>NC_142800.1:10804868-11147368 GCF_049724085.1 Artemia sp. Qi Xiang Cuo
CAAAGCGGATTTTCTAGCTTGATTTGGTCGACTTTAGCACTGAGGCCTGTTTTTGCTGGGTAGCGAAATAAACTCTCTACAAACAAAACTGTACAACTCGAGCAGTTATTCATGGTCGTTCCAGTTCGAACTCCAGCGAATTGAATAATTCTACCATGCTTGGCGGAACAATGGGCATTTTGAATTGTACATGAGGTTGCGGAGAGTGACCAACAAAGCGGATG
Source organism: Artemia sp. Qi Xiang Cuo (assembly GCF_049724085.1). NCBI lineage: Eukaryota > Metazoa > Arthropoda > Branchiopoda > Anostraca > Artemiidae > Artemia > Artemia sp. Qi Xiang Cuo. Next base: position 10,805,093 of record NC_142800.1, read on the forward strand.
TTCTATCTTGATTTGGTCGACTTTAGCACTGAAGCCCGTTTTTGCTGGGTAGCGAAATAAATTTTCCATAAACAAAACTGTACAACTCGAGCAGTTATTCATGGTCGTTCCAGTACACACTCCAACAAATTGAATAATTCTGCCATGCTTGGCGGAAGAATGGGCATTTTGAATTGTGTATGAGGTGGCGGAAAGTGGCCAACAAAGCGGATTTTCTATCTTGATTTGGTCGACTTTAGCACTGAGGCCCGTTTTTGATGGGTAGCGAAATAAATTCTTTACAAACAAAACTATACAACTCGAGCAGTTATTCATGGTCGTTCCTGTTCGAACTCCAACGAATTGAATAATTCTGGCATGCTTGGCGGAACAATGGGCATTTTGAATTTTAAATGAGGTGGCTGAGAGTGGCCGAAAAAGTGGCCAACATTTGAATTTCCAATACAATGAGCCCGCGACGAAGTTATACTATCATTCCTTCCATAAAAACCTTATATAATCCCGGTTTCTGGGGGCCTGTGTAAACACCGGAGTTTTTATTATATGATATTTGGTCTATTTTGAACAAAATAAAATCTCAAAAATTTGATCGTACACATTTGGGGAAAAGACGGTTGGTGGAGGAGGGGGGTGGAGTAGTTGCCATAAGATTACTTTTGACTCTCAAAAAGGGAACTAGAACTTTAAATTTCTAGTCATTTGAGTCCCCTCCGAAATTTACCTCTTCCACAAAAACATTATATGCCTCTGGACATAACTTATAACCCTTCTCCCGGGCTCAGGGAGGGCGGAGGGTTATGTTGACCCCGGAGATTTTGTTGTCTGATTATGGGAATATTTAAGAAATGGCTCTCAAAATTTTGACTGAAGGTGTTTGGGGAAAAGAGGGTCTGCACAAGGGGGGGGGGGTAGATGCCCTTCATTCACTTTTGACTCTTAAAAAGGTAACTAGAATTTTCACTGTCCAATCAAATAGGCACTTCTGAAGTTCATTCGACCATCCCTTACATAAAAACCTTATATGACCCCGGTTCATAGCTTAAAACACTTGCCCACTGGCTCTGGGGAGTTGTGTCAAAGCCGAAGCTTTTGTTATTTTGTCTTCCAAATATTAAAAAAAAAATTTGCTATCTCAAAATTTTGATCGGATGTATTTGAGGAAAAACATCCTTGGGGGGGGGGGGGCTAGCTGTTCTCCGATCACTTTTAAATCTTAAAAAGGGCACTAGAAATTATGATTTACAGTCAAATGAGCCCCTCTGAATTTTATACTACCATCCCTTACACAAAAAGATTATTTTCCCCAGGGCATAACTTACAAAATTTGGAGGCTCTGTTATCACTGGAGTTCTTTTTTTATTTGACTTTTGGTCAATTTTGAAAAAATGGCTATATAAATAATTTGCTAGGACGCATTTGGGGAAAAGAGGGTTGGTGGGAAAGGGGGGGGGTTGCCACCGGATCACTTTTGACTCATAAAAACGGAACTAGAACTTTGAACTTCTAGTCATTTGAGTTCCGTCCGAAGTTTATACAACCACCTCTTCCATAGAACCTTATATACCCCCGGGGCACAAGTTACAACCTTTAGTTTCCTCGCGCTCGGGGGGGGGGTATGTCAACGTCAAAGTTTCTGTTATTTGATCGTTGAACTATTTAAAAGAAAATGGCTATCTCAAATCCATTGGATGCATTTAAAAAAAGAGGGTGTCGGGGGGGGGGGGGGTAGATGTCCTTCGATCGCTTTTGACTCTTAAAAAGGCAACTCAATTTTTAATCAAATGAGCTACCTTTGAACTTTATACGACCCCTCCTTACATAAGAACCTTACATGTCCCCGGGGCATAGTTTAAAACACTTGCCACTGCGCTATGGGGCGTTGTGTCGATCTTGGAGTTTTTGTTATCTCGTGTTTAGACTATTTTCAATAACATGGCTATCTCAAATTTTTTGTTGGATTGGTTATGGAAAAAAATGATCTGGTTTGGGGGGCTAGTTAACCTCCGATTTTTTTAATCTTAAAAAGTGAACTAGAACTTTCAATTTCCAATCAAATGAACCCGTTCTCAAATTTATACGAGTAGGCTTTCCATAAAAACCCTATATACCCCCAGGCCATAACTTACAACCAGGGCATCCCGAGCCTCTTTTCATCGGGGGGGGGGGGGGGAACTTCACTGATTTTATCAAATTCCTACCTGATTTTTACCGAATTAAAAAAAAGATTGACCTTTAAATATACTTTAATATGTAGAGATCGCATAACATGTGTAAGATCATGATTTGAGGGAAATTCGCCGAATTTTTATCCCTTTCCACTTTTGAACTATTTGAGACAAGTCAAACTGGTCCAAAAAGTCAAAATTAAATAAAAAAAATCTAAAAAAATGGTAAAAAAAAATCCTTAACCAGGATTTTGCTAGGGGGAAGCTTTCGGGGGAGGGGAGTACTAAAGAAAATTCAAAAAACTATTTTCCAAGGGGGAGTGTTTTCTGCAGAGGGATATTTTCCACGGTGGGGTATTTTTCGTGGGGGTATTTTCTGGGGGATAAACGCCCACCACCAATTGATCATTGGCGGTAACTTTAACTTTTTACAGTGCACTGATAATCTAATAAATTGTAATATACTTGGACAAGAGTATTCTCCGAATTGATTGCTAAAATCATAGCGACAAATATTTTTTACCTGATATTTGACGAATGTAACAATGTCGTAATTTGATTTTAGAAAATATAAGAAGTGATGAACAGATCCAAAGAACGAAGAACGATAAAAAATGGATGGAGGTGGCAGAATAACTGAAATATCAATGCTCTTTTACATGCAAATTAATTCCAAGGATTCGAGATCCCACCCCTCCACCCCAGCCCTGGAAATGACGGCCTTGTTTAACTCCATTAAAGACATCCAGAACAAAATTCTGGTCAATATATATGGCGATAAAAGAAATTTCATGCCAGAAAATATTGATTGTAAGACGGCATCTCCAATGACTATGGTGTCATCAGGAATGGCAGGGCCTTAGGAATTGGTGAGACAGTTATCGCCACAGAAATACTTTCATCGACAAAAGCTGTAGTGACCGAACCGTATGGCGTAAATCGTATGGGTGACGTCATACGTCACACAAAAGAAAAACCCTTCGACTTTTTATTTAGCTTTTATCCAGCTTTTAGCCGGATATAGTAAAGAACTAACCTAAGAAAATCGGGCAGCAGAATCATTAAAATATGACATTATATCCAATACAACGTCATCTTGTATACGAAGATACAGTTTTGTAAAAAAAAATATTTTATTTAAATATTAAGTTTGGCTAAATACAAAAGGTACTAAGTATACCAATTTTCTTTTAAATAAGCTCTTAAATAGCTTTTTATGACATTCCAGCACCCTGCTAGCAGTGAAGAAATAAAAAAGAAAAAAAGAGGACATATCAGTGCAAAACAATGATTTTCCTCTGTTCAAATCAGGGGGCTGTAATTATCCTATGTTCCTTCGTAGGTTTCCTATGTATCCTATGTAAGTAGTAATCAACATTATACTTCTAACACGCCCCCGTACCAAACAGGTTTTTCTGGTAGAACCTTATACTTCTAACACGCCCCCGTACCAAACAGGTTTTTCTGGTACTCCTATTCTACAGGGCATTACAACTTTCAAAGAGACGGGTTTTCTATTGTGACATCAATTTTTTAGAGGTCAAACTCATGGATACATGTTTATTTTTTATTTTTTTTTTAAACTGGTATTTTTTCAATGAAGTCCATAGCACTTTGCAGAAACCCGTGAATGTAGGACTGAAAGTCCAATTACTAATCAAGTTAGTGTGACCGCCATTTTTGATCTGGTTAAGTGGGTATGATCTGGTTTGGTTTGTTATTGCGAGAGGATTACTCAATTTACATCTTAGTGTTAACTGGGCAATGACTAAAGGAACATTTGAAGGTGGAGAAAAAAGGGGTAATTAGCGATTGGATAATTTTAACAAGAAATGACCGAAAAGTGTTTTGGAGGAGATGGAATGAATGTGTATTGTATAATACACAAGTGATGATTTGCACAGTGTTGTCAATTTTAAATATTTTAGAAATAAAAAAAATTAACAAGAAATGGCTGAAAAGTGTTTTGAGGGAGTTCAGTTGCACGAGGGTTGACTTGCACGAGGGTTCAGTTACATACGGATTCAGTTACACGGGGATTAGTTAAATGGGGTCGAGTAGCCCGGAGGTTCAGTTATACGGGGTTTCAGTTATACAGGGGTTCAGTTACATGGGGTCGGTGGTTGTTATAATACACAAGTTCCATTTGAACAGTGTTGTGAGGTCCCCTACCACACCCCCCAAGGGCTCCGCTCCCCCCCACCCAACCCCAGGATTAGCGAAGCTACTCTGTGGTCGTTATAATACACAAGTTCCATTTGAACAGTGTTGTGAGGTCCATTACCACAACCCCAAAGGGCTCCGATCCCCCCACTCCAACCCCGAGGGAAACCTCCGGTCCTCAAAGGTTCTCTGGGCTCCCAAAGGACACCCGGCATTCCAATGGCTCTGAGCCGCCATTATAATACTTTTTAAGGTTTGATTATATATTTTCAGAAACTCTAGTTTTTTGCTAGAAGATTATGGAAAATACAATTCTCTGGTTCAAATGTGAAACTTAAGTTCATTTTTGGATCGAAAAAATAAACTATTTCTATAAAATCTGAGCTAATAAGGGTTTTTGACTGTAAACTCTAGTTTGTTGAAAGAAAATTAAATGAACCCTACAGTAGGATGTCCGCTACTATCCTAAGCTTCAGCGCACATAACCTCTTCTAAATTAACCTTAAAAAATGAAACTATCTTTTTTTTATCATGAATTGTTTAGCCTGTAGACCCATTCCTGAAAGTTTCATTTTCCTAACCTAACCCCTTTCCAAGATAGCCAAAAGTAGCTAAATTAACCTTAAAAAATGAAACTATCTTTTTTTTTATCATGAACTGTTTAGCCTGTAGACTCATTACTGAAAGTTTCATTTTCCTAGCCTAACCCCTTTCCAAGATAGCCAAAAGTATCTAAAGTAGAATTGGTAATATTCTATCAGCTGTAAGCCACGCAAGATAGATGATAAAAGAAACTAGTCAAACAGGTCCTCTCAACGGAGAAATGGATTGCAAAAAGTGGTTTCTAATTAACCGAGTCAGACTCAAAACGAGCAGAAATTAACATAAGTTGGGCGCGAAACCCCTATGCCTTCCCAAGACCAGAACAAAATTTACACTTTACTGAAAAATATAAGTGAATGTGCATTGTCAGTTTATTCCTAAGCTAACCCCTTTCCAAGATGGCCAAAAGTAGCTAAATTAGAATTGGTAGCCTAATGTTCTATCAGCTGTAAGCTAAAAAAAAAAAAAAAAAAACAAAAAAAAAAAATGGAATTATTTACTGATCTTCAGTTGTTGTGATTTTAAAAGTTCTTCTTTTGTTTCAGCCAATCGTGTATCTCCCCCCCCAAAAAAAACAAACTTTTCAGACAATCAAGTTCAGACTAACCAGAATTTTTTTAAACTGAAGTGGAAAATTTGATATTATTTTGGGAAAATAGAATTGATCAATAACTTATTTCATTTTCATGCGCTTATCAAATTATCCCATCGTTATTTAATCCGGTTTGAATTTTAAGTAGGGTTCCTTGTAACAGGATGTGTATTTGCGATAAGAAGGTCTTTTTTTTAATAATCACTTATTATGTATTTCACAATGATACGAAGATACATTATTTTGAGCAAACTCAATTCAATCAATTATTTTAGTCGAAAAGTGCATTCGAGACAGAATTTGAGGCTGTTCTATTTGAACAGTGTTGTGAAGTCCGATATCCCAACACGAAAGGGCATCGATTCTCCCACCTCAAAGGAAGCTCCCGGGTCCCAAGGGCCCTCCCGGGGAGAGGGCAGGGGGTAACTTTTTAGTTAAAAAAAAATTGTTTGATAAAAAAAAAGAAAAGTGTGTTATAATTGTGATAAAACTTTCGTCAAAAAAAAACTTAATCCATTCATTTTCTAGTTTCAGGGGGAAGCTGTGAAAACTTCTGCCTTCCTTGGTCCAGGACTTCAAAGTATCATGGGTAATTGCCCCCTCTCACCGGATGTTAGTGAAGGTACATTATTTGATATCCCCCTGGATTTTCAATTTACAGCTGAAGAAATGGACAGTCTTATGCAAATTGTTGGGCCTATTTCTTCCGGGGACATTTTTAACGACAACTATACTATTTGTGAATTGAGTCCTGAACAAACAGGGACAGGACATGAAAATAGTGCTATGTTCCCGGTATTGTCTGAATTTTTTTTGTTAGAATCTGCTCTGAATCATTTGCAAACATACAGGGTAGATTTTAGCCTTCCCGAGGAAAAGGCGATCAATATTTTAAATGACCCTGTGAAAGTTCTCAATATCTATATCGTCCAAATTTGAGCAAAAATTGAGTTTAAAATTCATAAGTGAGGAGGCCGGGGGGGACTTGAAGTATTGATAAATATAAAAGTCTAATAACTAATAAGGACATACGGGAACATTTTTTATTTTACTTTTTAGAAAGGCAACCTGACTTTTTACTCAGGTCTAAACGATTTTGAAGACAACTTTTTCAACTGGGTGAATAAACTAATTTCAACTTTGGACACATTCAGCGAGAGGGGAAGTGGGTCCACAATTTTATATATTGAACGCATGGATCTGAATCTAAGTAGATTTAAAAAAAACTTTATTTTGAGGGAGGAACGGTGTAAACAAATAAAATACCACCCAGATTTTTTGACTACAGGGGAAGTTCAAGGCTTCACAATTGAAACGGGGATTTAATGCTTCAAGTATTCATTTTCAGCATGGGCACGTAAAACATTAAGCAAAGAAACAAAAAAAAAAAATTGTGAAGGAGTTGATCTCAGCGGTGTGGAATAATTCCATAACGTAATGTTTGATTGTTTTGAGAGAATATATGCAGTATCCCTGAAAGAAATACGCCTATTCGAAAAAGCAAGCTATAGGAAAAAAAAATTTCTGGATATTTTTGTAAGTTTGTAGTTTATGCACTAATATCATATCAGCTGAGCCTCCATTATAATACTTTTTAAGGCTTTATTATATCTTTTCAGATCAAATTATTATTTTAGGGAATTATTTCGGTGAAACAGGCCCTCATAGGTGTTTGTTGTCTGAAACCTATAGTTTGGGATGAATAGTTTGCTATTTCAAGCTTTTCTGAGCTAAGGTTTCTTAGTATTTCATAGGTGTGTGTTGTCTGAAACTTATGATTTGAAGTATGTAATTTACTATTTCCGAATTTCCATAACCAGATTTCTTAGTCTTTCGTAGGTATGTGGTGTCTGAAACCTATGATTCGGGATGTGTGGGTTGCTATTTTTTGACTTTTCTGAGCTGGATTTCTTAGCCTTTCGTAGGTGTGTGTTGACTGAAACCTATGATTTGGGAATGAGTGGTTTGCTATTTTTGACTTTTCTGAGTTAGATTTCTTAGCATTTCATAGCTGTGTGCTTTCAGAAAATTATGATTTGGGAGGTGTAGTTTGCTTTTTGGACTTTTCAGAGCTAGGATTCTTAGTCCCTCATAGATGTTTGTTGTCTGAAACTTCTAGTTTGGGATGAGTAGTTGGATATTTCAGACTTTTCTGAGCTAAGGTTTCTTAGTATTTCGTAGTTTAAGCTTCCACGTCAGTTTTAAGTTCACCAAGACATAAAAATTTAAAGTTCAGTTCTAATTTTTCCACAGAAGATAGGAAAAGTTATACTATTATTTTGATTATTTTCTATGAAGATAGAAAGTTTCACTTTAATTCTAAATTTTCTTAAATTCAGTTCCGACTTTTCTCAAAGAGATGAAAAAATTCAAAGTTCAATTTAAAATTTTCTCAACGAAGTCAAGGAAAGTTCAAGTTCCCTACCGAATTTTACCAAAGAACACAATTCAATTCTAATTTATCCAGAGAAAATAAAAATCTTCCACTTAAGTTCTTTATTTCACAAAGACATAAAGAAATTTAAAGTTCAATTCTAAATTTTTCAGTGGAAGATAGAAAAAGTAATACCATACTTGTGAATATTTTCACGGAAGATAAAAAGTTCTAGTTCAATTTTAAATTTTCTCAATGAAGTGAAGAAAAGTTCAAGTTCCCTACTGAATTTTACCAAAGAACTTCGAACTAGCAAGTTTTCTAGCAAAGATACCAAATTTCTTCATAGAAGTAACATTTTTTGATTGTGATAACAACTTTTCTGTCAGAAGTAGCAAGTTTTGCATAACAAAGTTTTTATGTGTGTGTGTAAGTTTTTGTGTGCGTGTAAATTTTTGTGTGTGTGTGTAAGTTTTTGTGGGTGTGTAAGTTTTTGTGTTTGTGTTAGTTTTGTGTGTGTGTGTGTGTGTGTGTGTGTGTTAGTTTTTGTGTATGTGTGTGTGTGTGTGTGTAAGTTTTTTTGTGTGTGTGTGTGTAAGTTTCTGTGTGTGTGTTTGTGTGTGTGTGTGTGATTTTTGACCATAAACTCTAGTTTCCTATAAGAAAATTATGGAAAATACAGTTCTATCGTTCAAATGTGAAACTTAGTTCCATTCTCTGGTTCAAATGTAGGAAAACCCGTGTGGGTGAGTTGAAATAAAAAAAAATTAACAAGAAATGACTGAAAAGTGTTTTGGGGGAGATGGTTTGATTGGCAGAAGGATGTTTTAGTGAAGTTATAGTGGAGGGCGACAAAGTCTTCAAAGTCAAGGCTATAGGAAAAAAAAGTTCTGGATATTTTTGTAAGTTTGTAGTTTACGCACTAATATCATATCAGTAATGATTCGAGGATGTTTCCCCATTTATCGATAATCAGGCAATTTTCTCAAGCTCTTGGTCAGAAATAGAGGCTGTTTCCAAAGATTTAGAATAAGAAAAAAATTGTTAGGTGTGGGACTCGAACCCACGACCCCAAATGGGGACCATATCTTAAGTCTAGCGCCTTAACCACTCGGCCAACCTGACTTGTAAACAATTCTTAATCATATTCATATTGTAATTCAGTTTCATTGGTAAAGTTTAGAATTGAGCTAACTTTTTTTCTCTTCTCTAAGAAAATTCAGAACCTCGTCTAAATTAACCTTAAAAAAAATGAAATAAAGCTATGGCGACTTTGCATATTTTATTCAACATATCCGAAAAAGCACTGGAGGGGTGCATTCCTGTCGACTTTTGGAGGATGTTTCCTCATTTTTCGATAATCAGGCAATTTTCTCAAGCTCTTTTCTCAAGGTCATAGCTTTTGAGTGACAACACTAACATCAAAACTTAAACGATCAGAAATAGAGGCTGTTTCCAAAGATTTAGAATAAGAAAAAATTGTCAGGTGTGGGACTCGAACCCACGACCCCATATGGAGACCAGATCCTAAGTCTAGCGCCTTAACCACTCGGCCAACCTGACTTGTAAAACAATTCTTGATCATATTCATATTGTAATTCAGTTTCATTGGTAAAGTTCAGAATTGAGCTAACTTTTTTCTCTTCTTTAAGAAACAACAAACAGACAGAAACAGAGTCATAATGACTCTGAGAGTCACTATGTGTTTTACACAAACAGAGTCATAGTGAGAGAGATATCCGAAAAGTTGGGTTAATCTAGGTTCACTTAGAGTGGCGCGCCACTCTAAGTGAACCTAGATTAATCCAACTTTTTGGATATCTCTCTCACTATGACTCTGTTTGTGTGTCATGTCAAGAGTGGCGCGCCACTCTAAGTGAACCTAGATTAACCCAACTTTTTGGATATCTCTCTCACTATGACTCTGTTTGTGTGTCGTGTCAAAAACCATTCTGGTTGAAAACGTGGAGTTATCGTGCTGGTCACTTTTTTGCAATGTGTAGGAATCAGTGGGGAATCCCCGCTCGTTTGGAAAGGTGCCAAGGAAAGGCAAGAAACTGAATTACAATATGAATATGATCAGGAATTGTTTACAAGTCAGGTTGGCCGAGTGGTTAAGGCGCTAGACTCAAGATCTGGTCCCCATATGGGGTCGTGGGTTCAAACCCCACACTTGACATTTTTTTTTCTTGTGTACTTTTTTTCTTTAATCATGTCTTTTGATTTAACTAAATAACTTCTGTAAAAGGATCTAAGCAGAACCTAAATTTTTAGGGCCTTTAATAGATTAAATAAAAAAAAAACTAGAAAAGTGCAAAATGTTCAAATTCTCTTCTGAATTTTCTTAAAGAAGAGAATAAAGTTAGCTCAATTCTGAACTTTACCAATGAAACTGAATTACAATATGAATATGATCAAGAATTGTTTACAAGTCAGGTTGGCCGAGTGGTTAAGGCGCTAGACTTAGGATCTGGTCTTCATATGGGGTCGTGGGTTCGAGTCCCACACCTGACAATTTTTTCTTATTCTAAATCTTTGGAAACTGCCTCTATTTCTGACCGTTTAAGTTTTGATGTTAGTGTTGTCACTCAAAAGCTATGACCTTGAGAAAAGAGCTTGGGAAAATTGCCTGATTATCGAAAAATGAGGAAACATCCTCTAAAAGTCGACAGGAATGCACCCCTCCAGTGCTTTGTCGGATATGTTGAATAAAATATGCAAAGTCGACACAGCTTTATTTAATTTTTTTTAAGGTTAATTTAGACGAGGTTCTGAATTTTCTTAGAGAAGAGAAAAAGTTTGCTCAATTCTGAACTTTACCAATGAAACTGAATTACAATATGAATATGATCAAGAATTGTTTAGAAGTCAGGTTGGCCGAGTGGTTAAGGCGCTAGACTTAAGATCTGGTCCCCATATGGGTTTGTGGGTTCGAGTCCCACACCTAACAATTTTTTTCTTATTGTAAATCTTTGGAAACAGCCTCTATTTCTGACCAAGAGCTTGAGAAAATTGCCTGATTATCGATAAATGGGGAAACATCCTCGAATCATTACTGATATGATATTAGTGCGTAAACTACAAACTTACAAAAATATCCAGAACTGTTTTTTTTTTATAGCCTTGACTTTGAAGACTTTGTCGCCCTCCACTATAACTTCACTAATACATCCTTCTGCCAATCAAACCATCTCCCCCAAAACACTTTTCAGTCATTTCTTGTTAATTTTTTTTTATTTCAATTCACCCACACGGGTTTTTCTACATTTGAACCAGAGAATGGAACTAAGTTTCACATTTGAACGATAGAATTGTATTTTCCATAATTTTCTTATAGGAAACTAGAGTTTATGGTCAAAAATCACACACACACACACACACACACACACAACCACACACACACACACAGAAACTTACACACACACACACATAAAAACTTACACACACACACACACACACACACACAAACTTACACACACACACACACACACAAAAACTTACACAAAAACAAAAACAAACACACACACAAAAACTAACACACACACACAAAAAATTACACGCACACAAAAACTCACACAAACACATAAAAACTTTGTTATGCAAAACTTGCTACTTCTGACAGAAAAGTTGTTATCACATTCAAAAAATGTTACTTCTATGAAGAAATTTGGTATCTTTGCTAGAAAACTTGCTAGTTCGAAGTTCTTTGGTAAAATTCAGTAGGGAACTTGAACTTTTCTTCACTTCATTGAGAAATTTTAAAATTGAACTAGAACTTTTTATCTTCCATGAAAATATTCACAAGTATGGTATTACTTTTTCTATCTTCCACTGAAAAATTTAGAATTGAACTTTAAATTTCTTTATGTCTTTGTGAAATAAAGAACTTAAGTGGAAGATTTTTATTTTCTCTGGATAAATTAGAATTGAATTGTGTTCTTTGGTAAAATTCAGTAGGGAACTTGAACTTTCCTTGACTTCGTTGAGAAAATTTTAAATTGAACTTTGAATTTTTTCATCTCTTTGAGAAAAGTCAGAACTGAATTTAAGAAAATTTAGAATTAAAGTGAAACTTTCTATCTTCATAGAAAATAATCACAATAATAGTATAACTTTTCCTATCTTCTATGGAAAAATTAGAACTGAACTTTAAATTTTTTATGTCTTGGTGAACTTAAAACTGACGTGGAAGCTTCACCTACGAAATACTAAGAAACCTTAGCTCAGAAAAGTCTGAAATATCCAACTACTCATCCCAAACTAGAAGTTTCAGACAACAAACATCTATGAGGGACTAAGAATCCTAGCTCTAAAAAGTCCAAAAAGCAAACTACACCTCCCAAATCATAATTTTCTGAAAGCACACAGCTATGAAATGCTAAGAAATCTAACTCAGAAAAGTCAAAAATAGCAAACCACTCATTCCCAAATCATAGGTTTCAGTCAACACACACCTACGAAAGGCTAAGAAATCCAGCTCAGAAAAGTCAAAAAATAGCAACCCACACATCCCAAATCATAGGTTTCAGACACCACATAACTACGAAAGACTAAGAAATCTGGTTATGGAAAGTCGGAAATAGCAAATTACATACCTCAAATCATAAGTTTCAGACAACACACACCTATGAAATACTAAGAAACCTTAGCTCAGAAAAGCTTGAAATAGCAAACTATTCATCCCAAACTATATGTTTCAGACAACAAACACCTATGAGGACCTGTTTCACCGAAATAATTCCCTAAAATAATAATTTGTTCTGAAAAGATATAATAAAGCCTTAAAAAGTATTATAATAGAGGCTCAGCTAATATGATATTAGTGCGTAAACTACAAACTTACAAAAATATCCAGAACTTTTTTTTCCTATAGCCTGCTTTCTCGAATATGCTTATTTCTTTAAAGGACACCGGATACTGTCCCTCTAAACAATCAAAATTTACTTTAGGGAAATTTTTTCCACCGTTACGTGCAAGTCTGTCAAGATTTTTCATTGTTGACTCATTATTTAATGTCTTTTGGGCTGCTGCTGAAAATGCATATTTAAAGCATTGCAGTCCCGTGTCAAAATGGAAACCCTGAACCCCTCCTGTAGCCGACAAATCTGGGTGGCATTTTATTCTTTTACCTCGCCCTCCCCTTAAAATAAAGTTTTTTTTAAATCTACTGAGATTCAGATCCATGCGTTCAATGTATAACATGGTGGACCCACTTCCCCTCTCGCTAAATGTATCCAAAGTTGAAATTAGTTTATTCACCCAGTTGAAAAAGTTGTCTTCAAATTCGTTTAGACCTGGATAAAAAGTCTGGTTGCCTGTTGAAAAGTGAAAATAAAAAATATCCCCGGATGTCCTCTTTTGTAAGTAAACTTTTTGATTCACCGACGCTTTAATTCCCCCTCGACCACCCCAATTCTGGATCTGAATCTCAATTTTTGCTCGAATTTTGTCGATATAGCTATGGAGAACTTCACTGGGTCATTTAAAATAATGCTCGCGTTTTCCTCGGTAAGGCTACAATCTATCCTGCATGTTTGCAAATGACTCAGAGCAGATTCTAAGAAAAAAAATTCACACAATTCTGGGAACATTGTACTATTTTCATCTCCTGTCCCTGTTTGTTCAGGACTCAATTCACTAATAGCAAAAGTTGTCGTTAAAAATGTCCCCGGAAGAAGTAGGCCCAACAATTTGCATAAGACTGTCCATTTCTTCAGCTGTAAATTGAAAATCCAGGGGGATATCAAATAACGTACCTTCACTAACATCCGGTGAGAGGGGGCAATTACCCATGATACTTTGAAGTCCTGGGCCAGGGAAGGCAGAAGTTTTCACAGCTTCCCCCTGAAACTAGAAAATGAATGGATTAAGTTTTTTTTTGACGAAAGTTTTATCACAATTATAACACACTTTTTTTTTTATCAAACAATTTTTTTTTAAACTAAAAAGTTACCCCCCCCCCTCTCCCCGGGAGGACCCTTGGGAACCGGGAGCTTCCTTCGAGGTCGGGGATACGATGACATTTCGAGGTGAAGTATCGGACTTCACAGCGCTGTTCAAATAGAACAGCCTCAAATTCAGTATCGAAAGCATCTTTCAACGAAAATAATGGCTTGAATTGAGTTTGCCCAAAATAATGTTTCTTCGTATCATTGTGAAAGACATAATCGGTGATTATTAAAAAAAAGACCTTATTGCAAATACACATCCTTTTACATGAAACCCTACTTAAAATTCGAATCGGATTAAGTAACGATGGGAATAATTTGATAAGCGCATGAAAATGAAATAAGTTATTGATCAATTCTATTTTCCCAAAATAATATCAAATTTTCCACTTCAGTTTAAAAAAATTCTAGTTAGTCTTAACTTTATTGTCTGAAAAGTTTTTTGTTTTTTTTGGGAGGGGGGATAAAAGAGTGGGGGAAACAAAAGAAGAACTTTTAAAATAACAAAAAATGAAGATGAGTAAATAATTCCATTGTTTTTTGTTTTTTTTTTTTTTTTTTTTTTTTATTTACAGTTGATAGAACATTACCAATTCTACTTTAGCTACTTTTGGCCATCTTGGAAAGGGGTTAGCTTAGGAATAAACTGACAATGCACATTCACTTATATTTTTCAGTAAAGTGCAAATTTTGTTCTGGTCTTGGGAAGGCATAGAGGTTTCGCGCCCAACTTATGTTAATTTCTGCTCGTTTTGAGTCTGACTCGGTTAATTAGAAACCACTGTTTGCAATCCATTTCTCCGTTGAGAGGACCTGTTTGACTAGTTTCTTTTATCATCTATCTTGCGTGGCTTACAGCTGATAGAACATTACCATTTCTACTTTAGATACTTTTGGCTATCTTGGAAAGGGATTAGGCTAGGAAAATGAAACTTTCAGGAATGAGTCTACAGGCTAAACAGTTCATGATAAAAAAAAAGATAGTTTCATTTTTTAAGGTTAATTTAGCTACTTTTGGCTATCTTGGAAAGGGGTTAGGTTAGGAAAATGAAACTTTCAGGAATGGGTCTACAGGCTAAACAGTTCGTGATAAAAAAAAGATAGTTTCATTTTTTAGGGTTAATTTAGAAGAGGTTATGTGCGCTGAGGCTTAGAATAGTAGCGGACATCCTACTCTAAGATTCATTTAATTTTCGTTCCACAAACTAGAGTTTACAGTCAAAAACCCTTATTAGCTCAGATTTTATAGAAATAGTTTATTTTTTCGATCCAAAAATGAACTTAAGTTTCACATTTGAACCAGAGAATTGTATTTTCCATAATCTTCTTGCAAAAAACTAGAGTTTCTTAAAATATATAATAAAGCATTAAAATGTTTCATAAGGGAGGCTCCGAGCCATGGGCGCGACCGGTGCCCTTGGGAAGCCCATAGAAACTTGGAGGACCCGAGGTCTCCCTCGGGGTGGGGGTGGGGGGATCGGAGCCCTTCGGGGGTGTGGTAATGGACCTCACAACACTGTTCAAATGGAACTTGTGTATTATAACGACCACAGAGTAACTTCGCTAATACATGGGTTGGGGTGGGGGGATCGGAGCCCTTTGGGGGTCTGGTAGGGGACCTCACAACACTGTTCAAATGAAACTTGTGTATTATAACGAGCACCGACCCCATGTAACTGAACCCCTGTATAACCGAAACCCCGTATAACTGAACCTCCGTGCTACTCGACCCCATTTAACTAATCCCCGTGTAACTGAATCCGTATGTAACTGAACCATCGTGCAAGTGAACCCTCGTGCAACTAAACTCCCTCAAAACACTTTTCAGCCATTTCTTGTTAATTTTTTTTTATTTCTAAACTATTTAAAATTGACAACACTGTGCAAATTATCACTTGTGTATTATACAATACACATTCATTCCATCTCCTCCAAAACACTTTTCGGTCATTTCTTGTTAAAATTATCCAATCGCTAATTACCCCTTTTTTTCTCCACCTTCAAAGGTTCCTTTAGTTATTGCCCAGTTAACACTAAGATGTAAATTGAGTAATCCTCTCGCAATAACAAACCAAACCAGATTATACCCACTCAACCAGATCAAAAATGACCTCACAACACTGTTCAAATGGAACTTGTGTATTATAACGACCACCGACCCCATGTAACTGAACCCCTGTATAACCGAAACCCCGTACAACTGAACCTCCGTGCTACTCGACCCCATTTAACTAATCCCCGTTTAAAATTGACAACACTGTTAAAATCATCACTTGTGTCTTATACAGTACAAATTCATTCCATGTCTTCTAAAATTCTTTTCAGTCTTTTCGTGTTAAAATTATCCAATCGGTAAATACTCCTTTTTTTTCTTAACCTTCAAAGGTTCCTTTAGTTATTTCCCAGCTACCATTAAGGTGTAAATTTAGTAATTCTCTAGTAAGAAATAAATAAAAAAGATTAGACCTACCTAACAAGATCAAAAATGACGCTCATACTAACTTGATTAGTAATTGGACTTTCAGTCCTACATTCACGGGTTTCTGCAAAGTGGTATGGACTTCATTGAAAAAATACCAGTTTAAAAAAGAAATAAAAAATAAACATGTATCCATGAGTTTGACCTCCAAAAAATCGATGTTACAATAGAAAACCCGTCTCTTTGAAAGGTGTAATGCCCTGTAGAATAGGACTACAAGAAAAACCTGTTTGGTACGGGGGCGTAAGTAAAGTATAAGGTTCTACCAGAAAAACCTGTTTGGTACGGGGGCGTGTTAGAAGTATACGGTTCTACCAGAAAAACCTGTTTGGTACGGGGGCGTCTTAGAAGTATAATGTTGATTACTACTTATGTATTTAATGTATCCTATGTAAGTTTTCGGTAATGGCGATTCCAATGGTGTACTTTTCGTTTCAAACCTCCCTACGTCAGCATTTGACGGTTATACAGTTGGGTTTGGCTACAAAAACATTACGCTTCTTATCGGCACTTGAAATTTCAAAGCAAATTTTACATCATCCAAGCTGATTTTACAAAACCATGAATACGTTACTCAGATGAAATGTAGCTATGCACTTAATTCTACTTCATCTTTCTTTTCAAACCTGTCAAACTGGCCGATTGACTGACTATAAATATGTAGAGGCTGTTTTCACGAGGACTCGGGTTGAACTCGAGTTCAACTAAAATCCTCGTGAAAACAACGAAAGATAGATATAATCCATCTTTTGTTCAACTCAGAGATGGATTTTCAACTTAGAATTCTATGCCGGTTGACGTTCTACTCTGCTATTAACACAGAGTTGAACAAACGATAGTTTTGAGCTCAACTTCGAGTTCAACTTTAGATGGATTCGAGGAGGATTTGCGCAAAAATATACATCCAGCGAGCAAATCCAGCGCAAAAACATAAATCCACGTGGAAGTTGAACTCGAGTTCAACTCAAGTCCACGTGAAAACAGCCTCTTAGAGATGGATTTTTGACTTAGAATTATATGCTGGTTGACGGTCTACTCTGCTGTTAACACAGAGTTGAACAAACGATAGATTTGAGCTCAACTTCGAGTTCAACTTTAGATGGATTCGAGGAGGATTTGCGCAAAAATATACATCCAGCGAGCAAATCCAGCGCAAAAACATAAATCCACGTGGAAGTTGAACTCGAGTTCAACTCAAGTCCTCGTGAAAACAGCCTCTTAGAGATGGATTTTTAACTTAGAATTCTATGCTGGTTGACGGTTTACTCTGCTGTTAACACAGAGTTGAACAAACGATAGATTTGAGCTCAACTTCGAGTTCAACTTTAGATGGATTCGAGCAGGATTTGCGCAAAAATATACATCCAGCGAGAAAATCCATCGCAAAAACATAAATCCACGTGGAAGTTGAACTCGAGTTCAACTCAAGTCCTCGTCAAAACGGCCTCATGGTCTAATAAAGTTATTTTTTTTCTTGTTTCCGAAGGCTCTGAACAAATAAATAGGGTAAGATAAAGGGACGGTAACTCCAACTCGTAAGAAGCTTCGGAAAGGGAGTGGGAAAATTGACAGAGCAGAATAAATGGGACATGAAATTGAAGTTATATAAAATTTTAAAAATTCCCATCAAGTTGGAGTAAAGTCGCTTCCGAATTGCATTTCTTGTAAACTAAATCCAAAAGCGCTCGATTTGACAAGTTGGTTGTCAGTTGAGTGAAAAATCATCGGTACTTGTCCGTTAATCGAAACACACCCAACAAGTGAAATTAGATTAATCCTAATGAAATATACCAAAACATGATGATAATATAATATTTAGAAAATTTTTTATTTGATATTTAATCTCATTTTAAAGTATATTAAATATTTGGTACTTTTCAGTTATCCCGACCACACTCAAGAAGTGAAGTTAGAGTGATCATAATGAAATATACCAAATTTAATGAAAATATAATATTTAAAAACAAAATTATGAAAACTACGACAGAGAATTATGCAAAGCAGACCGCGTAGAACACATTATATTAAATACCTAACCCATAACCACATCTATATATTAAATATTTAATGAAAATATACATAAAACGTAGTTTTTTTTCACTGAAAATAAGCAAATCATAACAGATTCCAGAGAGGCAAACCGATTTCTGTCAGATCTTACTCAGCATAATTCTTGAGTGTTTTCCGTTTAACAGACAAGTACCAAATCGTCTTTCGAATTTCTGGAAAAACTTATAATTCCGTCCTAAGTTAACAGAGAATTTCCAGTAGAAAACTCAAAATGTCTGGTCATGCATGTTTACAAAAATAAAATGACTCTAAGAAATGAGGACTTCTGGCTGGATAGTCTCAAGCTCAGTATGAGTGACTTATTTGTTTCTTTTTAAAAAATATGGGGGAAAACAGACATCATTTAAAGGTCTTTTGCTCCATAGTCTGATGACTTTCATGAAAAACCAATTGCTTAGTTGGTTAGAGCTTTTGTGCAAAATGCAAGATTTTACTTTTTTCGATTTTTTTTTTGTAATATTGCATTTTGAATTCTCGGCCATTTTATTCATTCGTCTGCAGGTTAATTCTCCGTTAACCTTCTCAGTTGGATTTCTGACTAAGAACCAAACTACAAAGTTAAGTAATGAATGTGAACCAGCTGAAATTAACGAATCTTGTAAGGGGAAGTACTAAACCAATGCAATTCAATACCGGGATGGGTATAATGCCCGAATTCTACAAGTTTCGTTACGGATCAGATGGAAGCCTAGAAAAAAAACTTTGAAAAATTTAGGGAAAGACCAGAAAATCTAGAACAACCAAATTTGGTTGTTTTTTAACTACCTACAAAAACAAAAATTTATTGTTGTAGATGAGTGAAACTAGTTTCACTCATTTGCAAATGAGTGAAACTAGCGCCATGGAACTAACAAATTCAATAAATTCGTTCTATAATAGCGAAAGGAAACCAAATGAATACCTTAAATCACCGAATTTACAAGTAGGTAGAACTGGTGCGATAGAACTACCGAATCCACCGAAATTGGTTACGAGTGAAATCCAAATGAAATTATCAAATTACCAAATTTGCAAATGAATGAAACCACTACGATACAAGTACCGAATTCGCCGAATTCGATAACAAATGAGAACCAAATGAACAACTTAAATCACCGAATTTTCAATTAGGCTGAACTAGTGTGATAAAACTACTATCGAATCCACTTAAATTGCGCAGCGAATGGGAATCAAATACATGTGTTAAATCATACTATATGGAATTAGACGGAAAAGAAATATTAAAAATGGGCGTCGTGGCTTCACCCCGAGACCCGTTTCTGCCAAAATTTTCACCTTTGGCGAAAATTTTACTGAATGTCATAAAAGTTAGGGGGCGATGGGCCCCTCCCCACGCGTCCCTGGGACGCCTCTGCTTAAAACACCTGTCCCTGGGTGCTGAGGAGGGGGGATATCCTTTCCGGAGTTTTGTTATCTAACACTTGAACTAAGATTAAAATTTTTATCGGACGCACTTCGGGAAAAATGCGCGGTGGGGCTATTTGCCCTATGATCACTCCTGACTCCTAAAATTGCCACTATAACTTCTGATTTCTAATCGAACAAGCCCCCCTGAAGTTTATACGCCCATCCCTTCCATTTAAATTGCCTCTGGGGAAAATTGCAGCCTTATAGTCTTGAGTTTGGGGAAGGGAGGCAAGTTGCCATCGGATCACTTTTGACTCATACAACAGGGAACAAGCACTTGCAATTTATGACCATTTGAGTCCACTGTGAAGTTTATATGACCGCCTTTTCCGTAAAAAACCTTATATACCCTTGGAGCATAAGTTACAATCCTTCCCCAGGTTCCTGATGGAAGGAGGGTATGTTGACCCCAAAGTGCTTTCATTTGATGGTTGGACTATTTCAAACAAAATGGTTATCTCAAACTTTTGATCGGATGCATTTGGGGAAAAGAGGGGGAGGGTATATGCCAGCCTATCACTTTTGATGACTCTTAAAAAGGTAAATGGAAACTTCAATTTCTAATCAAATGATCCGCCTCTGATGTTTATAAGACCACCCCTTACATGAAACCCTATCTGTCCCCGGGGCATAACTTACAACAGGTCCCCCGGGCTAGTAGCCGTCAGATCTCTTTGACTCTTAAAAAGGGCACTAGAACTTGTGGTATTAGTTACGGAAATAAGGGCGTGGGGAGAGGCTAGTTGCCCTTCTATCCCTTTTGACTCTTTAAAAGTGAACTAGAACTTTCAGTTCCCAATCAAATGAGTCCTCTCTGAAGTTGATACGAGCATTCCTTCTGTAAGAACCATATATATCCCCAGGGCATAACTTACAATGCTTGCTCCGGGCCCTGGGTATTGTGTCGACCCTTGAGTTTTTATTATCTGATGTTTGAACTATTTTTAACAAAGTGGCTACATCACAATTTTTATCGGATGGGTTTGGGGAGAAAAGGACGTGGAGGGGGGGGAGGGGGGTGTTAGGATGTCATAAAGAAAGATTTTAAGGAAATGGGAACTTCCTGGAAGGGTGTAAAGAGGGAGGCTTTGAATAAAATGGAATGGAGGAGGAACGTGCGTAGCTGTGCTTGCCTCAGATGGCTTGGTGCTGCGGTGAGCTGTTAGTAGAAGTAGTAGTAGTCTATGACTGTGCTTATGGGCTTAAAACGAAACCCCCAGCCCTTAGTTACTCTTTTCTGATATGAGTTTGATTGGTAATAAAATGAAATTAAAAAATGACTACATGTCCAAAATTGTGCTTCAGGATCACATTTTCTTATTGCCGGTGTTTCCAATTTTGAAATTTCGATTTTTTTTTAGAAACAGCTAGAGTATTAAAATAGAAAAACAAGCTTTTGTAATCCTCACAAAAAAGATAAGAATAATTAAATAATCCAAATCAATAACTAAACTTTTAACAGACTGTAATGAGCCCTCTTCCCATTCATCTAGTTTTCTGATTTAAAATTGGTTTAAAATAAATGAAGACTTACTCTATGCCTCAAATTGTATGTCAGAACTAAATTTCTAGCGAATGAGTTGGCAAATGCATGGTAAAAATCTAACACTTCTAATAACTTATCCCGTTTGATTGCATGGAGATCACAGTATGTAAGAGCCCTGACATTGGCTACTGATTGTCCGATAGTTGTGTCTTTCCAAAAAGTGTCCCCAAATACATCACCTTTGCCTAAAAAATAGAGAAAAAAAATGAAAGAATGTAGAATATTTAATTGAATTGAATATATTGTGTTTCTAAAACAGTGGCATCAATTGGGGGGAAGGGCAGGAACGTCTCTGCTCCCTTGATTTTTTGGTCCTTCACCTAGACTTTTAAAAATACTTCTTTCTCAATATTTTCATTAAAACATGCCCTTTTCGGGATAATTATTAAAAAAACATCAGAAATTAAATAAAAAAAATAAATATTTTCAATTGAAAATAAGGAGAAACATTAAAACTTAAAACGAGCAGAAACTATTACGTATATGAGGGGGTTCGCCCCCTAGTCAATACCTCGTTCTTTACGGTAAAGTTTGTTTAGTAGTTTTCAAATAGCCATCTATTCTAATTAATCGGCCTTTGTGATTTCGGGGTTTGTGAGTTGAACAAAATCCAAACTTTAGCGTAAAGAATGAGGTATTGACTAGGGGGGCGAACTCCTTAATATACGTAATAAAAACATTCGAATATAGAAGTTCGTTACGTAAGTTAATTCGTAAGTTAGGTCAGAAAAAAATTTCCAGAAAGCCACTTGGCCATAAAAAGAAAAATCAATATTCAAATTTCGTTTTAATTATTCATGTACGGTGAGCCAAAATCAAAGCTGCATTAATTCAAAAACGTTCAGAAATTAAATAAAAAGGGAAATTTTTCTAACTTAAAGTGAAGAGCGACATTAAAACTTAAAACGAACATAAATTATTCCCTATATAAAAAAGCTGGTCCCCTCCTCGACGCCTCGCTCTTTACGCTAAAGTTTTATTGTTTTAAAAAATAAAGCTGTGAGAAAGAGTCAAACTTACCGTAAAAACCGAAGCCTTGAGGAGGGGACCGTCCCTTTCATATACGGAGTAATTTCTGTTCGTTTTAAGTTTTAATGTTGCTCCCTTACTCACACACACACACACACACACACACACACACACACACACACACACACACACACACACACACACACACACACACACACACACACACACACACACACACACACACACACACACACACACACACACACACACACACACACACACACACACACACACACACACACACACACACACACACACACACACACACACACACACACACACACACACACACACACACACACACACACACACACACACACACACACACACACACACACACACACACACACACACACACACACACACACACACACACACACACACACACACACACACACACACACACACACACACACACACACACACACACACACACACACACACACACACACACACACACACACACACACACACACACACACACACACACACACACACACACACACACACACACACACACACACACACACACACACACACACACACACACACACACACACACACACACACACACACACACACACACACACACACACACACACACACACACACACACACACACACACACACACACACACACACACACACACACACACACACACACACACACACACACACACACACACACACACACACTGGAAGCTTATCCTCAAAATTTCAGCTCAATCCGATCACTCCTTCCCTGTTTTCCAAAAACCAAATATCAAGTTTTTTTTTATCAGCCACGCCTACAGGCCACAGTTGGCAACAGATCCGGGTGAATGAGGACTCATTCGAAGCGGAATTCGACATGTTAGGACCTTTTGATATTTTGAGACCGAAAAAATTATTCCCCGAATTTACATTTACGAAAAACCTCGTTTTCCTATAAGAGCCCATGTTAATTTTTGAAATTCCTAAAAGCATAGTATTTCATTATTAAATTAGATCAAAATAGTCCTCTTAACCTGAAAAGACCGACTGCAAGCTTCCAAAAATTCCAGCTCTTTCCCAGAAGTTTTTTTTGTTGAAAAACGAAAATCTTACTTTGTATTCGCTTGCATCGAAAACAGATCACAGAGACTAAAAATGATTTAACAAGAGTCTCTGATAGTACACTGGTCACTATTCCTGTCTGTCATGCGGAAGACCCGGGTTCGATTCCGCGTCAGAGTAATCTTTTTATATATTGAATTTAAAGTAGTATCTCTTAAATTTAAATTTTAAAGAAGAAACTCAGTTTCTTTTTTAAATTCAATCTATTAAATCCTTCGGCTCAACAGGCGTCTCCAGAAGAATATCTCAGTCGGCCTTCAGCTTACAGGTAAAGTCTCCACTGCTTTGATAACATGCCGTATACCTGCATGCTCGAAGAAAAGTTGAAAAAAGAAAATCTTACTGTGCATTTGATTTGAGTATTCGTGAATTAAAAGCCTTAACGCAAGAATTTTCAAAAGCGGGGGTTGGGGGGGGGCAGCCCCCCAACTTTAACTCCTGACACGATCAGCTAACAGTTAGTCAAGCAATAATAAGTAATAAACTGTACAAAAACGTGCAGAAATTATTTGAAAAAAGCTACGTTTTCTAAAGAGTTAAAGAGGCTGAGTCACAAGTTCGAACCTTAAAATGTGCAGGGATAAGGAGGTAGAGTTGGGGGGCTGCCGCCCCCAAACCCCCCGCTTTTGCAGCCTATTTTGTTAAGATTTTTATTTTGGGGGTCTACCACCCCCCTCAACCCCTGCTTTTTCCCTTACAAAGAAATGCTTTGCAACACGTACGAAGTGTGCTTGAATTTTTTACCGTAAGCATCCTATTGCATCTCTTTGATTAGAAACAGTACTGAGCCTGTTTACTGGATTTTTTACAGGAGATTTTTCCCTAACCGATAACAAGCTATAATGTGATGAACTTAACAATTTTGAACAGACAAAACAGGGAACAGAAGAAGGGCTCAGCATAAACAAGCAGTTTAGGTTCAGGAAGGTCCAGGTTCATCTATTTTTCCATTATACATGATCACACTGAATACATAACTATACCTGGCACAGAGACAAGTTTGTAGTTATAACTTTAACAGACTGAGTTGTCATTGCCAAATTCTCTGAAGATTTAAAAAAAAATGCCATTGAAACAGTTTCATTCGTGTCGGTACGACCAACTGATTGCAGACTGCAGGGCTTAAAAAATCTTAACAAAAGAGGCTGCAAAAGCGGGAGTTTTGGGGGGCGGTAGCCCCCCAACTGTACCTCCTAATCCTAATCTAAGGTTCGTACTTGTGACTCAGCCTCTTTAACTCTTTAGAAAACGTAGTTTTTTTCAAATAATCTGAAGATAGAATTGACGTTTCTAAAAGTTGGTCGTCGTCAAAATAACCACTATAACATCGGTTCGAAGAAAGAAGTAGGCCTATACTGAGCCTCCAAATACATTCTATTCATGGATTACTACTTCATGTCAGAACTCAAGGAGAGATTTATGGTGCATCGTAAAATTTTGGCAACTTTAAACAGCTTCATACCTGCGAACTTAGACAAAAGAAACTTGTCTGACGCAGAAATCAGTGAGAATACTGATATTTACTCCGACCTTTAACCATAGCCAGATGCCCTAAGCCACGAACTGACATTGTGGAAAACGAAGTGGCAGAACGTTAACAACAAAGAAAGACCTGTCTCGGCTTTGGCTGCACTTGATACATGCAATACTACTTTCTTTCCAAACATCAGCCGCCTTCTTACAGTTGTAGCTACTTGGCCTGTTTCAACTACTACACCGGAAAGGACGTTCTCTACCTTGCGATGGCTTAAGACATGGCTACGAAATGCAACCGGTGAAGAATGTTTGAAAGGTCTAGTGTTACTGTCAGTGCACAGGGATGTTGCTATTGATAGTTATTGTTGCTATTTACAGTTATTAATACAGTTATTGACATGTTCGCAACTCAAAAAACACATCGAATTGATTTTGTTCTTTGAGTTCATTTTGTAACTATTAAGTTTCTCAACTTCAATATACAATATTTTATGTTCCTATCTATTGTCTTCTTTTACAGTTATACATAGATTAGGTCCTACCCGAGGAGAAACCCCCCCCCCTCCCCAGAAATAATTTTCTGGATACGGCCTTGGATGATATCATGCGGAAGGGTCTCCATAATAACTCAAAAAAGAACAAGATAAGAAAAATCTATGGAGGATCATGCTGCTGCTACTTGAGAAAACTTTAATGCAAGAAATAGGATTACTGACAGTAGAGTGAACTTCTAGTCACTTAAAATGTCTTTAAATCTAGCTGTGAACGTTATCTATCCCTAAAATCCTTAGAGAATCAAATTCTTCGTGCATTGGTTTTAGAGGCTATGTCTGTTCTGTACTGGGAACCTTTAGATTATTTTCACATTTGTTCAGACGATATATCATTTATTGCTATTTTCTAAATTTTCAAACTTACCGCAGATCTTGAAAATATCGAGAGAGGAATCTCCCATTGATAAAAACCCAAATTTTCTTAAAGACAAATTTGCCACATTACCCCCGCGATTCATAATTTAAAAAAAATATCGTGTAAACTCGAGAACCTACAAGTTCTGAAAACAGAAAAAGAAAAGAAAAGAATTTAGTTGCATTTTTTGTGAAGTCAAAGTTCTGTTGATTGGAACGGAACTTTGTAGAAGGGAGCTAATTTTTTTCTTAAATGGCTGCATGGGGCCACTATAAATAGAGAATTTGCTAGTTTGAGTATCAGGTAGAAATCCGGCACTTACCCCTATGGGGTATGGCTTGATTATGGAGAGGTTAGGCTTTGTATAATTGACTGTTCAATGTGACGAGGCGAAATACCAAATTCAATTTTATATCCCCAGATTCTGCGAAAGAACACGCTATTAATTTGGATTCAAAGACGGAGGGTAAAACGGGAGGTACTACACGAATAAGTTGGCACTTAAGTATACTTCAACTTTTCGTATGTGTGCCTTAGTCTCAGCTAAATTCACTGAGAAGCTCTGCATGACACCAGCTTGACGCCACTCTCCAAGAAGATCATGATCATAAAATCTTCTATTTTCGATTCGTTTTCTTATGAACTATTTCATTTCTCCATCTTTTATTTTTCGTTTAAGTTTCTGTTTTACCCATATAAGTTCTAGAAAACTCACTAAAAAATTGTGGCTAGGAACCTGTCCCCAGAAAAAAACTGTTCCCAGGAAACAATTCGAGAGATAAACTTTGTAGCAGGATAATTGTCGTGGATAATCACCCAAAATCAACTAAATAGCAAATTGCAATGCATTTGGAAACAGTTTTTGCTTAAGATTCTGTACTACCCGTCTAACTGCTACAAAAGTGCTCTCTCCTGCGAAACTTGCGCCGAAGTAAAAATTATGCCAACGGAAGAATTGCCACCAGGTAATCCCCCCCAAGAAATTGCTTGCAGAAAGTTTCATCGATGGTTGTGCGATAACTACCCCTCAAAAACACTCAATAGCAACTAAACACAGTGTATTTAGAAATGTGTTTATTTAATGTTCTGATTGATCCGTTTAAGTGCTAAAGAAACTACTTATTCCTGGGGAACTTGCACCAAAAGCGGCAAACTTCTTCCCAGGCAATTATCAGAGAGGAATAAGCGTCCTGGCTCTGGAATAAGCGTTCTTGAGAATCACCCAAAAGCAATTGAATAAAAAAATGCAATACATTTGTAAAAAGTGTTTTCTTCATTAATGAAACTCAAAGAAATAGGTGCGTGGCCATCTGAGGGTATGGGAAGGCATTTTTAAAATCCTATCCCCAGACCTTTTTGTATTTGTAGGCACTGCAATGTGCATATGCGCGGTACGTACGTATATCTTGTTCAGAGCAAGTCTCTGTTCTGGAAGAGAGAAGAGCGGAGAAATGAACTTGGAAACACCTTCCAATACTCCAATTTTGGATATAATATATATTCAACTATAAAACTAAAATTCTAAAATAAAGAACTGGCACATGAGGCCAGGAATAGCGAGAGAAATCAGGCATATATTTCGTATCGATGTTTAGAGTACCATTTCCTTCGGAAAAAAACAAAAGAAAAGAAACAAAATGTATGTCAGAACAATTAAAAACTTATGACTTTATAAGGCACAACAACCTAAAAAATGACGAGTAAAAATCAAAAAATAAAACAGAAAAAGACTATTAACTAATAATATAAACAATCACTTAACTTTACAATTTAAGTTATGCATAATTGAGCCACTTATTTTAACCTAAAGATCCAAAAAGGAATATCAGCTAAAACATTATTTAGTTGTTTTTCTCAGCTTGAATATATGTTTTGCTACCAAAATAAAGCATCAATAGCTATCGAATTTAACTTCGATGGAATTGAAAACTTCTTTCCTACTATCTCTGCACTTTGCATCTAAAGTTATTTAGCATCTAATAAGGACAATATATGCCTTGAAATTCCCTTTGTTTTCCCCCCTAAGGACCCAAGAGAGAAATTACAATATCCCAAAGTCCATCCTTAACCATCACACCTGACAAGGTCGATATCGCAAAATATGAAAATTGTTTCCCTCGAGGAAGCAAATCACTAAAGGAACAAAAGAGATGGATACAGGTCGAGCATTGTTAGCTAAGAATTTTCTCAAAGAACCTTTTCAAATAAAGGTCAAAATGATATTCCTCCAGGGAAAATGTTTAGAGCAGGTTTGATCGAAGGGCACATTAATGCAGCTTAATATACTTGATATCTTTACTTATTCATAGACGGATCTATACAATTCATCGGCTGTTTTATGCATTATAAGCAGTCGATAAGGAGCCTAGGATTGGCGCTATAGTCATAGAGCTATCATGAATAACTCCGGACAGTTTATGGGACACAACAGACGGCATGTGGCTTTGAGAGCTCCTTGCGCTTTCTTGCTAACGCCAGAAAGACCATCTTTCTAAGTATTGGCCAACAGTAGAAGCAGCAGCAAATAAATTGTGCTTCAGGGAAAACATTTTAGGGTAGGTCTGATTGAAGGCTCAATTAATGTATTTTATTATAGTTGGTATCTTTATTTATTCATAGACGGATCGATACAATACATCCGCTGTTTTATGTATTATTAAATGTCGATAAGGAGCCTAAGATTGGCGCTATATTCGTAGAGCTATCATAAATAGCTCCGGAGACTTTATGTGACACAGCACACCGCTCGTGTCTTTGAAAGCCCCATGCGCTTTTTCGCTAACGCCAGCAAGGCCGTCTTTCCAAGTATTGGCCAACAGTTGAAACAGCAGCAAATATATTGTACTCCAGGGAAAATTTTTTAGGGTAGGTCTGATTGAAGGCTACATTAATGTATTTTAATATTAATTAAAAAAAAATATTTTCCAGAAAATAAGTTTTTCAAAGAAAAGTAAAGAACTCCATTAACCAAAAAATGAGCAAAAATAAAATAATCTACCAAGCGTGAAACATCCACAAATCAGCATCGATTAATAAATGAAACCCAAAACGAACAGAAATTTCAATAAATAACCGAGTCAAACTCTAAACGAGCAGAAATTAACATAAGTTGGGCGCAAAAACCCTAGGCCTTCCCAAGGCCAGAACAAAATTTGCACTTTACTGAAAAAATACAAATGAATGTGCATTGTCAGTTTAATATACATATACTAATATTTAGTAATCAGAATGTTAATATTATTTGATTTATTAAAGTAATAAAAGTAAAAACAGTTATATTTTTTGAGTAAAGTGCAAATTTTGTTCTGGCCTTGGGAAGGCCTACGGGTTTTGCGCTCAACTTATGTTGATTTCTGCTCGTTTTGAGTTTGACTCGGTTATTTATTGTAATTTCTGTTTGTTTTGGGTTTCATTTATTTATCGCTGCTGATTTATGGATTTTCACGCTTGGTAGATTATTTGATTTTATTTTTGCTCATTTTTTGTTTAATGGAGTTCTTTACTTTTCTTTGAAAAACTTATTTTGTGGAAAAAGTTTTTTTTAAATAATTTCTGTTCGTTTTATATTGACATAGTCTTTTCAGGGAAAAAGAAAATAGTACTTTAAATCTTTTCGTTTTTTAAGACTTTATAGTTTGGCCTGCTATTTGTATGCTGGACAAAAATTTTCAGCAATTTTTAACCCCATACACCCTTTCAAAAATCTAGACACAAATAATCCGGTTTAATTTAGTTTCATACCTCCTCTAGTTGACCTGAAATCGAAAACTTGATACCATTGAGCCCTTTTTCAAGTTTCTACGACAAAGATTTCAATAAAAACCTTACATGCCCCCAGGGCACAACTTATAATCCTTGCCCTGAGGGTTATGGGGGAGTGTCATCCTTAAAAATATGTTTTATCTCGAGAAGTCAGCTATGCTTCAAAAAACGCCGATATCAAAATTTTTATGCGAGTTGTAGACAGGCATGATGGGTGTGGGGGGGGGGCTAGGTTCCCTCCGGAAGCATTCAACTATAAAAAAGGGCAGTAGATTTGCTAGTCTCCAATTGGATAAGCTTCTATTGGAGTTCCAACGACAACGCCTTCTTTAAAAGCCATATACACCCCCAGGGCATAACTTAAAACCCTTGCCCTGAGGGATTTGGGGGAGTTTCCTCCTCAAAAATATATTTTATATCTTGAAATCAACTACGCTGAACAAAATGACTATCTCAAAATTTTGATTGGATGTGTTTGGGGGAATGAAGGACGTGAGAGGGCTAGTTGCCCTCCAATCACTTTCGACTATTAAAAGGGGTACTCGCCCTTTGAATTTCCAATTGAATGAGCCTGTTTTGAAGTTTCTATGACACCGCCTTCTATAAAAACCTCATATGCCCCCAGGGCATAACTTAAAACCCTGTCCTGATGGTTGTGGAGGAGTGTCCTCCTCAAAAACATATTTTCTATCTGAAAATCAACTACGCTGAACAAAATGGCTATCTCAAAATGTGGTTTGGATGTGTTGGGGGAAATGTAGGGCGGGGGGGGGGCCTAGGTGCCCTCCAATCAATTTCGACTGTCAAAAAGGGTACTAGCCCTTTGAATTTTCAATCTAATGGGCCTTTTTAGAAGTTTCTACGACAACACATTCTGTATAAACCGTATATGCCCCCAGGGCATAACTTAAAACCCTGGCCCTGAGTGTTTTGGGGGAGTCTCCTCCTCAAAAAAAATATTTAAAATGTGAAAATAAACTAAGCGTAAAGAAGATGCTATCTCAAAATTTTTATTGGATGTGCTTGGAGAAATGATGGGCGTTGTGGGGGGGGGGGGGGCTAGTCGCCCGCCATTCAGTTTCGACTATTATAAAGGGTACTAGCCCTTTGAATTTTCAATCAAATGAGCCTGTTTTGAAGTTTCTACGACAACGACTTCTATAATGCCCCCAGGGTATAACTTACCTTATATGCCCCCAGGGTATAACTTAAAACCCTTGCCCTGAGGGCTGTGGGGGAGTGTCCTCCTCAAAAATATATTTTATATCTGGAAATCAACTACACTGAACAAATTGGCTATCTAAAAATTTCGATTGGATGTGTTTGGGGAAATGATGTGCGTGGGGGGGGGGGGGCTAGTTGCCCTCCAATCACTTTTGACGATTAAAAAGGGCACTAGCCACTCCAATTTCCAATCGAATAAGCCCTTTTGAAGTTTCTACGACAACACTTTCAATAAAAACTTTATATGCCCCGAGGGCATAACTTACAACCCTTGCACTGAGGGCTCTGAGGGGGTTATCATCCTAAAAGACAAAATTTCCAGAACTTTCAACTACGTTGAACAAAATGGATATCTCAAAATTTTAATTCGATATGTTTGGGAAAATAGTGGGCGTGAGAGGGGCGTTAGTCGCTATTTGATTGTATCTGTTTGGGGAAAAGGTAGGCGTGAGAGGGGGGTTAGTTGCCCTCAAATCACTTTTGACTATTTAAAAGGGTACTACTCCTTTGAATTTCAAATTGAATGAGCCCTTTTTCAAGTTTCTACGACAAAGATTTCAATATAAACCTTGTATACCCCCAAGGCATAACTTATAATCCTTGCCCTGAGGGTTTTGGGGAGTGTCCTCCTCAAAAATATAGTTTCTATCTGGAAATCAGCTACCCTGAACAAAATGGCTTATCTCTAAATTTTTATTGGATGTGTTTGGGGGAATGATGGGTGTGGGGGGGGGGCTAGTTGCCCTCCAATCACTTTCGACTATTAAAAAGGGCACTAGCCCTTTGAATTTCCAGTCGAATGAGCTTTTATTGAAGATTTTACAACAACGCCTTCTATAAAAACCTCATATGCCCCCAGGGCATAACTTAGAACCCTTGCCCTGATGGTTGTGGGGGAGGTTCCACTTCAAAAAAATATTTTCTATTGACAAATCAACGACACTGAACCAAATGCTTATCGAATAATTTTGATTAGTTGTGTTTGGGGGACTTATGGGCGTGGGGGGGGGGCTATTTGCCCTCCAAAAATTTCTGAATGTTAAAAAGGACCCTAGCCACTCCAATTTCATATATCTGTCGAAGCTCTTTATCTATGATGTTTGTGAGAAATAATCAAGGTAATCGAATAGTTTGCGGTAACTAACTGTAAGTAAGGAGCGAAGCGGCTCAATAGTAACCGAAACTCTAATAGTAGAATTTTAATACCAATAAATATATATAAAAATCGGTTTATTATGCTGATTCCAAATATATAAGTTTCGTTTAGTTTAGTGTTACCAGGCTACGAGCCCGAGAATGTTTGCCTTGTTTTTGAAAAAGAGGGAAACCCCCCTTAAAAGTCAAATAATCTTAATAAAAATCACACCAGCAGATTCAGAGTATCAGAGAACCTTATTGCAGAGGTTTCTACCTTTTATCTGCAAAAATGTGAAATTTTCTTTGTTTTGTCAAAAGAAAGATCACAGATGCGTGTTTATTTGTTTGTTTTTATTTTTGTTTGTTGTTTTTTCCCAGGGGTGATCGTATCGACCACATATTCCTAGAATATTAGAAGAGGGATCGTTCGAACTTAAATTAAAATTTCCAGTGCTCTTTTTTAGTGACCAAAAAGATTCAAGGGCAACTAGGGCCCCTTCCCCGCCCCTTTCCCCCACAATCGTCCGATCAAATTTTGAGATAGCAATTTCGTTCATCATAGTTTAAAGTCCCAATAACTATGCCTTTGTATATAATATGGCCCCCCAGGCCCCAGGGAGAAGGTCCTTAATTTATAAAATTCTTCTATTGTTTATGCATAGTATTTGTTACTCGGAAGTATGCATACAATTTCGGAAGAGGGGAAGCAAATTTTGTTCTTGGGGGTTTTTCTACGGGGGAATTTTCCATGGGGAGGGAAGTTTCCAGGGGTGAAATTTTCAGGGGAAAGTTTCCAGAGGGAATATAGAAAAATTTTTACGCCGTACTTTCTCTTTTCCGTCTCAATTTTACGCGTGGATGTGTTAAGGGGAATTGTCCGAGGCAAATTTTTGGGATTGAATTGCTTAGAGATTAGTTCAGTGGAGAGGAGTGTTTCTCCATGGACGCTCAGCCAGATTTCATGGCATTATTTAAAAAACGGTCAGAAATTAAAATAAAAAAACAAGTTTTTTTAACTACAAGTATGGAGCAGCTTTAAAACTTAAAACGAACAGAAATTACTACATGTACGACGGGGGTCACCCCCTCCTCAGGACCTCACTCTTTTCACTAAAGTTTGAATTTTGTCCCAATTCTTGGAGAAAGACTCTTGAAACGCAACGGTGGTTTAATTAGAATAATAAGAAACTTTTTTAAGAGTACTAATAACTTTAGCGCAAAGAGCAAGGTGTTGATGAGGGGAAAACCCCCTTTTATACGCATTAATTTCTGTTTATTTTGATTTTTGATGTTGCTTCTTACTTTCACTTGAAAGAACTTGTTTTTTTTTCAATTTAATTACAAGAAGACACTAGATAAACAAAGAGTGTAATTTGAAGAAAAATTGCCTTGTGATTTTTTTTTAACTCTGTTACGTCACCCTGTCTTGTCTATTACTTTCAGAAGCTTTTAAAGCTTTATGTCCTTTTGATTTGGAGACAGAAATTGTTTTATTTACCTTTTTTTTAATTGTCGGTACTGGCCCATTGCTGTTTTTAAGCATGCTGTTCAATGATAGTAATTTTCTAGGTCAAAGCTGAGTAATTCTCTGGACTGCACCTTGGCCTAGTCTGAAGTCTAAAGTCTGTAATACGATATTTTTTAAGAGTACTTCTAAAACTTTTAGGCCACGGTCAAGCATTATTTTCCTATTTTTTATAATTGTAAGACAAGACTAGCATGAAAGCGTGTTTTTGACTGTTTTTATTTCACTCGAATGAGTTGCCTTTTTTCACCTCACTCGATGTACCAGTCTTGATTGAATTAAATAAAAAAAACAAGTATTTTCACTGAAAGTAAGGAGTAACATTACAAATTAAAACGAATAGAAATTATTACGTATATGAGGGGTTCGCTCTCTCGTTCATCTCTCGCTCTTTACGCTAAAGTTCGAATTTTGTTCCAACCCCTGAATCACAAAGGGTTTAATCAGAGGCAACGCTATAGCGTTGCCTATAGTAAAGGCCATACGGCTCCAATGTTTTATTATTATTATTTTTTTTTCAAAGCGGCACTTCATATGGAAGGGGTCGTCGCAGAAACTTCAAAGCTCATTCGATTGGAAATCAAAAGTTCTAGTGCCCCTTTTAATAGTCGAAAGTGATTGGAGGGCAACTATCCCCCCCGCCCATCATTCCCCCAAAAACATCCAATCAAAATTTTTGCCATTTAGCCAATTTGTTAAGCGGAGTTGATTTCCAGATAGAAAATATATTTTTGAGGAGGACACTCCCCCAAAACCTTCAGGGCAAGGATTTTAAGTTATGCCCTGGGGGCAAATAAGTTTTTATAGAAGGCGTTGTCGTAGAAACTTCAAAAAAGGCTCATTCGATTGGAAACTCAAAGGGATAGTGCCCTTTTTAATAGTCGAAAGGGATTGGAGGGCAAATACCCCCCACCCCCCCACCCATAATTACCCCAAACACATCCAATCAAAATTTTGAGATATCCATTTTGTCCAGCGTAGTTGATTTCCAAATAGAAAATATATTTTTGAGGAGGACACTCCCCCACAACCCTCGGGGCAAGGGTTTTAAGTTATGCCCTGGGGTCATATAAGGTTTTTATAGAAGACATTGTCGTAGAAACTTCAAAAAAAGGCTCATTCGATTGGAATTTCAAAGGGCTATTGCCCTTTTTATAGTCAAAAGTGATTGGAGGGCAACTAACCCCCCTCTCATGCCCACCTTTTCCCCAAAACACATCCAATCAAAATTTTGCGATAGCCATTTTATTAAATGTAGTTTTAAATTCTGGAAATTAGGTCTTTGAGGATGACAACTCCCCCACAGTATTACAACCCTTGGGTTGTAAGTTATGCCCTGGGGGCATATCAGAGGGAATGCTATAGCGTTGCCTTACGCAAAGCCCGTACGGCTCCAATGTTTTATTATTATTTGTTTCCCCCAGAGGCACTTCATATGGAAGGGGTCGTCGTATAAACTTCAAAGGGGGCTCATTCGATTGGAAATCGAGAGTTCTAGTGCCCATTTTAACAGTCGAAAGTTATTGGAGGCCAACTAGCCCCCCCCCCCCCTCACGCCCATCATTCCCCCAAACACATCCAATCAAAGTGTTGAGATAACAATTTTGTTCAGCGTAGTTGATTTCCAGACAGAAAATATATTTTTGAGGAGGACATTCCCCCAGAACCCTCAGGGAAAGGGTTTTAAGTTATACCCTGGGGGTATTTAAGGTTTTTATAGAAGGCGCTGTCGTAGAAACTTCAAAAAAGGATTAATCGACTGGAAATTCAAAGGGCTAGTGCCCTTTTTGATAGTCGAAAGTGATTGGCGGACAAATAACCTTCCTCTCACGCCCACCTTTTCCCCAAACACATCCAATCAAAATTTTGAGATAACAATTTTATTAAACGTAGTTATAAGTTCTGGAAATTAGGTCTTTCAGGATGACAACTCCCCCACAGCCCTCAGGGCAAGGGTTTTAGGTTATACCCTGGGGGCATATAAGGTTTTGTATAGACAACCTTGTCGTAGAAACTTCAGAAAGGGCTCATTCGATTGAAAATTTAAATGGGTAGTTCCCTTTTTAATAGTAGAAAATGATTATAAGGCAACTGATACCCCTTCCACGCCCACCATTTCCCCCAAACACATCCAATCAAAATTTGATATAGCCATTTTGCTCAGCGTAGTTGAAAGTTCTGGAGATTATGTGTTTGAGCAGGACACTCCCCCCACAGTCTTCCGGGGCAAGGGTTATAAGTTATGCTTTTGGGGCATATATGGTTCTTATGGAAGGAATGCTCGTATAAAATGCAGAAAACGTTTATTTGATTGGAAATTGAAAGTTCTATTTCACTTTTTTAGCGTCAAATGATACCGCAGGGTAACCAGCTCCCCCCCCCCTCCCCAAACCCTTTTTTCCCAAATGCTTCCAATAAAATTTTAAGATAGCTATTTTTTAAATGTAAAACGACAAAAACTCCGGGTTTGACACTGCCCCCCAGAGCCAGTAGGCGAGTTTTGTAAGTTACGCACCGGGGACATATAAGGTATTTATGTAAGGGGTGGTCGTATAAACTTCAGACGTGTATCATTTGATTGGAAATTAAAAGTTCTAGTTACCTTTTTAAGATTCAAAAGTGAACGAAAGGGCATCTACCACCCCCTCTCTCACATATGTCCTCTTTTCTCCAAATGTATTGAATCAAAATTTTTACATAGTCATTTTTTTAATACTTCAACAATCAGATAACAAAAACTTCCGGGTCTACTTACCTCAACCTCCCAGAGACCGGGAGAAGGGTTTCAAATTATGTCCAGAGGCAAATAAGGTTTTTATGGAAGAGATAAACTTCGGAGGGACTCAAATGACTAGAAATTTAAAGTTCTAATTCCCTTTAGAAGCTCAAAGTCATCTGATGGCTCTAGGGGCAAGTGTTGTAAATTATACAACAGGGGTATACAAAATTTTAATGGAAGGAAAGATCGTATAAAATCGTCGGGGGTGCATTCTATTGGAAATTGAAAATTCTATTTTAAGAGTCAAAAGAGACCGGAGGGCTGCTACCACTCCTGCCTTTTTACCCCAAATCTATCCGATCCAATTTTTTAGATAGCCATTTTGTTAAATTAAACCAAATATTGGATAACAAAAACTCCAGGGTCAACACAACCCCCTAGAGCCCTGGGGCTAGTGTTGTATGTTTTGTTCAGGGGACATATAAGGTTCTTATGCAAGGGTTTTGGAAATAGTTCGAAGGTCAGATAAACAACCTCCCCCCACCCCACTTAAAAAACTTATGAACGATATTTTATTTCAAAACTTAGGCGAGCTGACCCCTGGCCTTCTGCATTGCTCGACCTCTCCCCCCCCCAAAAAAAAATAAAATAATAAACGTGTTAACAATATTTTATTTGAAAAATTATGGCAACTCACCCCTGTCCCTCCATAAACCGACCCCACGCCCAGATAAAACAACTTATTAGCAATATTTTATTCCAAAAATTATAGGAGCTGATGCCTGGTCCTACACGGCCCAATATCCCTTCCTCTCCAAAATATTATCAATGATAAATCATGGATACTGACCCCTGGCCCTCCCTACATGGCTAGACCCCCCCCCTCCAAAAAAAGTGTTAATGTTATTTGATTCCAAAAATCATGAGAGCTAATGATGGCATGATGTCATCAATAGCTTTAGTGTAAAAAAGAGAAAGATGGAAGTATATGGACAGGAAAACAAAAACGGTGCCATCTATGACTGTAAATGTAGCTGTGTAACTGTCTATGTAGATGTTGGTAGTAGGGATTTGAGCAAAGTATTTGATTCCTCGAATAAAAAAAAAAAAACAAGCATCGTCCTATGGCACCCTTCCGAAAATATTCACTTCACAGAACCATTTGTTAATAGCCTGTCAAATTTACGCTGAAATTATTTCAATTGTCTATGTCAACCTAATTATCGGCATATCCTGTCGAAGTCTATTATGAACCAGTTAAGAATCCCTTAATTTTCAGAATCAATGAATTTTTTGATAGCCCAAAGAAATTCAATCTCCCACTACCACAACAACGCTCGCATACATTTCCAATATTGTCACCAAGGCCGTATCCAGGGGTGGGGGTTACCCGGTTTGAACCCCCCCCCCCCCCCGAAATTTTTGACTGAGTCGAAAATAAGTCAAAATTAGTAAAAACCTAGGTAAAAATCAGTAAAATTAGTCAAAAACTGAGTCAAAAATTAGTAAACCCCCCACGAAAAAGTCGAAAATTAGTAACCCCCCCCCCCGAAAGAAAATCCTGGATCCGTCCTTGGTTGTCACCATTAGTGCTTGCTTCGCAATTCAAATATTTATCCTTGTCATCATTCAATGCTTCGACAACTCTATCATGTAAACATACCTTCTCGAAATAATTCATCTTTACCTTTTAAAAATAGGACTTATGTTTTTATCC
This sequence comes from Artemia sp. Qi Xiang Cuo, assembly GCF_049724085.1. Lineage (NCBI taxonomy): Eukaryota > Metazoa > Arthropoda > Branchiopoda > Anostraca > Artemiidae > Artemia > Artemia sp. Qi Xiang Cuo. Next base: position 10,843,033 of record NC_142800.1, read on the forward strand.
TTCCTGTTCACCATCAATAATAATCGAAAACATTGAATAAATCAAGTATTGTCGACGAACAACCAGAGAGTACCAGTGGGGCGATTACATAAGAAAAAAAAATACAAAAACAATGTTCACCAGCTTGCACGTCATTTTAAGACATGGAAAAAAGTTTAAAAAATCGGTATTTTTTTCATTCTAAAAAAATGTTCAGAATTAAAATGGTTAAGATTCGCCTTAAGGGCTAAACTTGCAAACTACCCAACGGCGGTTTTTTTGTGCTTTTTAGGTTTCATATTGCTTTTTACTGTCCTTTGAAGGTCCGACTTTGAAAACATTTCACGGATTGAATTCAATAGTAAAAGAATGGGTAATAGAGAGGGATGCTTTTTAAAACCAAAGATGATTTATGATTATACAAACACATATAGCACAGTGTCAATATAAATTTAATGGGTGTGATTGGACAAATTACAATGTTTGGAGATCGAAACATCTTTCATTAACCATCAAAGGAATATGTCTATCCAGCATACATTTCAAATTATCGCGGTATGCAGATTCGCGGGATGATGCCAAAAACAGGTGCCCGGTAACAGATCACTGATAACCCTTACCATATATCCAATTGAGAAATCGACAGCACAAATAACTTGTCACTATGTATTGACGTTTAACCTCAGTTACCAGATTGCCTGTCATTTTAAGGCATGAAACAAAATCTCTTTTTCATTCTAAGGAAAAAAATCTTCAGAATCAAAAATGATTAAGATTTGCCTCAAGGGCTAAGCTGGCAAACTACCCGAAGACAGGTTTCATGTGCTTTTTAGTTTTCATATTGTTCTTTACCGTCCCATGAAAATCCAAGTTCAAAAATATTTCACGGAAAGAAATCAATAGTTAAAGAATGGATAGTAGGGAACGGGATTTTTTAAAACCAAAGATGATATATGATATACAAACACATATAACGTAGTGTCAATACAAATTAAATGGGTGAAGTCGGACGTTATTCTATTTTTGGAGATTGAAATATGTTTCATATCCATCCAAAGAATGTGTCTGTCCGGTATCCATCTCAAATCATCGTGGTATTTGTATTCTCAAGATGATGCGAATAATGGTGGCCGGAAACAGATCATTGTTAACGCTTACCAAAAATCCAATTGGTAAATCCATTGTGCGAATAACTTGTTACGATGTTGTGTCGCTTAACATCCCGGTTCAACGTCCCGGAAACAATAAATTTCCGGATGCATTAGAATGTGTTGACGGATAGATTAAACTGAATGCATTAGAATGTATTTCTAAAGTCGTAATATTTTCAATGGCTTGTTGGCTGAGTCGAGTAACGTGTAGCTCTTTAACTTAGGCAATCATTGGTCTCACGTTCGATTCTTACATCAAACACAAACTTTATAGTTCAGTTCATCTACTGAAAATAACCAAGACGAGCATTCTTCTGTATCAACATATTTTCCTGAGATAACAATGGGGTTGCTTAAAATACATTGTACAGAAAAAATTTAATTCCGAGAACCCCTTATCGTTCTGGACGTGAAATCGTAGTACCAGATATTCGACAGACTGATGTCTCCCTGGGCCCGCTTAAGGGGCGACCATACTTGAAGCGACCTTCCTATCTCTCCCATAGTAAGCGTTTTGAGTCTGTCTGACATTAATAGTTGAGGCAGTTAGGCGGTCTCAGTCTTTTCTAATAGAATAGAATCAGGTGAACATTGTGATTTAGCAAAATGCTAAAGCCGACACCTATTTTTCCTGAAATCCCAAAAAAACTCAAAAACCTATTTTGGGTTTGCCTGCAAGATCGCTGCAGTCAATATTGTCGTAATTGGTACTTAAAAATGCAGCGAAAAATATTCTATTGAAGCAGTTGCAGGATATTTTTATAAAAAACACTTGCTGACTGCAGTCCCTTCGAATACTTTACATACCAACGTTTCAAATTGCTTATCACCCGACAAAGAGCCTAAAATACTTGGAATCAAACGGATGTGGGCGCATAAATTATGCTGAGGGGGTTAACGCTTCCTTTTGTTCAAAAGCGGTCAGTTATTCAAAAGCGGCTTCCTTTTGTTCACAAGCGTAAGGAACCCCTGGAAGTCGCCCCCTTCGAGTTTGTTTACTCAAGTCTGTGTGAAATCTGATACCTTTGTGTTTGAGCCTTTTTGCCGACCAGGAAAATGGCTCGAATCGGCCAAAACGGCTTTGGACTGGCGTCCCCCTTTAAACTGCATACAATAATTTGGACGGTCTTTTTCTCTTATAGCCCTTGCTGGCTGCCATAGGAATGTTGGGCGCTCCTTGTCAAAGTGGAAGTATGAAATGACCAGATGTGTGCGCTCAGAATGTAGGGCCGCTTGTATGGATGGTCACGAGGCTGCTCATTCTGTATACACCCATGCTAATGGCCGTTTAGTTAGAACAATAAGACGCGTTTTTAAAAGTACTAAAGAGTACTAAAGAGTGAGGTGTTGAGGAGGGGGCAGCCCTGGGCTTGCACACATCTCATGCAGGAAAAATAAATATTAACGTGTTTGAACGGTTCCTGGTAATGAACTATCAGTAAGGAGAGGTGCGACTCAATAGTAACCAAAACTCCAGAGTTTTTATAATGATGGGTACATCAAAATAGTTAAATGCTATTTTAACAAATATATAGTTCATGAACCTACCCTCCCCCCCAAGAAAAAGAAAGGCAGTGCTGCTTCTGCATTACATGCATTTATGTTTTTTTCGTGACGCAGAGGGCAAAAACCGAGAATATTCTTCTTTGCAACAACGACAGCAATCTAATCTTAAAGCTACAGATTGCAAAATAAATTTCCTTGTCAACAATCAAACAGTTCGTGATAATGAATTGTAGGTAAGGAGCGACCCGGCCCAATAGTAACCGGAACTTTAAAAAATGGAATTTTGATACCAATAAATAAATCAACAGATTTGCCTTTTTATGCTGATTTCAAATATATAAATTTCACATTAGGTTTAGTCTTACCCATCAAAGGTTACAAGCCTGAGAAAATTTTCCTGATTTTCAAAAGAAGGAGGAAACAACCCCATCAGATTCAGCGTTTCAGAAAATCCTAGTGTAGAGGTCTTAAGCATCTATCTGCAAAAATGTGGAATTTTGTATTTTTGTCAGAAGAAAGATCACGGATGCGTGTTTATTTGTTTTTTTCCACGGGTGATCGTACCGACCCAGTGGTACTAGAATATCGGGAAAGGGCTCATTCAAATGGAAGTTAAAGTCTCGGTTCCCTTTTTAAGTGACCAAAAAATTGGAGGGCAACTAGACCCCTCCACCACCCTTTTTTCCCAAAACCTTCTAATCAAAACTTTGAGACAGCCATTTTGCTCATCATAGTTGAAAGGCCCAATAGCTATGCCTTTAAGTATAACATGACCCCCCCCAAAGCCCCATGGGAATGGTCTTTCAGTTATATATTTGCCCATTGTTTGCGCATAGTATTTGTTATTGGGATGTATGCAGACATTTTCGGGTAAGGGGGACAAATTTTCTGTTGGAAGTTTTTCCACGGGTGAAATTTCCATGGGGAGGGAAGTTTCCTGGGAGTGAAATTGTCAGGGAAAATCATACACTGCGGAAGTTTGCCAGAATTCTTACACAAAATTCTTTTTATATGTCTTGCTTACTATTTTCCTTCTCAATTTTACGCGCGGAGTGGTTAAGAGTAATTTTCCAGGGTAAATTTTTACCAGAATTGAATTCACATTCCGTGGTATTTACTTGGGGAGGTTGTTTCGCCCTGGAGGTGGGGCCAGATATCCTGGCATTAGTAAAAAATAATCATAAATTAAATAAAAAAATAAGTTTTTCAACTGAAAGTAAGAGCAACATTAAAACTTAAAACGAACTGAAATTATTAAGGGGGTTAAATGGGTTTACTCCTCCTCAACACTTCGCTATTTACGCTAGAGTTTGAGTGTGTCCCAATTCTTTGAGAATAACTCTTTAAACACAAGGGCCGTTTAATTAGAACAATAAGACGCTTTTTTAAAAGTGTTAAAAAACATTAGAGTAAAGAGTGAGGTGTTGAGGAAAGGACAACCCCCTTTATATACGTAATAATTTCTGTTCGTTTTAAGTTTTATTGTTGCTCCTCACTTTCAGTTCAAAAAACTGGTTTTGTTTTATTTAATTCCTACAAATCCAGAGAGAAGATAATAGCCATCCATGCATTCTAGACTTGGTCAAATTGCTTTTATATTTTTCATCCGATTAATCTATCCAGTTCAACCGAGTTATTGGTGCGTCAAATCATTACAACTAGTTTGAATGCATTTTCATTCTTCCGATGGTTTTCCTGAACTTGCTTGTGGGGAATGAAATGTGTCTGACTAAGGTGAAAAGATATCGGAAATTTAAAAGAATCTTATTTTTACGGGCACTTTATTTCACAGTAAATTTGGTGGAGTACACGCAGGGCCGTATCCAGGATTTTTTCTGGGGGGAGAGTTTTACAAAAGGATTTTTTTTTGGGGGGGGGTGTACAAAAACGCTGAGAGAATGCCTCAAAAATTTGTTTGAATTCATTTTGTTGCTTTTTTACGACTTGGGCAAACATTTCGGGGGGGGGAGGTCAAACCCCCTAACTCTCCCCGGGATATGGCCTTGAGTACGCGTCTTTGAAATATGCAGGCTTGGTTAGTCTTGGCCTTTTTTCGAAAATAAGGCAAATTTTTTCATGCAAGCTCAATAACTGTATTCATCTAGTGATAAATAAGTTGTCTTTTCTTAGCCTTAGCAATTGTTCTCATAGTTCGTGCGCTTAATTTTGCTGAGTATCCAAGATTTGTTAATATAAGCTGGCTTAAATTATTTGCAGTAAGGGAATTTTAGATTATTGGAAATTTCAAGTACTATTGCAAGAACTTGGTCCCACTGAGGTACACGATGTATTTGCTGCTGCTTCAAATGTTGTCAAACTCGTGGAAAGATGGCCTTGCTAGCGACAAAAAAAAGCTGAAGGAGCTTTCAAGGATGCATCTTGTCTGTGGTGTCGCATATCTTCTGTATATTTATCATAGCTCCATGACTATAGCGCCAATCCTAGGCTCCTTATCGACTGTTAATAATGCATAAAACAGCCGATATCGATCCGTCTATGAATAAATAAAGATATCACCTATCATAGGCAGCGCGCTAGCGCTGCCTAAGTAAAGAACGACGTGGGCAAAATGTGTTTTTTTTTCTCCATACCCGGGCACTTTGTATTTAAGGAGTTGTCGTAGAAAGTTCGAAAAGGGCTCATTCGATTGCAAATTGGAGTGGCTAGTGCCCTTTTTAATAGTCGAAAGTGATTGGAGGGTAACTGGCCCCCCAGGCCCATCATTGCCCCAAACACATCCAATCAAAATTTTGAGACAGCCATTTTGTTCAGCGTAGTTTATTTCCAGATACAAAATATCTTTTTGAGGAGGACAATCCCCCACAACCCTCGGGGCAAGGGTTTTAAGTTCTACCCTGGGGGCATATAAGGTCTTTATAGAAGGCTTTGTCGTATAAACTTCAAAAATGGCTCCTTCGAATGGAAATTCAAACGGCTAGTGCCCTTTTTAATATTCGAAAGTGATAGGTGGGCAACTAGCCCCCCCCCCGCCACTCATTCCCTAAAACACATCCTATCAAAATTTGGAGATAGCCATTTTGTTAAACGTAGTTGATTTCCAAATAGAAAATATGTTTTTGAGGAGGACACTCCCCTACAACCCTCGGAGCAGGGGATTTAAGTTATGCCCTGGGGGACATATAAGGTTTTCATAGAAGGCGTTGTCGTAGACACATCAAAAGAGGCTCATTAGATTGGGAATTCAAAAAGCTAGTGCCCTTTTTAATAATCGAAAGTTGTTGGAGGGCAACTAGCCCCCCCCCCACGCCCCACATTCCCCAAACACATCCCATCGAAATTTTGAGATAGCCATTTTGTTCAGCGTAGTTGTTTTCAGATAGATTATATGTTTTTGAGGATGACACTCCCCCACAACCCTCGGGGCATGGGTTTTAAGTTATGGTCTGGGGGCATATAAGGTTTCTATAGAAGGCTTTGTCATAGAAACTTCAAAAAAGGCTCATTTGATTGGAAATTCAAAGGGCTAGTGCCCTTTTTAATAGCTGAAATTGATTTGACGGTAGATAACCCCCTCTCACGCCCACCTTTTCATAGGCAGCGCGCTAGTGCTGCCTAAGTAAAGAACGATGTGGGCACAATGTGTTGTTTTTTTGTTTTTTTTTCTCCATACTCGGGTACTTGGTATCGAAGGAGTCGTCGAAACTTCAAAAAGGGGTCATTCGATCGGAAATTGGAGTGGCTAGTGCCCTTTTTAATAGTCAAAAGGGATTCGAGGGCAACTAGCCCCCCCCCCCCCACGCCCATCATTCCCCCAAACACATCCAATTAAAATTTTGCGATAGCCATTTTGTTCAGCGTAATTTATTTCCCGATTGAAAATATGTTTTTGAGGAGAACATTCCCCCCCAACCCTCAAGGCAAGGGTTTTAATTTATGCCCTGGGGACATATAAGGTTTTTATAGAAGGCGTTGTCCTAGAAACTTCAAAACAGGCTCATTCGATTGGAAATTCAAAGGGCTAGTACCCTTTTTAATAGTCGAAAGGGATTGGAGGGCAACTAGCCCCCCCCTACGCCCATCATTTCCCCAAACACATACAATAAAAATTTTGAGATAACCATTTTGTTCAGCGTAGTTGATTTGAGATAGAAAATATACTTTTGTGGAGGACACTCCCCCACAACCCTCAGGGCAAGGGTTTTAAGTTATGCCCTGGGGGAATATAAGGTTTTTATAGAAGGCGTTGTCGTAGAAACTTCAAAACAGGCTCACTCGATTGGAAAATTCAAAGCGCTAGTACCCTTTTTAATAGTCGAAAGTGATCATTCCCCCAAACACATCCAATAAAAATTTTGAGATAGCCATTTTGTTCAGCGCAGTTCATTTTCATATATAAAATATGTTTTTGAGGAGGATGTTCCTCAGGGCAAGGGTTTTAAGTTATGGCCTGGGGAAATATGAGGTTTTTATAGAAGGTGTTGTCATAGAAACTTCAAAACAGGCTCATTCGATTGGAAATTCAAAGCACTAGTACCCTTTTTAATAGTCGAAAGTGATTGGAGGGCAACTCGCCCCCCACCCCACCCCCACGCTCATCATTCCCCAAAACACATCCGATCAAAATTTTGAGATAGGCATTTTGTTCAGCGTACTTGGTTTCCTGATAGAAAATAGGTTCTTGAGGAGGATACTCCCCCACAACCATCAGGACAAGGGTTTTAAGTTATGCCCTGGGGGCATGTAAGGTTTCTATAGAAGCCGTTGTCGTTGAAACTTCAAAACTGGCTCATTCGACTGGAAATTCAAAGGGCTAGTGCCCTTTTTAATAGTCGAAAGTGATTGGAGGGCAACTAGCCCCCCCCCACAACCATCATTCCCCCAAACACATTTTAATTAAAATTTTGAGATAGCCATTTTGTTCAGGGTAGTTGATTTCCAGATAGAAAACATATTTTTGAGGAGAACACTCCCCCACAACCCTCAGGGCAAGGATTATGCCCTGGGGGCATATAAGGTTTTTATTGAAACCTTTGTCGTAGAAACTTGAAAAAGGACTCATTCGATTTGAAAATTCAAAGGACTAGTACCCTGTTTAATAGTCGAAAGTGATTTGAGGGCAACTAACCCCCCTCTCGCGCCCACCTTTTCCCCAAACAAATCCAATCAAAATTTTTAGATAGCCATTTTATTCAACGTAGTTGAAAGTTTTGGAAATTAGGTCTTTAAGGATGACAACCCCTCCCCCCCACAGCCCTCAGGGCAAGGGTTGTAAGTTATGCCCTGGGGGCATATAAGGTTTTTATTGAAAGCGTTGTCGTAGAAACTTCAAAAGGGCTCATTCAATTGGAAATTGAAAGGGCTAGTGCCTTTATTAATAGTTGAAAGTGGTTGGGTAGCGACTAACGCCCCTTTCACGGCCAGCCATTTTCCCAAACACATCGAATTAAAATTTTGAGATATCCATTTTGTTCAACGTAGTTGAAAGTTCTGGAAATTTTGTATTTTAGGATGATAACCCCTCAGAGCCTTCAGTGCAAGGGTTGTAAGTTATGCCCTGGGGGCATATAAAGTTTTTATTGAAAGTGTTGTCGTAGAAATTTCAAAAGGGCTCATTCGATATATATCAGCACGGGCTATCAATACAGAAAGCAGTTAGAAAATTACCGAAGCTTGTTCATATGTGATTTTTCAAGATCTGTGCTTAAAAAGGTTATCTGCTTTTGATCTAGCAGAAAATATAAAAAAAAAACTATAAACAACAACAACAAAAAAATCGATTTGCAATGCAGACTTGACTGATCTGTTTTATACAAGACGTTCATCTTGTAACCAAGGGATACAATGGAGAGAAAATTCTTAGAAACAAAGTACATAATTATTTGAGTGATATAGATTTTCATTAAAGATCCGAAAATGACTTCGTTCACATGAACATTACCTAATGGATTCAAGCAAACATTTGGTAGATTTCTAAGAATAGAAGAAATTGTAGTTACGATCGTGATTTGATTACAGGTTTGATAACATGAATGAAAGGGGAAACATGGATAATATTTTGAACTTAAAATAAAGCCATGAGAAATGTAACTACACTGAGCGAAAACAAAAAAGTTAAATTTTGGGGCTCGATTTTTTAATTTTCCCTGGATAGGGGTCCTTTAGGACAAAACTTGGGGAATTTCCTTTATTCCTTTTCTGTACAGACATGTCAAATATGAAAAGCAATGCAGCAATAAAGCTATCACTGGTGTACCTAGACCTGGAATATGAGGTGAAAATGCCCTAGGTAATTACGATGGTTAAGTAAAAAGAGAGGGGTCTGTAAGGAAATACATTAGCTTTAAGGAAGCAAGTGCCAGAAACACACATTCTAATATTCTAAATATGACAGATGATTAAACTATGGTATATTTTTTATGCTATAGTTTCTTTTATACTATACCCCAGACACTTCCGTCATGAGTTACATCTAAGTTGACTATAGAATAAAAAACCCTACAATGGAGACTTAAATTGTATGGGTTTTGCTCAAATTGCGGTGTAGAGTAATTCTTGTTTCCTCTTTCGTTCTACTTAATTAATTTAGTTTATTTATTCTATTTTTTCCTATAGTTTTATTTTATCTATATTTTCATTTCTTCTCCTTTTGCTCTTATACCTTAGAGTAAGTGATCATTTTAAATTTTTTTTTTCATCTCTGAGTAAGTAACTCATTTGTCTCCCCCCTTCTTTACAGGCTTATGAGCCTTTGGGGGAATAATAACGTGTATCATTGTATGTGCATTTAATGAAGAATAACTCTTATCTTATCTTAGAGGTAACACAAATAATATTGAAAATTTTAGGGTATGCACATTTCCCTCGGTAGGCACTCAATACCTATGAAGGGAAGCCCGTGTGCGACAAAACTTTTCTCTAATTTTATTTTGTACTTCGTAGTGCCCAAAAAATTGAGTGTCCAACACACAACTAGCCCCCCCCCCCACCTATTTTTATGAGAAGACTTTTTCATCCACTAGACTCTTATCAAAGGAATTAATAGATTGCGTTGAGGTGATATAACCCTCGCGGAGTTGGTAGACTTCACGGAGATTTATATGCAGTGCTCGACACAACATATACATTTAGGCACATCCTCCCTCTGGTAATAGGAGTGACCTGTATCTGTATCCTAAAGCTTTTGCCATGTAGACTTGGCAAGTGGAGGCAAAATGATAGAAAAATTCTCATGTGGAGGTGAGTGAATGCACTTGTATATGACAATCATTGACACTACACAAAATCTTCGGTTGAAATAGGCCTACACTAGCTGATTAGGGGTGGTACTAAATTATGCCCTACTAGTCCTCTTCTCGAGGCACATAGAAGTAATTTAGTTTTGTGGATATGTTACTGTGAATGCTCGGGAAATCTGGTTAATGTCGACATTCACCGGTGAATGTCCAAATTCCTTTTTCTCTGCTTGAATTCGTTTAGCTTTGCGAATCAGCTTTTTCAGTCTTTTGCAAACTTCGATGGTAAAAGTTAAAGTTAGGTTGGGTTAAATTAGGCTATAAATCTCAGAATGGGTTAAAAACCTAATCTAACTTATTGCAACCTAACAGAGCCTAACCTGTCACCATCAAACCTTGGATAGAATTGAAAAAGTTGACTGGCAACGCTGACTAAATCCAAGGAAAGAAAAAAATGTTTTTCGGACATTCACCGGTGAATGTCGACATTGACCAATTTTGGACATTCACGGTAACAGATACGAAGCTACACAACCTCAACCATCATTGGCACTATCTCCACAATATGTTTAAGCCCTTGTAGGGGAATCTCACTATTCGAAATCTTCTGCTTGAGGTTGCGCTTACTGATAAACATAAGGTCCAGTTTCAAGTGAGTTCACGAAATATAGGAACTGATAAAAATTCGAGCCAAGACAACGCAAATAGCAAAGGTGCATGGGAAAGGGTAAAACAAAACATTGTGGTCATCCTCAGCAACAGGGTCGTAACCCTTGTAAAAATACATGGAGCTAACACTAGATTGTATGAGCGGAATATCAACTCTGTGACCAGGGCAGCAACTAATATGGGTAAAGCCTGAGTAGCAAATATGGGTAAAAAGTTTAGTAAATTTAAAGCACGCTATTGTCGAAGCACAATGGTATAAAGGAAAGGCCATTTACATTCGTATCCACATTAGTAAATGCATGGCCAGGGGTGGATACAGAATTAACGCTGGAGGTTTGAAACAATAGTGCTTAGGCTCCACCTTTGATATTTCTCTCCCTTACACTCCTGTAATGAATGCAGTATTTGACCTTCTTAAGGGGGAGCACGCGTCCCAAAAATCATCGTCGGATTTGCCCCTGGATATGTTAAAGAGTGGAACTCTTTGATATCCTAAACTAAATTTGATATCCTAAACAGATCTTATTCTGAAAAGTATCATAATCTTTAATCTGATTAAAAGTGATATTGCATTATCAGAATATTGATACTAGTTATTTTCAATAAAATAATTTTATGAATTTTATCATTTATACGAATATTAGAGTAAAATTCGAAAGGAAGCTAAAGACATTCGTTCTTATAGCAACATGAAATCATTTGATAGAATCAATTTGAATGATTTGGAAAAATGCTTTAAACTCATTGCAAGAGGAATGGCCCGAAAATGATCCAAAAGACTCACTCACCATCAGAATTTGAAAATATGTCCTTCCTTGGCAAAAACCTAATAGCATTTCAATAAATCGAGGCTATGATAAAATTAAAAACCGAATTCTAATTAATGATTATACTAATATTAATGATTTTATTTTTTGTTCAATCATTTTCTTTAACGATTATAAAAACATAAAAAGCAACATTATGCTGATCAAAACAATAGCAATTAGGCGAAACCTAGTTAAAAAAACACACGAAAAACCTGAATCTGGATTTAAAATCCTATTGAGTTATACTCCTGGATTGAATCCTCTGCCCCAGAAAAAGTCTTCAGATATGCTCTAAATATATCTCTGATTCTTCTGATATTGGCACTGTATGATGCTAAAGACCTGGAGTTTGTTTATCCTCACTCAAAATTATCTTTTGAAATTAAAACTAGATTAGATTCATTTATTACAAAAATGACCTAGTTAAACATGATCCATAGGTAACCGCCCATGGGAAGACATAAATACACTAGCATTGGGCGATTACCACAAACTAATTCCACATAATTTAAAAATAACTTTTACATTTCTGAATCAATTTTAGACTTCATTTTCACACAAAATGATGAACACTCACAGAAAACACAGAATAAAAAAAAAAAAAAAGAAGAAGACAATAACAAAAGAAAACAAATTGTAACATAAATCTTCAATCTCTGAATCTTGGCTCCTCACCACCCTAACAAAAAATTCTTTACTTTCTTTTTAAACAAATGCTGGTGTTCAGCCGCACTAACACTATCTGGAGGGAATTCCATACCCCCTGGCCCAGATATTTCATTTGAAATCCAATACAACTGCCACTCCTATACTCTGTTACCAGATCATTCGAATTCCTTGTATAATATTCATGCAAATCGCTATTTTGTCGAAAAAAAAAAAATCCAAAATCACCGATGGACACTTTTCATGAAAACACTGGCAAGTAAAAACCGCAGCCTGGTAGTCACGAACTTGTCCCACATCCATCACCTTTAATTTCCTAAAACAAGCTACTGTATTATTAGTTTCTTGAACGTAGCCCCCTATCAAATGGACTGCCTTATTCTGTAATACCTGTATACGCCTAAAATTACCAAAAAAATTGCTAGCCCATAACATACAGCCGTACGATATATAGGGACTAATAATTTCATGATAAAGAAGAAACATCCCCCGACCTGGTACGAAGTGCTTCAGTCGACGTATAAATTCATGGACTCTTGCAACTTTTGATACCACAACATCACTTTGGCGTTTCCAAGAAATATTGCAGTCTAGTTAAAAATCTAGATACGTCATTCCCTAAACCTATTCTAGAAAATTACCCAAAAAAAATATTCACCCACCGAGATCAATGGGCTTACTAATTCGACTAAAAACCATAAAACTTATTTTTTTTACATTAACCGCCAACATACTAAAGGAAGTAAACAGACTTAAATAATTTAATACCATATTTACATTATTAATTAACTCATCCACAGAAACACCACGAAAAGAAAAAGCAGTGTCATCTGCGAAAGAAGTAAAACACGTTTCACGAAGGAAAATCTCATAGTATCTACATAAACCAAATATAATAGCGAATCCAGCAACAGAACCCTGTGGAACACCACAATCCACAAGATATTAACTGAGAGTTACACTATCTATTATAGCCTTTATCGAAAATCCCTTTAAAAACGAAACGAATCAATTCAAGCAAGCTCCTTTAACCCCTAAAAGCTTTAGTCTATTTAGTAAAATATTAAAATAAATCGTATCAAATGCTTTTTTAGTATCTATAAAAACAGTGAGAGGTATTTGTCCACTATCAAGACACTGATTCACAAAATCACATAAGTGTAACACCGCATGTGTGGTTGAGTGACTTTTGCGGAAACCAAACTGAGTATCACTAAGGATACCATGATATGTCAAATACTGGTAGAGTAAAATAAACAAATAAATCCTAGTTTTATAGATTTAAATGCCCAAAAAACTAGTTCTATAATCATTTGCTATAAAAATATGCAGCATTACAGTTAATTAAAGTTCAAAAATTTACAACAAAATTTGTCAACTCTAAAACTGTACAACATGCAAAAGTAAGAGCAGAAACACGCAAAAGTTCAACTAAGCAGTCGTAAAAAAAATTGTTTGACAGCAAAACAACATTTAATAGAATAATTTGCCTTTTAAGGAAAAGCAACATTGAAACGTAAATGTCATTTTAAAATTTCAATAAAGATAGCCTTGATCAAAGACAGAGTCAAATAAAAAAAGTTTTTTCAAGGGAAAGTGTAGAGTGAAAATGAAACTTAAAAATAGCAAAATTTAACCCGCATAAAGAAATAAATATTACAACAAAGAATATTACCACAAATTTGTGATAGGTTACCACCCTCTTCTAGCTTTTTTGAAGGCTAAAATGCCATTTATGCTTTAGTAAAGCATATGTCAAACAATGGTATAAACAATGGTGTAACAAAGGTGTATGTTAATCAATGAGGTCTTGTCAGTGTAAATCCCAGTTTTGACACTGACGTCCTTTCGACCCCATTTTTGAAAAAATTTAATTTTATGCTATTTTATTTTACAAAATCAGGTTCATAACAAAAAAGTGTTTTTCATGATATAAATAGCCTACACTTGTAAAAAGGCCTTAACTTTAATAGCAATAGTGGAAAAGAACTTCTTTTTTGTCACACTTTTCTTCGTTTTAAATGAATCCCATTCATATGTATGGAAAATCGATTGATGAATGAAACTTTAAGAACATTAATTGGCTTTATTGGAAGCAATCTTTTTAGTTTTTAGTAAAGGGCGAATGATAGTCGACCTATGAGGGAATGGAAGGGAAAGGACAAACTTTCCTTCCACAATATTGCCACAATATTGTGGCAGTGTTTGCTTACTTTGAGGTTGAATTCATTAATCCTTGTATTACTGCTCGATTTTTTCCCCTTCATATTAATATATGGTCCCTTTAACTTGGAATTCCTTGTATGAATTAATAACTAGTCCCTAAAGCTTTCATATTGTGCATTATTTTTCTCTGAAAAACTTTTTATTTTTGTTTTTAGTCAAATTTTTTGTTTAATAGACACATTTCTGTTCTATATTTCCGTGCACAAGAAAAATTTTAACCACATGTAATTTGTATTGCAACTTATGTTATTTTAAACCAAGTCATTTATGCGCAACTATTTGTAAATCTCTTATAATCTGTTTTTTTTATAATTAATTTATAATAATTAATTATAATTAATATAATTAATTGATTATAATCTGTTAATATTTCCTTATAAGTGAATTTATGTATAACCATGAAATTGGCAATGAATATTTGTTACTGCTGTTGTGTGATTGTTAAGTATTTATTAATTAACCTTAGTAACATCACTATCCTCATATTAAACATTATCTCTCTTAGTCCCCTCCCCCAATTTTATGCCGTCCTGCCAGGCACCAATTTCATCGTCATCTCCATAAGCATCATCCATAACCTTATAAGACTAAAATAATTCTGGGATTGATTCCTAGTCAGTGATCCAGGGACCGTTATCTTTCAAGGGGTGGCTCACATTCACAGCAGTTGGTTTGAGGGGGTATTCTAGGGTAATCGAGGGCACTGGCAATGAATATTGGGGTGCACAAGTTCGCACGCGTGTAGAAAATGTTCATTTTAGCCTATAAAGCCAAATTGGCCTATAATGACGTCATACTGCTCTTGATGTTTTTTACAGGATAAAACAAATTGAAAACTTCGTAAACTTGACCTATTCTAAATTGTCAGAACAAGTACTTTCACCTGGTATTTTTAGTTTTCCCCAGAACCTTTATTTGTTTAGTTAGCCCCTATTTAATTTTGAAAATAAGGTTTTTTCATATACTTTTTCTTAGTTTTTCCGGTTTTTTGGAAATTTTTGCCTGCATAAGTATATTTTTTTATGCTTTATTTGAATTCTGCTTTTCATTACCAGTCAATTCATGTGCCTCTTTTTAAAAAAATCTTAATTCTTGAGCAGCTATTTTTCTTTCTTTATAATGTCATAGCTTTCAGAAATTAGCCTACAATGACCAAGGTTTTTTTTTAGTGTTTTTTAGCTACTAAAAACAATGAAAAGGAATCGAACTGCACATGATTTGAACCGTCAGAATGTCATATAGACGTTGTTAATTAAAACAAAGTCGAGACTTGAGTTTTTAAAAATATAAAAGCGTTTGAACAAGAAAATTCCCCCCCCCCCAACAAAGTGAAAATTTTCTGAATAGTGGTGTTTTACTCGAAATATTTTCAACAGGACAAATAATTTTTATCTTACCAAACGATAGATCGCTCTTTTCTGAATCAAATCATGTATTTACATTCTATACAACTAATATTTTTAACCAGGAAAAAAAACTACCACTACTGTAGTAGTAGATACCATCTGGCTTACGTAGGCTCATATACGAGCCTTAAGGTGGCGAAGCCGTGTGAACGTGTGGTGCAGAGGTGACTAAGCCTGATTTAAGACACTATTTTTTTTAATTCCCAGCATAGCAGGGACCAATGATCCAATTGGTTCGATCGGGTAAACAGCCACTGAGTAGTAGATGGTAACTGTCATGATCAGCTGAAAGTAAGGTTTAGACGACTGCATTAGCAGTTCAATATCAAAACAAAAAAAAAATCAAATATTTAAAACTGAACATGAAAGGTGACTCAAATCTCCTTTTCTTCTTCATCTTCGTCTTCGGACTCGTTCTGATTCACATCGGAAAGTAGACATTTTCGGGGGTCCGCACCATACTTGCATGCGCTGTCACAGAAACCTATTTTGGAGCATTTGTAGTGCGAGCCGCACCTCGTCTTGTCACAGTTGCAAAAAGAAAGCGATGCTAGCCCATGCGGCATCGCAGAAACTAGGTCTTGCTTCAGTGCATGATCTTCGATTCTCCAGCCCATTTCGGTAGCCTGATGTAAATCAATACGGGGCTTGTTGCTTTGGATCCAAATCAGTGACTTGAACATGCACCTTTTCCAATGAAGCAGAAACGAGATATCAGTTGGTGGTAAACGCTGCAAATTCTCCAATCCTGGTACAAATGTACTCAAAGGTCATTCAGACTATTGAAGTTAGTCGCACTTCTGCCATACACTGTAACCACAAGCTTCTTACAGACGTTAACTAAACCATCACTTTGCATCGATGATGGTTTCTCTGCAAGGGCTCGACCTTCATCACCTAAAGACCCCAAAAAAGTTTCCAATGACTTCACTGCTCAAAAAAGCGGACCTTTCCCATTCCATACAGAAGCGTTGCAAAATGTTACTCCTAGTTTTTGTGCTGCCGTATGAATAGGTATGCAGTAGGACGGAAACTTAACCCAGAGCTGCTTGAGGCCGAGACTAGCAAGATGCTGAAAGTATTATGCAGCTAGTAAGACGATATCAGTATCGTTGGCTTGTATTATCACAAGTGTGCTCTTTCGTCTTGCGGCAACTGCTGTGTGGTATAACACCCGAGTGTCTGCTCCCTCATGGCCGGATGAGAGATCGTCATCAACGGAGCTTCCATGGGGCGAAAGGGTAACAGCATTATTTTGACTCTCAAAACCTCCATCGAGATGAACCATTAGACAGGTCGAAATTTTGCACTCCCAGACCTCAAAAAGAACTTTCAAGAGTTGACCTTCGGCTGAGCGACTACTGAGAATCCCGTCCCAGAGTGTTGCAACTTTGCTGGAGGAAGTGAACGGGCTAGAAAAATTTCCTCTAGGATCTTCTCTTCTTTCTCGACAGCCAGATGTTTCTTTGAGGTTGAACGAGTAGTCATCAAGGGTTCTATCGTCACTAAGACTAACAAGCTTCGGGTATGTTCCTAAGAATTCCATTGCAAACTCTTATCCCAAAATCTGCTAGCCTCTCATTTTATTCTGGTCGATAACACCTTATGACACTCATGACATCAACTATATAATCAGTTTGAGGAGAGTCTTTAAAAAGCGTATGTGGAATCATTTTTGGACATGACTGCAAGCCAGACTGTTGCAGAATTTAGTTCAAGGCTGTTGACTTTGTACCAGTACGTAGCTGAGGCTCGTAGCAAATTCGTGCTTATAGCTCCCGTTTGACGAAGTTGAACCGTCCTTGGTCGTCGGTACTTGCCCAGTAGTTAAGATATATTTGTTGAGTTTTTTTAAGTGTTTGTAGATAATTTCGGAGACCACACTGCCTTTCCATGACGATAAATAAAAGTTCAAATAGGGATAAAATCCTTTTAATAGACAGTGATGATAGAAATTCACAAAAATACCAGATATTTCGGTCACATATACAGTGACCTGTATATGACGGTCACTGTATATGTGACCGAAATATCTGGTATTTTTGTGAATTTCTATCATCACTGTCTATTAAAAGGATTTTATCCCTATTTGAACTTTTATTTAAGTGTTTGTTTTCGCGCTTAATGTAATTGTTACAATTTTAAACTGATTGATTATTTAGTCTCTTTTCGTATGAGTCGAATTTCAGTGACGCTGGTTATTCTCAATCTAGGTATAGATTTTCCTCTGATAGTATATTGTGTATATTACTAATAATTTAATTGTTTATTAATTATCCATTCTTTTAAGCATATTGTTTTAAGCAAAGAAGTAAAAAATCCGTGACTGATTAATTTCCTTGTTTCTGATATTTATGTATATCAGAGTAAATGAATCATTTGTTTAGAGTGATCTGATTTCAAGACCATCGGTCGAAAGTGTCGTTTAATTGTTTTACTGTTTCTTTTTGTCACATTTAGACTAGTTGATATGATTATCTACAACATATTTTTAATTCAGGGATGATTATTTAGGTTAATTTTTTATTAATTGCGGCTTGATGCAGTGATGCTCATATTGCTTATCCTTGTTCAGTATTTGGAGTTTAAAAACAAAAACATATCACGTACCTACAGCGCAGTGTATAATTGATTTTTTTTTTCGTGTTCGTAATTTATTCTAAGAGCTGATTTAGATCTTAGCTCCAGCGTTCGTCACTAAAAACTGTCATGTATAACTACTAAAGTTATATGTATTTCTTCTTTTTTTTTCGTTTATTGCTCGCTCTTTTCCTTTTTATTATGGCGGGTTTTCCTATAAATAATAGTAATAATAAAAAACCAGTAGTAATTGTAGTAGCAGCAATAGTAGTAGTAGTAGCAGTTGTAGTAACGGTAGAAGTAGTAGTAGTAGCATCAAAATACTGTCTTTTGGTTAGTTCAACGCCCCCTAGAGCCAACCCAGTAAGTTTCAACTTGATACTACCCAGTAAGTTTCAACTTGTTGACATGCCTTGAAGCATAGTTATTGGACCTTTAAATTTCACACGCGAAATGTGAAGTTTGGTTAATGCTAATGAAACAAAACAAAATAGGATGAAAATACAATAGCTTAGGAACAAATTTTGGCTATATATTTGAACATTAGGGGGGGGGAGTAAAGCAGAGCATATATTAAATACGTAACCTAACCTAGTTACCTTTTTTTTGCCCCTTCAACCCCCAAAAAATAAAGATTAAATAGTTTCCACGGAGTGAACAACAACTCCCTAGCTAGCGGAAACCCGGTTTTGAATAGCATCTTTGACATTCTATATTCGTTTCTCTTCGCGTGTGTACTAGATTCCATACAAGTACCAAATTTTCTTACGACAAACCTTCAATACGAAGCGCCTAGGTGTAAAAAAATAAGTAGATAAATAAATAAATAGTACATAGAGCCCACTTCGCACTTTACTTAGGCTGCGCTATTGGGTTAATTATGAAAAAATAACAGCAACGAGCTGTAAGTAAGGAATGGCTCGCGCTTAGAGCAACCAGAACCTAAAAAAAGACTGATAGCAATATATATATTAAAAGAGATGACTTTTTGTGGTAATTTCAAAGATTTAAAATTCGTAAAGCTACCAGACACAAGTTACGAGCCTGAGAATATCTTTTCCATTTACGAAATAAAGGGAGAGACAATTTCGCTACTATGTTCTTTCTTTCACAAACTGAACTCAATTTAAAATTCATCCTAGCTAAGCTTCCACCATTAACTTTTTCTAATGCATTCGATCACTTAGTCACTTGTTCCTACACAAAAGAAATTGAGTGCCAGAGAAATTGTGTTAATCCTCAGGCAAGTTTTTACGCCACCAATCTAGGACGCTACCAAGTAATTTACAAGTTTTGATATATATAATTTAACAACAAGCAGCGGGAGAGGGGGCAGTACAGGGCACTTGACCACCATCATATCATGGATAGGCACGGGCATGATTTGAAAGACAATCGGATATAATTAAAGAAAAAAATTCAAATGAAAGCAAGGAGTAACACTAAAACTTAAAACAAACAAAGATTATTCCGTGTATGAGGGGAGCTGCTTCTCTTCAACCCCGCTCTTTACGCTGAAGTTCTGCTTTTTGTCCCAAATCCTTAAGAATGACAACTTAAACACAAGCCGTATAAGATATATTGGAATAAGAAAATTTCTATAGCACTGTAAGACTTAGTTGTAAGGACCAAGGGGTTGAGGAGGGGACACCCCCATCACATAAAAGACAATTGGATCGTTTCTTTCATTTGATGAAACCTTTTTTTCTATTTAATTAGCAAGAGGAATAAGGAGAGAAAACCCTTCTGACAGCCCTTCGACATGCCCTTCTGAAAGCCCTTCGACATGCCCTTCTGAGATTTTTAATGACGGAATAAAACGGAACCAACTTTAGTTTACAACTGAACAAATTTGCTTCATTTTTGTATTTAGTGCGCCAATTACGGTCTGGTACTCTGAGAAACAGGCTTTGCTTCCTTTATACTCGAATTGCAGTTGAGCCCCCAATCCTTTAAAAAGTGAATACTGCACTCTACATGAAAAATTCAATTTTACTTTTCTGACTTATTTTCGAAAAAGAATGTGTTTACCCAATCCGTTCTTCTGAGCAATCGACGTAAGCTAAATCACGTGAGCATTTCAGAGCATACGCATAATGCGACGAGTAATTCAGCTACATAGTGGAATTACCTTTTTTCTAAGCTTTTCGGTTTGCCTTTAAAAGGATTCCCAGTAAATATTCCCATAACAGGGTTTTGAGATCACACTTAGAATGGTCTGAAGAGGTATATGTAATGGCTCCACAAACTCCACTTATTAATTGAGCAGGGGCAATAGCCGATAAAAATAATTTTTATTTTAAAGTGAAAGTAAATATGGACACCGAAATTTAAATCATGGGGCGATTATGACATTTCTGTTGTATCAATTCATAGACCTTCAGGACACCCTTCTCTACAGTGTGGGAATAGACACTACACAACCATGAGCATTAAAAAGTACTAACAAATTCTTGTACCATGACAGCCCCTCGTCTTCAAAATTTTAAGTTTTTATGGGCGTTAAGAGAAAAAGTTATTTTGCTTTTTAGTACATTTGGAGATATAAGCTTTCTTTGTCCTTAATACTTAGACAGTTTTCAGTTATGTTCCATAGGTTTTTAGGGGTCTTTTAAGAAATTTCACTTCTAATGAATAATACTTTCATCAATAAGTTGTGATATCATGAGACCACGCCTTCCTGTTTTTAAAAAAAATCACTAGCCATATCACTAGCTTGGACAGATAATCAAAGTCAACGCAGTAATCAGAGTCAATACAGCGGCTTGGATTTTATGTTATGCTTCAATGCAGGTGCTAGGTTTTTCCCGCAAGATTTGGTATTTAAATTTTGACCTAAGCAAATTATCGGACAATGTTAAAAAATACCACTCACCTAAAATTGCAACTACTTCGTCATCTTGGATCACCTCAAATGACCCAGTCACAATGAAACAAAGGGCATCAATGGATTCTCCTGTATGATAAAGAAGATCTCCTGGGGCACTATGTGACATAGTAAAATGCATAGCTAAGGCTCGCAGACATCCGTCACTGGCTAAACGGAAGGCAGGATGCTCATTAAACACTTTACGATTTAAGTGAACGCAAATATCTGCTTTCATGTCTTTTGGACAATAATTTAAAACCTGAAAATGAAAATACATAAAAACAATTTGGGGTCGGCTCTTTGAGTCTGTGGTGGGTATATTAATGGTAGGACTACAAGGCCCAGCTGTTAGAAGTGCGGTGTCGGGATGAAAACCCCAAAACAAAGATTTTCGGATCTTGATAACATTGTGTTAAACTAAAAGAGCTATTAAATTTTTTTGTAACACCCTCACATAGAGGATACAAAAGTACAATACTGAGCCACTTAAAAAAACTTAAAAGTAAAAAGCAGAACCTCCTCGAATTTACTTTTACTTGGACTTGAAAAGAAGCACGGGCTGTTTCACCCCAACTTGGCACCGACAGCGGTCGACGTTTCAATTGGCGCACGGCCTTTCTCCATGACAATCTATTCACAACCTCCCTCTTTATACCCTTCTAAGAAGTTCCAATTCCCCTTAAATCTTTTCTTACGACATCGTGCCACTCCATTCGGAGATGATCAGCTTTTCGTTTGGCCCAAGATGCTTGTCCAACCAGAACGATCTTTGGCAATCTTTCATCCTTGATTCACAGGACGTGTCCTAGCCATCTAAACTTTTAGCCCTGAAAACAAGATTGAACCATATTTTTAGTACAGCTTACTTTTTGAAATACGGTCATTCAGACGGGTACTCAAAACAACGTGTTGACAATCTCTCAAGAAAATATCGAACAAATCCTCCTCCGTCTTTCGGAGCACCTACATTTTTGAACCATACTTGACCACCGTCATGATTGTAGCTTCTAATTTTCTAATCTTGGATCGCAGACAGACTCATAATCTAGGATTCGGGCATATATTTAAAGTCGTAAAGCCTTCCTCCTAAAGGAGTGACGACCCTTGAGAGAAGGAGCTTTGATGAGTTGATTTAAGCTTGTGGTTCAAACCTGTCTTAAGACCCTCTTCCTAGAGGAGTGATGAATCTTGAGGTAAAACACCTTCTTACTGCGATGAGTATATACAACCTTGTCGCATGGTAGTGGATTAGGACACATCTAGAAACTCTAGGGACCACAAAGCTAAATCTTCATTCATAGTGGCTTCAATTATATCCAAAAAAAGTATCTGAACAAATTTAATAGCCAATAAAATGTGTACCAGCCAATCATCGGGATAAAATTAGAAAGATATATTAAAAAGTTTTATAGTTTTTCGTAAAAGATTAAATTTTTATCCCTTTCAGGGAAAAGAGGAAGGTAACAGACTCACCGATCCCTTTAAGACTGTTTTACGCACAAAGATTGAAAGTTTTACCTTTGAATTACGCAGAAAATATAAGAAATTATGTACTAGAGGGTTTTTTTTTTGGGGGGGGGGGACTAATAATCCAATTGGCAATTTATACTTTTATTGAAATTTTAAGTGGATTCTCTGTAATCCAAAGATAGATATACCCCTTCTTTAGGGAAACTAAATGGTATATTGGGCTTCCCTGAATATTTAACCGAACCTTAGACTTAGCTAATTTTTCAGGTCCAATTTCGCTATCCAAAAACTTCTTTAATACAGTAGTATTTTTGTTCTGCAGTCGTTCTGAATTTTGTATCGAAAAACACAGATAAATGATAAGACTATATTATCAGGCTTAATTCCATAGCTCTATTTTTGGCTATGGGCTACCCCTCCCAATGGTGATATTTTTTTGCTATTACTTTTATCTCTTGTTATTGAAATAACTATTATTTTTTCAGAATTTACTAAGAAGAAAAGACGGCTTTTCAAATAGCTGTCTGTCGATTTTGCTTGATATTTAGGCGATTAAAAGGTTGTATAAATAATGGACTGTCAAAACCAATATCATTAAAAGGGTAAATAAACGATCTGTAAAGTAATATCCACGAAGGAAAATTCAAAACCAGAGTTCCATAACTAAGCTATTTATTTCCTCTTTTCCAACAATTCAATACAAAACGAACAAGGAAAATTAACTCAATCTCGATGTATTTTTCAAGCATCTTAAGAGTCATATTGATGCTTTTAAATTGGTTTTTAGTTTCTTAGAATTGCAGGATCTCATAATGGTAAGTTCATATATAATGGGAAAACAGTTTCTTGGTATGTGAAAGTAATTGCTTTATCTAGACGAAAATTTTAGTTTAGCACTTTCGATGGTATATTCAGACATCCTTTATCTAGACATTCTTTATTTATAACCTACAAGTAGAAAAGAAAAAGAAAAAAAATAGTACAATGCATAGTTGAGTGACAAAAATGGAAAAAAAAGAGACAAACTACAAGAAAAAAGACACAAGATATGAGCAATTCAATATCAACCAAAAACAAACTAACCATTACCAAAGCAAAAAACTGATGCGCATGCGCACAGAACTAAGTATACAGACCACATTTTCTACCACGGGACTCGCCAGGCCCAAAAGTTTCAAAGAAAGAGTTGGATTGGGTTTAGAAAATTTAGGTAGAAAATAATAAACCACTGGTCAGAAGTAACTCCTGGTGATTCACTGAACTTTTCGCTTGGTCTTTGGTCACTTTCCGAATGAAATCAATCTCACTAGTTCTTCTTCTTCTTCTTCTGAAAAACCTGGAATCCAAAATAGACTCCTTTTGGCATCTAGCAGGTTTCTTCTGACTATTCATTCGATAATTGAAATGCCAAGATGAGATAAATAAAAAGGCTCTTCTTTCAAAAAAGATTTTTTCTTCTAGTGGTCTTACTCGATAATTTGGCCTAATGTAGTCTTAAAACCTTAGACAAGGGGTGTTTTGTTGCCAGCTGAATCAAGTTTATCATTCTGTTGTGGTAAATATCACATTCTTTCCAGATATGAAACCAAACTTGCATTTAACAGAGGCCTCAATAAGGTAAGGATTAATCAAACATCCACATTTCTTAGATCCTATACGAGCTCTGCGAACGGGGTAACTATTAAACTGAGCCATACGAAAAACGTGCAAGATTTATGCATAATAGGACTTTATCTTCAACGGGATTTACTTCCTGCTGAATATAAGGACGATTTTTGGGAGAGTAGCTGGAAAAGCATTTTAATCTTTTACGAATAGAATCACACGCAGCCTGGAACGTGAATTTATTGACACTAGCCTAGTAGTTTTTTTTTGTCAATTTTTATTATTGCGTTGATTGGAAGCATATGACGTGAAAGGTCTGACGGGAAGTATACTGCTGATTGGCATATGATCTGAAACGGGGAACTAACTGGAGATTTGGAGTCTGGCTTAACAATAGTCAAACACATAAAAAAACGGCAAAGAGGTAGTACTTTTAGAGGAATAGGTAAAGAGTATGAGACATTCTCTAATGCTACGAACTGCGCATACTGCTTACAATATCTGCACGACTACTATGGCTATCAAAAGGTTGCAATTCACGTTACTTGCAAAAAACTTATATATTTGAAATCAACATTAAAATCTGTTTCTTTTGATGTATCTATTGACATCAAAATCTCATTTTTTTAGAGTTTCAGTTACTATTGAGCCGGGTCGCTCCTTACTTACAGTTCGTTACCACGAACTGTTTGAAACCGTAGCTTTTAGGATTTGATTTTATTAATACAAGAGACTTTGGTACAGTTGGTTTCCAAGCTCTGTAGCTGAATATAGTCAAAACTCTCTGAAAAAGAACAAGTAATTCCGTAATACAAATAGAGTCTTAGCTGAGGCCTTAGGGACTGATCCTTAACTTTGATGGTATTTGTTATCCTGGGTCCCCATTGATGCCATTTTACTTAAAAACGGCCGTTTTGTATTTCTTCCGTTATTTCGTCCATTAAAAGACAATATCTCTTTTAGACAATATTAATATAAAAATAATATATATATATATATATATATATATATATATATATATATATATATATATATATATATATATATATATATATATATATATATATATATATATATATATATATACTATATATTTATATATATATATATATATATATATATATATATATATATATATATATATATATATATATATATATATATATATATATATATATATATATATATATATATATATATATATATATATATATATATATATATATATATATATATATATATATATATATATATATATCGGTATCTTGGGATATTCTCGCATAAAAAAAACGATCTAGATAGGTCAGAAGTCTGAGAAAAATCGTTAAGAGCCTTAATTTTGGTTTTTACAAATAAGGTCATGTATCATTCTATTACATCATATAAGCATTTCTTATGACAACATATATGGCATCATACAAGTATTTTCTTATATGATATCATGCATAGCATAAGTAAGATTGTTGAGTTTCCAACGAAGCAGTTATTTATGTAATATAATGTCTGTTGAAAGGCCCAAAAAAAAACGAAAACTCGCAGTTGCAGTTACTACAAATGATGATTCTTTGGAACCAAAACTTGAGCTATCAAACGCGATAAGATATGAAGTTTGACATCCTGGACCATCAACTGCGCAACACCAATACAGACAGCTATAGCAAAGGCCATTGCTAAATTGTCTGAAGTAATCAAACAGTTCGTGGTAACCAACTGTAAGTAAGGAGCGACCCGGCTCAATGGTAACCGAAACTCTAAAAAACGGGCTTTTGATACCAATAGATACATCAAAGGAATCAGATTTTAATTCTGATTTCAAATATATAAGTTTCATCACGTTTAATCTTACCTATCAAAAGTTACGCGCCTGAGAAAATTTGGCTGATTTTCGAAAAAAGGGGGAAAGACCCCCTAAAAGTTATAGAACCTTAATGAAAATCACACCATCATATTCAGCGTATCAGTAGAACCCTACTGTAGAGATTTCAAATTCCTATCTACAAAAATGTGGAATTTTCCATTTTTTGCCGGAAGAAAGATCACGGTTGCGTGTTTATTTGTTTTTTTTTTCTTTTCCCCAGGGGTGATCGTATCGACCCAGTGGTCCTTGAATATCGTGGGAGGGCTCATTGGAACGGAAATTAAAAGTTCTAGTGCCCTTTTTAAGTGACCAAAAAAAATGGAGGTTAACTAGGCCCCCTCCGACGCTCATTTTTTTCCCAAAGTCACTCGATCAAAATTTTGAGATAGCCATTTTACTCAACATGGTCGAAAATATTATAACTATGTCTTTTAGGATAACTTAATCCCTCGAAGCCCCCAGGGGGAGGGCTGAAAGTTATGAACTTTACCCAATGTTAACATATAGTATTGGTTATTGGGAAGCATATAGACGTTTTCAGGGGGAATTTTTTCTGGTAATGGGGGGGGGGGGTGGGTCGGGGGTTATATGGGAGGACTTTTTCATGAAGGAAGTTTTCATGGGGGAAGGGACATTGCTATGAAGGGGCCGCCGGATTTCCCATCATTATTTAAAAAAAAAATCAGAAATTAAATATAAAAAAACAAGTTTTTCTACTGAAAGTAAGGAGCAACATCAAAACTTAAAACGAACCAAAAATATTAGCTATATTATTGGGTTCACCTTCTAGTCAATGCCTCGCTCTTTAAGCCAAAGATTTTTTAGTACTTTCATAAGAGCTATTTATTCTAATTAACGGCCTTTGTGATTAAAGGGTCATTTTTAAAGTATTTGAACAAAATTTTGCTTACTTATTCAATGATGGTGAACCAAAATAAAAGCTGCATTAACTAAAAAACGATCAGAAATTAAATAAAAAAAACAAGTTTTTTAAACTGAAAGTAAGGAGCGACATTAAAAATTAAAACGAACAGAAAATATTCCGTATATAAATGGGGCTGTCCCCTCCTCAACGCCTTGCTCTTTACGCTAAAGTTTGTCTCACAACTTTATGTTTTTAGCGTAAAAAAATAAAAAAATTTAGCGTAAAGAGCAAGGCGTTGAGGAGGGGACAGCCCCATTCATATGCGGAATAATTTCTCATCGTTTTAAGTTTTAATGTCACTCCTTACTTTCAGTTTAAAAACTTGTTTTTTTTATTTAATCAAAATCTAGAAACGTATCAAAAATAAAATTGAAGAGCAAAGACACGGGCGGTTAGAAGATATGCGAAAACGACAATTAGAGTGGGTTAACAATGAAAATAAAGGGCAAAGACACACGTGGTTAGAAGATATACGACACCGAACAAGTGGGGGAGTGAAAAATGAAAATGAAGAGCAGCGAGTCAATGAAAATCAACCTTGACAGCGAGAATCCAAATATGTCAAAATTGAAAATGATAGCGATGATGGTTGGGCCCGGGATTTTGACATGGATAAGTTCATCAATGCCTACCATACCTTGTTTAAAAAATAAAGGTTCGGCGATATGTATTTCATAATGACGAAAGATAAGCCGAGGTTTAACGAAGCAGACAAATTGAAAATGATAGCGATGATGATTGGGTTTAGGATTTTGACATGGATAAGGTCTTCAATACCTACCATAACTTTGAAAATCAAAAATATGGACTGGATAAATCGTTGGATGAAAAAGAATTTATTGTCCCATCACCTGAACAATTAAAGAGAAACAAAGGTTCGGCCATATGTCTTTCATAATGAAAAAAGACAAGCCAAGGCAAAAGAAGAAGTTTTTGTTCCACCATCTGAACAACTAAAAGAAACAAAGATGGTAGTCAATGCCTTCCATACCTTGTAAAATCAAAACTTGGACTAAATAAAATCGTTGGAAGAGAAAAAAGTTTTTGTCCCACCACCTGAACAATAAAAAGAAACAAAGGTTCGGCAATATGTCTTTCATAATGACACAAGAGAAGCCGAGGCAAAAATTAAAGGTCCAACAAAATTTTTTTTACAAAGGCACCACTTCTAATTTAAGGTCCATTTGGACATCATGACATCAAGAAAAGGCTCAAATTGTCTGCGTTTAGAAGAAAAGCGACAGTGATAATATATATATAGAAGCCTACCGCGTGCCCCATACCTTTGCTAAAGAAACAAAGGATCGGCGATACGTATTTCATAATGACGAAAGATAAGCCGAGGTGTAACGAACCAAACAAATTGAAAATGATAGCGATGATGATTGGGTTCGGTTTTTGACATAGATAAGGTCATTAATACCTACAATACTTTTGGAAATCAAAAATATGAACTGGATAAATTGTTGGAACAAAAATAAGTTTTTGTGCCACCACCTGAACCATTAAAAGGAACAGAAGGTTGGGCGATACGTCTTTCACAACAAAAAAAGACAAACCAAGGCAAAAGAAGAAGTTTTTGTCCCACCACCTGAACAATTAAAAGAAACAAATACCTTCCAAACCTTTGAAAATCAGAAACCTGGAATAGATAAATCGTTGGAATAAAAGAAGTTTTTATCCCACCACCTTAACAATTGAAAGAAACAAAGGTTCGGCGATATGTCTTTCATAATGACAAAAGACAAGCCGAGACAAAAGTTAAAGGCCCAGTAAAAAAAAACAATTTTGCAAAGGCAACACTTCTAATTTAAGGTCCATTTGGATGTCATGACGTCAAGAAAAGCCTTAAATTGCCTGCGTTTAGAGGACAAGGTGCAGTGAGAATCTATATATAGAAGCCTGTCACGTGCCGAGTGC
This sequence comes from Artemia sp. Qi Xiang Cuo, assembly GCF_049724085.1. Lineage (NCBI taxonomy): Eukaryota > Metazoa > Arthropoda > Branchiopoda > Anostraca > Artemiidae > Artemia > Artemia sp. Qi Xiang Cuo. The sequence goes on from NC_142800.1 coordinate 10,871,865, forward strand.
CGTGGCCCGGCGGCAAATATATAGTCCAGGACTTAGAGCTCAAAAAAGTGTCGAACCCGGACAAAATTGCAATATAAACAAAAATGGTACCAAAATGATCAGAAAAAAATTCTGTACAACATACTGAAAGTCCCCATAAATCCGATTGGGGCGAGTACCCGAAAAACAAGGGAAAAGGGGGAACTGCGGGGGAAAATGGAATAATGCTGAACATGCCCAGAAAATAGTTTAAAGAGTTTTTTCTGGGGTTTTCAAATACACTGATTATCAAATTGACATCTAAAATTAAGTATAGAAAAAGAGTACTAAGAAAAACGGGCAAACATGGGAAAGAGGGGAGAAAAGAGAAGAATACAGGGTTGGGGTAGAAAGCGTTTTGAAAGATATTTTCTGGGGTATTCCTATCTGGTGATTACGTAATTGAGAACTAAAATGATATAAAAAAATTGATTAACATTAAACGGGGAAATGGGGGGGGAGGGGAAAAAGGGAAAGAGAACGGGGAGGGTTAGAAAGCAGGTGGAAATGTTTAAAAATGTCAATGCAGGATATCTATTGAGGTTCGGCTACCCCATAGATTCGGAAAAGGCAAAAACAAAAAATCGAGAAAGAAAAAAGGAAAGAAACTGAAACTACTTATTTCTGTATTTTACGCCGTTATCAACAAGCGCGTGGGTTCGTCAACATAATCCTGTTCTAATTCGAGATTCAGTAAGAGAAGCAAGGTAGACTAGTCACCGCGGAGTTCCAGTGCCGACGACAAAACCTATCCTGACGGAATGGATGGCCAATCCGTCGAAAGTCTTTTGTTCAGGAAGAAAGACAAAGTCGTTACACTGGCATCCGATGGGAACATAAGGATAGATGGCGAGATTTTGCGTATTGACCCTGCACTGCTTTTTCAACGTCTTTCGACTGCTACCCATACATCTGAAAATGACATGGCAGAAACTCTACGTTACGAACTGTGCAGTTATCCGCCCGCTTTGTTTGAGAATTCTGGAATAATGCGTCAGCCAGACAAACCTGCACTAGCGAAAGCAATATGGAAAGAAGCGAAAATGGACTCGATTCACCACCTGCCAGTGTCAGATCGTGTCACTGTAGTTGACGGAGGTTGGCTGCTTTAGCAAGTACCTTGTAAGATTTGTGATACTTATGATTCAATCTGTGACAGCTATGTTAGTTTCGTTACTCGACGCTGTACCTCCCCTACTGTTTTCTTCGATGGATACAGCGCTGGTCCAACCACGAAAGATGCTACCCACAACCGACGGTGTAAGGGAAGCCAGCATTAAGTGATCGATTTCAGTTTAGGGATGAAGCTCCAGAAAAAGAAGGAAGAGCTTTTGAGCAACTCTCAGAACAAACAGCGAATTATAAGCTACATCGGGGAAAAACTCAGAGCCAAAGGATTTGAAGTCGTCCATGCGAAGGACGATGCTGACTATCAAATCGTGAAGACTGCCACAACGAAAGCAGAAAACTCTGAAACAATAGTTTTTGGCAACGACACTGACCTTCTGATTCTACTCTTGTATCACCTCCCGCCTAATGCAAAAATACTTTGCTTCGAATCGTCAACGAACGCAAAAGAAGCGATAATACGGTTCTGGTGGCTCAACGAAGTTAAAAAAAAAATGGGAGAAGTATCCAGGCTACTTCTGGTAGGGCACGCACTCTACGGATGTGACATGACCTCACGAGTTTTTGGACTTGGAGAGCAAGCTGTGCGACCTCTTTTGAAGAAGAGCGAAGTGTTCAGAAAAAAATGCGAAGTGTTTCTGGATGAATCATCGTCTAGAGATGAAATTGTGAAAGCGGGTGAATATCTTCTCCTCAGCTTGTATAAAGCACGACCAAACGAAGATCTCACTAAGCTGCGACATCGAATTTTCTTGGAAAAAGTTTCTTCATCAAATACTACGGCGTTTGTTAAGCCTGAAAGGCTTCCGCCAACCGAAGCTGCAGCTTCATTCCACTCCCAGCGAGTGCGCCTCCAGGTATCCCGTTGAAAAGGGGAACCAGCTGACCTCGACCCGGCTGACTGGGGTTGGGTCCTCAGAGACCATAAATACTCACCTGTGATGACCGATTTGTTGCCCGCACCTCAGACTCTTTTGAGTGTCGTGAGATGCAACTGTAAGACAGGCTGCGAGAACTCGTGATGCAGCTGCAAGAAAAATGCATTAGCGTGTACGTTTGCGTGCGGAGAATGTCAGAGTATCAACTGTTTGAACAGGGACAACGAGATTGTCGAAGACGAGGAGCTCGACTAGTGACATCAATGCTGTGTTTTTCAAGTAAACTCTACTGCCTTAAAAAGTGCAGATTTTACCTATAGTTACTCAAGTTCTTTTTTTAGTTTTTTATTCAACGATATTGCCTTCGAAAGTACAAATTTTACCTATAATAGCTGAAGTTTTATACTGTGATCACTGCCAAGCGGTTGTTTTCTTTATGTTTAGTTATTCAAATGGTTGTAAGAAATGTCTGTGATTCAAGAAAGTAAAAGTTTGATACTTAAGCGAGTTATTTTGTCCATAGGCCTACTTATTAGCCATTAGCAGCTGACTCAGGAGTCAGGCTTCCCTTCCCCTTTTCCGTTATTTCCTCCAGTTTTGTTCGGTTTTCATGGTTCTCTTTTTCTTTCCTTCATTTTAGGTGTCAGTTTCGGGATCAGCAGATAGTAAAACCCCAGAAAACACATTTCAAACTGATTTCTACCCCTGACTTCAATTGTCCCTTTTCTTCCCCTTTCCTCCTTTTCCCCCGTTATGGTGGGGCTCATGTTCTTTATTTCGTTTTAGATGTCAGTTTCGGGATCAGCAGATAGAAAGACCCCAGAAAACATATTTCAAAGTGCTTTCTACCACTGCCCTGTATTTTTAAATTTTTTCCCCTCTTCCCCCTGTTCCCCCCATTTTCCGTAGTACTTTTATTCTATACTGAATTTTAGATGTCAGTTTCGTGATCAGCGTATGGTAAAGCCCCAGAAAACTCATTTTGAACTATTTTCTGGGCATGTTCGGCATTTTTCTCAATTTCCCCCGCATTTCCCCCTTGTCTCCTGTTTTTCGGGTACACGCCCCAATCGGATTTATGGGGACTTTTAGTATGTTGTACAGAATTTTTTCTGATCATTTTGGTACGATTTTTGTTTATATTGCAATTATTTCCGGGTCAAACCCTAAAAGTCCTGGACTAATATGTATTACTCCCGGTAATATATACATATATATATATATCGTAATACTCATGCTTAAGATAATATAGACAAGATGCTTAATTACTCATGCCAAGCTACATACTAGTAAATTTCCAACTTCATTAACACCATAAGTAATTTAAATCTCAGAGACCCAGTTGAATGAATGTCAAATAAACGAAAAAAAAGGAAGCTGGCATTTTAAGAATGGAGTTGTTGGATATGTTAGACTAAAACATGATTTAACACATTGACCAACAAGGTTAAATTTTGTTGGATATTTTTTTGTTTGATTTGTTTTGGTTATCCAAAAGAAAATCACACTATAAGCTTTAATATTAAAGCAATACATATTAAACTCATGAAAAATGAAATGTCAATGCTAAACAGTGCAATGGTTAGCAATCATTTTCCCAATTTACTTATTATATTTACATTTTTGTACCTTATGGAATACCAAGCCATAGTTTATTTTCATCGCTTCAAACTAACTGACATCTTAATGTGCTACTGCCATAGTTAATTATTCAATCGAAATTACTTGTGCTTAATCGGTTGATGTAACACAAACGGCATTATACTACAGCATATAAATAATACATGAGAACGAAAGCTGCGTTTCGGATTGTTGTATTGTTGGGAATAAGCAGCTGTTCGTGCAATGTTGTGAATCAAAGATATGGCAAAACAGTGCTGACAGCTACAGCTCTATTTTCAATTTTTTTTTTTTACACATGAGAGAGGCTTTGGCAAGAAATTTCCAATTATCTTGGTAATCAAATGAGATAGTGCTGGCCACGAATCATCGTTTGACAAAATACCCCATAACGCCTTATTAAATCTGTTTCCATTCAATTTTGTCAGACAGTGTGCTTATTAAACCTGTTTCCATTCAGTTTTGTCAGACAGTGTGCTGAAAACCAAAAGAGGAGCTTCTCCTCCACCCTTCCCCCAAAGAAGAGACATTATTTTCCTATAATTGCAAAGTACAAGGTGTGCTTTAGTTTCATTGGTTTACGTTTGTAACGTATTTTCGTGAACCAATCACATTGTTACTCAAGTAGCAAAGACAATTGGCCCCAGTTTTAGAAAACCTGTGTTCATATAATAAAGTCTCAGGCAGTAAAAATAACAAAGCGTTTAAGTTCTACCTCATGGGCTCCTCTGAGAGAAATTTTAAGCCAGTCAAAAATACGAAACGCTTTTAAGTCATAATTTTTTTTGTAAGTAGTCCCTGTCTTTATTTGCTATTTCATGGTATGCTGTAACTTGTTGGGAAGGAAATCAATGAAGGATTTTTGTGTTAGGCTACTTTGCCTCAATGACAATCATATGTTAAGTACAAGTTTCAATGAAAAAGAAATCACTCTTACAAAATGAAAATGGCGCAAGTCACATTCTGCTTCCATTGCCGACTTGGATTTGCTTTCCAAGTTCATTTAGCTCTAAGCCAACAGCAAATATCAACATTGCAGCTTTCTGCTAAGTACGAATGTTGAGCAGAACGAACATAGTTTTTTTTACCACTTCTCTCCCATTTTGAAGAATAGAAAATATTAATACTTGATAAAGTTTGGAGCTTTTAGCGTCGTTTCATGGGAAGTTTCAATCACAAGTCTAGATTTCGGAGAATAATGAATATGTACCTGAGTTCGAAATAAAAATTTGAGCCTTAATGACCCCGCCCCCTCCCTTGAAAATAAAAAATCCATCAAAAGAACAATTGAAAAGATTTAGAACCAATATAGATGCTCGGTAAAATTAATTCTTAAAACTGCCTGTCGCAAGGCCTTTTCTCTCAAAGAATATATGGTGTTAGCTTTGAGAAAACACAGTTTTGGGCCACGAACACAGTTGCACAATAAGTTGTTAGTAGTAGCAATAGTGGTATAAGCTTGTGTTTTTGCAATTCAAAATATTTTTGACCGCAATAATTTTTTTATTTCAGGTTTAATGTTCTACGTTAGACGAGTCTTTCTATATATGATCCTTAAAATAAAAGAAAAACGGGCAACAGTTAAATATCACCATAATTATAGTAGTATCCCTATAGTTATGGCTTTGTTATCACGATACTGCTATAGCTTTGAAAAAACACAATTTGGGGCTCTGACCGCATTTACGATAAGTTCTTAGTAGCAGTAATATTAGTGTACTCTTGCGTTTTTTTTAGTTCGAAGTATTTTAGATTCCGATGATTTTGCGATTTTAGGTTTGTTGAAATCGCAGTAATATTAGTGTACTCTTGCGTTTTTTTTCAGTTCGAAGTATTTTCAATTCCGATGATTTTGCGATTTTAGGTTTATTAAAATCGCAGTAATATTAGTGTACTCTTGAGTTTTTTTTCAGTTCGAAGTATTTTCAATTCCGATGATTTTGCCATTTTAGGTTTATTAAAATTGCAGTAATATTAGTGTACTCTTGCGTTTTTTTTTCAGTTCGAGGTATTTTCAATTCCGATGATTTTGCCATTTTAGGTTTATTAAAATCGCAGTAATATTAGTGTACTCTTGCGTTTTTTTCAGTTCGAAGTATTTTCAATTCCGATGATTTTGCGACTTTAGGTTTATTAAAATCGCAGTAATATTAGTGTACTCTTGCGTTTTTTTCAGTTCGAAGTATTTTCAATTCCGATGATTTTGCGACTTTAGGTTTATTAAAATCGCAGTAATATTAGTGTACTCTTGCTTTTTTTTCAGTTCGAAGTATTTTCAATTCCGATGATTTTGCGATTTTAGGTTTATTAAAATCGCAGTAATATTAGTGTACTCTTGCGTTTTTTTCAGTTCGAAGTATTTTCAATTCCGATGATTTTGCGATTTTAGGTTTATAATTTCTTGTTGTTTTCTAATTTTATTCTTTATATAGCTTTGTAACTCATTTTATTTATTAAGCTAAACATTTTAAGAGAAACCACTATTGTGCTATAGTTATATGTCACTTTAAAAACAGTTATATTACTATAGTTATGGATTTTGTCATCACAATGTAGGTACAGCATTTAAATAACTATTGTTACAGCTTTGAAAAAACACAGTTCTGGGCCCTAAATATAGCTGTATAATAATTTAAGCAATAATAGTGCAAACTTGCGTTTGTTTACACAGTTCAAAATTTTTTCGTTTGCATCGATTTTGCAATTTCAGGTTTAAGGTTGTTTAAAATTTATCTACTTCTAAACTTTTTTTTAAGTTTCATTAATCAATTTCCTTATGAAGCTTAAAGTTTGAAAATAAATCACCATTGTGCTTACTACTATATTTCAAGCTCACTATTTAGGTAACTAAGTTTCAGTGCTCGTTTTCTCATGCAGTGCTTTAATTCCAAAAGCACAAAACCTGGGATGAAAGCGCAAGGGAATATTTCACCTTATTTTTGTCAGGATTACTCACAGTTGAGTCTCTCACCTTCGTGGTGTCCAGACCTTTCGTCATTGCCCAAGTAGAAACAACATAGTCCATAACTCTTTCTGAAAGGGCCTTAGGAACCTCGTGAAGTTTCATAAATTCACGCACGTTGTTCAGCATATCATGGTACTTGGCAGTGGCTGATGTCATTTGCTGAATGATTGTCGTAACGTGGCCAAATATAGTGGCATATAAGAGGGCTAGAGGAAAAATAGGTATTATAAATTATTGTACTTTCCAGCAAGGGCAGGGAGGCTACGAGCCCATTGAAAAACGTAAAACAGTGTTTTTAAATTTGAATAATTCATCAAGGAATATAATTGCAAAATAAGCCTATATAGAGTCATGTTTTTTGAATACATCCTCCTTTAGCACAGCAAAGGTAACATACAGTAGTGAAATGTTTCCCCAAACATGACAAACATTTCATAGGGCGTAATTAGGCCTGTTAGCGGACTGCACGGCCGTATCCAGGGGGGGGGGGTTACCCGGTTTGAACCCCCTCCCCCCCGAAATTTTTAACCGACTCGAAAATAAGTCGAAAATTAGTAAAACCTAGGTAAAAATCAGTAAAATTAGTCGAAAACTGAGTCAAAAATTAGTACCCCCCCCTCCCCAAAAAAAAGTCAAAAATTAGTAACCCCCCCCCCCCTGAACAAAAATCCTGGATACGGCCCTGGCGGACTGTGAGAGCAATACGTCAGCAGAAGTATATACGTCAGAGCCACGGCTTCAGTTGCTGCTTGGTTTTCCATCGACGACATTTGTCATTGCGTGTGCGCGAAAGCGGGGTCATGAAGCTTGTGTGGTTTTAGATTTGTGTAAAAGAATTTCAATGAAGAGTATAGGACTTTTCGGATCTTTACTGTGCTCCATTAGCATTAATGTAACACTGTTCAGTAAATCATGATAATTTTGCATTGACGGCTGCCATTTGTACTATAACATGTTCAAATATTTTGGCACATAGGAGTGTTAAACGATAAATTAGGTTTCTATATACATAAATTTACTTTGGGGCAACGGGAAAAGAGTTATAGGCCTTAAAATTCACCTGCTAAAACGTAAGATATAAACTGCAAATGTACTGATTTACCTTAGATAAAGTTGCAAATTTTAAATATTTTTCTTAATGTCTTCTATTGAATACAGTTTATGCATTTCTTTCGTTTCATAAAATTTTAGCAATTGTGTCACTCAGTATGTGTTTTTTTCTTGCTAGCTTTTTTTCTTCTTGTTTTTGTCTTTTGGAATGTTATATTTAATATTTTAGCTGCAGACGCTCCCTATAGCTTAATGACTGATTATTTTTCATATTTTGTTCCTCGGTTTTCTTCTCATATATTAAATATCTTTTTCTAAAATGCACAAGAAAAAACTGGAAATAATCGTGAAATAAACAACTATCTTGGGAATGTTTATCCTAAAACCTGTCTTTCATTAAGTCTTTAATTTGTCCAATCCTTACAATAAACTGCTCTAGTAGCAACTTAAGAAGCCTTACCCCTTTGTTTTCTTGAAAGCATTGTACCTTTTTGAAATCAGTATAATCCCGGAATAGAAAGTCTACCCAGCTTACATGCTTCTGGCAGGGCTTTAGCCCATGGGGCAATTTTTATTGAAAGATCGTTTGAAACATAATTTGTAATGGATTTAAGAGCCACACTGGGTATATATTTTAAGTTAGGTTCCTTTAAATAAGAAATATCTGAACCATAAATTCACCTAGTACGATTAACTGCTCTAAGCGTGGAATTGTGGAAACAAAATGAAGATTCTTCAGCATCTATCACACTTCAAAAGTAAGAAAATGTCAGGTATGGCCTTTAGACATGATAACGACAAAATGATCCACAAACTTTGCTGATTCTTCGAAACACCATAAGCATAAATACCATAATAAGTTTACCTAAACACCGTAGCCAAAATACCATAAACCATAAACACCAAGCACCCGTAACATTGCGATACAACTATTTTTCTCTTTCTTCTTTCTCACTTACGAACAAAACGATTATTTTGCATAGGTATTATCTATACTCTTGATACTGAGATTCTCCAACTTTGGAAAGACTTGGACTTGGAACTAAGTTTATAAACTTTCAAAAGACTAAGTTTAATCAAATTCAGCGAATTGTTTTACATACTAAGCTCCATAGTAGCAAAGTTTTGTCTTACAGAAATTCCATGAACTTGTGCTTTAAAATGACGAGGAAAAGGATAGGAGCGAGGATAGGACGAGGATAGGAGCTTGATTTTGTCCTTGAAAAATCAAGCTTCTATCTACGTAGTGCTACATTTGCAGTGTTGCAGGGTTTCAGCCCTAAAATGTCCTCGGTCCTAAAATCAGATTAAATAAAAAAAACAAGTTATTTTTTAACTGAAAGTAAGGAGCGACATTAAAACTTAAAAAAACAGAAATTATTCCATATATGAAAGGGGCCGTCCTCTCCTCAACGCCTCACTCTTTACGCTAAAGTTTTTTATTGTATAAAAAATAGAGTTGTGAGAAAAAAGTCAAACTTTAGCGTAAAGAGCGAGGCGTTGAGGAGGGGACAGCCCCTTTTAAATACCGACTAGTTTCTGTACGCTTAAGTTTTAATGTCACTCCTTACTTTTAGCTACAAAAAACTTATTTTTATTTAATTTCTGAATGTTTCTGTATTATTGCAGGTTTTGATTTTGGCTCACCGCACATGAATAATTAAAACGAAATTTACATGTTAATTCTACTTTTTTTTGCTAAATGGCTTTCTCGAAATTCTGATCGCAAGGTTTTGAGAAAAAAGGGGTGAAGAAGGGGACCTTGTTGCCCTCCAATTTTTGATTACTTAAAAAGGGCACTAGAAGTTTGAATTTTTTTACGAAAGCTTTTATTGGCAATAAATATGCGTAACTTACGAATTAACTTACCTAACGAACTTCAACATTCGTATGTTCTTATTATGTATATTAGGGGGTTCACCCCCTAGTCAATGCCTTGCTCTTTACGCTAAAGTTTGAATTGTGTTCCAGTTCTTTAAAAATTACCTCTTAATCACAAAGGCCATTTAATTAGAATAAATAGCTCTTATGAAAGTACTAAGAAAACTTTAGAGTAAAAAGTGAGGTATTGACTAGGGGGACAACCCTTCATATACGTAATAATTTCTGTTCGTTTTAAGTTTTGATGTTGCTCCTTACTTTCAGTTGAAAAAAACTTGTTTTTTTATTTAATTTTGGCTCGGTTTTTAAATAATGCTGGAGAACCCGGCGCCCCATTCATAGCAATATCCCTTCCCCCATGAAATCCTTCCCCCAACCCTCTACTGCCCCCACTACCAGAAAAAATCCCCCCTGAAAACGTCTGTATACTTCCCAATAACCAACACTATATATGTAAACATTGAGCAAAGTTCATACCCTGCAGCCCTTCCCCCGGGGAATACGGGGGATTAATTCATCCTCAATGACATAGTTATCATATTTTCTACCATGCTGAACAAAATGGATATCTCAAAATTTTGATCGGGAAACTTCGGGGAAAAAATGAGCGTCAGAGGGGGCCTAGTTACCCTGCGTTTTTTGGTCACTTAAAAAGAGCACTAGGACTTCCAATTTCCGTTTGAATGAGCCCTCTCACAATATTCTAGGACCACTGTGTCGATTACGTCACCCCCGGGGAAAAAAAGGAAGAAAAAAACAAATAAACACGCAACCGTGATCTTTCTTCTGGCAAAAATACAAAGTTCCTCATTTTTGCATATAGGAGCTTGAAACCTCTACAGTAGGGCTCTCTAATACGATGCATCTAATGGTGTGATTTTCATTAAGGTTCTATGATTTTTAGGGGGTATTATCGTCTTTTTCCGAAAATAAAGTAAATTTTCTAAGGCTCCTAAATTTGGATCGGTGAGACTAAACTTGATGAAACTTATATATTTGAAATCAGCAGTAGAATTTGATTCTTCTGATGTATCTATTGGTATCAAAATTCTGTTTCTTAGAGTTTTGGTTACTATCGAGCCGGGTCGCTCCTTACTTACAGTTCTTTACCACGAGCTGTTTGATTCTTTAAATAGTAATCGACTAGTTATTAATGAGAAGGAGGAAGTGGCATTACGGCAATGACACTAATTGCGCGGCAATGAGGGGATTTTCAGTGCAAAAGAGAAAGCAAATATCATTTGAACGTTTTATTCTATGACTTTTGACATAAAAATAATCACCGTAATTAAAAAAAATTAAATTGTCTTTTTACAAAACTCTTTGTTAATTAATTATAATTTTTGGTGCACCAGAAAAAGGCCTACCATAATACATAAAAGTGAAAGATAATAACGATAATAAAGATAACGATGATAAAGATAACGATAATAAAGATAATAACGATGAATCGTTGCAAGGGACGTGCATCATTAAGCAAAAAGTTACCCTCTCGGCCTGAATTTATTAAGTTTTTCTGCAATTCTCAGAACCGAACGAAAAGAGGGAGTTCCCTATCACTGTTTTGGACCAGTATGTTAAGTTGGATTCGTTAAAAAGGTACTGGACTTACATCGATTTTATCACGATCTTACTGAAGTTTTACCAATTTTAACATAATTTTACTGCAGCTTCACCAATAGTGCTGTAATTTTTTCACAATCCAAATCTATTCCTCGAGACTTACCCTCCACTCCAAATTATATTTGGTGACCTTGAGCTTGGCTAGGTGTTTTTGCACGGAAGGCAACCAGCTAAGTAAGTTGACTTCTGACAGAGTGCAGCTTTAGTTGCGGATTTTTCTAAACTGGCCAATGAGTTCTAGGCGGCACTTCTCAACCCCATTCCCTGGACCTGCCCATGATTGTGACAATTCAGCCCAGTGGCAGGCTTAGGATTGGGAGCAAACGGCCCTGGCACGGCGTGTTCAAAAGTTTTTTAGGGTATTTGGTTTGACTCTTTCTATCTCACTATTTCTCACAACTCTACCTTTTAAAACAATACAAAACTTTAGCATAAAGAACTGGGCATTAAGGAGGGGTCAGCACCTTTCATATACGAAATAATTTCTGTTCGTTTCATGTTTTAATGTCGCTCTTTACTTTCGGTTGAAAAATTTGTTTTTTTATTTAATTTCTGAACGTTTTTGAATAAATTCAGGTTTTGAATTTGGCTCACCGTGCATGAATAATTAAAACGAAATTTGCATATTAATTTTACTTTTTTTTAAAGTAATAATAACCTTATAATAATATAAGTTTAATTTTTGTTCCATTTATTTAAGAATGACTCCTGAATCACAAAGGATGTTTGATTAGAATAATAACTTCGTTTAAAAGTTAAAAAAAACCTTAGCGTAAGAGTGAGCTATTGAAGAGAGACCACCCCCATCAAAAACGTAATATTCCCTGTTCGCATTAAGTTCGTTACCGCGTATTAAGCTGCTTGAGATAAAATTATATGCTAAGATTGGCCGAAAAATAAAACAAAACAAATTATTGTTTATATCGGCCATTATTTTATAAACTCGAACTTTAGCGTAAAGAGCGGGGTATTGACAAGGGTGTGAACTCATTCATATACGTAACATGAGGGGATTCGTCCCCTCGTCAATACCTCTCTCTTTACGCTAAAGTTCGAATTTTGTTCGGATTCTTTAAGAATGACCCAAGAATCAGAAAGGCCGTTTAATTAGAATTAATTAAAAAAACTTCTTCCACAAAATAAATTTTTCAAAAAAAGAGAGCTCCATTAAACCAAAAATGAACAAAAACAAAATCAAATAATCTACCAAGCATACAACTACCACAAATTAGAATCAATAAATTAATGAGACCCAAAACGAACAGAAAATAAATAACAGAGTCAAACTCAAAACGAGTAGAAATTAATATGAGTTGGGTTCAAGACCCCTATGCTTTCTAAAAGCCAGAATATAATTTGTACTTTACTGAAAAAAAATTCAGATGAATTTACTGAAAAAATGTGCATTCTTAGTTTAATATACATATATGATATTTATTGCTTAAAATCTTAATTAGTTTTTGACTTCTTAAAGTTTTAAAAGTGAAAACATTTAAAAGAATTTTCCCAGTAGAGTACGAATTATATTCTGACTTTTAGAAAGCATATGTTTGAAACCTACTCATATTAATTAAGAAAATAATAGTTTGAATCTTCCCAGTTTTCCCATAAAAGTTTGGACTGCTTTTTATATGTTGAAGAAACTTTTTCAGCAATTTTTAACAACATAAACTGTTTTGAAAATCATGACACAAATATTATTCTTTAATTTAGTCATATACATCCTCTAGTTGACCTGACAAACAAAAGTTAATACCATTTACTAAAAATTATATTGATGCTCTTTCACAGCCTGGATATACTTACACTCTTTTGATGTAGTAATATTTTAAGAAGAGAAGTAGTAATAGAAGTAGCCCTGAAAATTTGAAATTAATACCAACAGTTGCTCTTGGTATATTGCTGAGATGCCTTATTGGCAACCAGAATACAAACAGTGTGTTTGGATTTAATTTTAAAGCAACATTTAGTTTTTAAGCTTAGTTGGCAAATTATATAGCTGTGGGCGGTTGACCTACCCAATAACTCTAGGGATATAGCTACTAGACTATTCAGCTGTGCTGAATAAAATGGATGTCTTAAAATTTTGAATGGAAGTGTCTGGAAAATTATGAGCTAAAGAGGAGGGCTGATTGGCCTCCAATCACTTTTGACTCTTTAGAGGGTACTACAACTTAATTATCAATCAAATTAGCTTCTTTGAAATATCAATGATACTACTAGCTATGATAGAACATCGCTTCCTATCTGCTTATGTGCCCTATAGGGCTTATATGCCCTTTTAATCCCTGCATGCATATTAGTTTTTCGTTTAATTGAAACTCCTCCTAAAAGTTCCCTAAAAGTTTCAACTTAATGCCATTTAGCGTCGTTAGTTACAGTAATCGTAGAAGCAGCATTAAATGAATACACACAGTGTCTTCTGGCTTGCTCAAAATCCACAACCCATGAAGGAATGAAGGTGAAACTTTCAGAGAATATTTCTGTTATACGAATGACAACCTGGGATGCCAAATGGACACTTTTAGTGGCTTTTGGACACTTTTTCACTCTGAGGGACACCGGGACACTATTGGGTCAAAAAAGGCAGCTTTTTGAATAAAAAGACACTTTTTGGACATTTTTCCAAATCAAAACCAGATGTCTGAATTTTCTTCTTTTTTTAACTGCTTTTATTTTGTACTTTACTTTTAAGCTTTGAAAACGGCTTGGAAATTTTTCTTAGATGTTTTTACGCCCTCCGCGAACACCATCTATCAACCGAACAGGAATAAGACCTAAAGTCTTAACCAATGTGATATGCTAGAACTATTGAATCCATCTTTTTCTTCTATCTTACGGTTGACGTTTGTCATCAAGTCGGTCAAATTCAAGGACCCACCTACTGCTGGTGGCAAAGTCACCAAGGCCGCTGAAAAGGCTCGAAAGAAGAAGTGAATGGCCATTCCCTGCAGATAGCACGTTCCGCGTAAATCCTTGTCGCGTGTAACCGTGTGCATATGGCTATTATTACACTGCTGCCATAGAAAGAAAGGAGTTTCACAGAAAAGGCTCAATTTTATTTATAGCCGCTAGCTGTTTCTGTTTTATATTCTACACTTTCAGCTGTGATTTTTTGTTAAACGCTGGTCGCCAGTTTCTATCGAGTATAACTCAAGCGAATTTATTTCAATCGGCCTTATCTTCTCACTTTTTTAGTTCCCAAAAACGTCATTTTTGCTCAGTGATACTTCTAAATGTTCAGAAAACGGCAAGATAGAGGAGTTGTTAAACAATTTTAACCACTTGACCAACCAGTTGACTGAGTGGTTAAAGAGATTGACGTCTTTTGTTTAACTTTAAAACCATGCTGGTCAAAATATAAATTTCTTTACTACAGCTGTTCGTACATTTTCGCACATAAATATCCTTAATAGCTACCAAAGATCAACGACTCGCATCTTTTTCGCATAACTTATGAAAATGCCAAAGTCAAAATGAATCTCTATGATTAGTTCTTTACTTTTCGACTAAGATAGGTAGCGGTATCAATAATCGATATAAAATTTTGCTCTGTTGACATTCTCATGACGATGTTTTTATGCCATCTCTTCAAACTGAACTAGCACTAAACTTAATTTATTGGTAGCGTTAATATCAAATCTGGAAATACCTCCAGAAATCATGCAGGCAACAGACCGCTAGGTAGCAGAACAAAGAAGGACGAATTTCACAGGTTTTTCGGCACTTTTTTCCCAGGTTTTGAAAATTCATAGTGGCAACCCTGTATATTGGCTAATTTTCTGGAGGGACACTAAAAGTGTCCATTTTTGGCTGATTTGGACACCTTTGTTCCAGAAAGTTTCGGCAACCCTGATGACAACCTGCCACCTAATGCAGGTTGTAAAAAGGGGATATGAGCAGTATATTAGTTTCGTGCACAGTCTATAGAATTAGATAATTCTATAAACTGTTTAAAGTTTATAAAGTTTATAGATAATTCTATAAACTGTGGTTTCGTGTGTGAAATTAAAACTTATCACGCTTGTTGTGGGGGATGCTTAACTAACCAAGAGACAATATTTGCCTCATAATACAAATGCTTCTACTTCTACAACTACTGCTACTGTTACTATTACTGCTACTGCTATTACTGCTGCTAAAGCTAATACTACTACTATTAACTGTACTCCTACTGCTGCTACTATATTTACTGGTGCTACTACTACAGCTAGAAAACCTAAGGGTATTAAGGTGAAAATTTTAGGCAATATTGTAACTGGATTGAAATAAATTGAAACACACTATGCCCATATAGGTTTTCAAGAGGACGTATCAGCAATGCTTCAGGACCGGCTGCTGGTATTAAGTTAAAAATTTCATCTTGTGTTGAAGGGAACGTTGAAAAAACGTGCTACAGAATTACTGAACCTTTCAACAATGCTAAAAAAATTGATGTCTCAAAACTTCGTTTGGATGTTTATTATGGGGAATGATCGGCGGGGGGGGGGGTAGGTTTCTCCTAAGTACTTTTGAATCTTAAAAAGGGCACTATAACTTCAAATTTAAATTCAAATGAGACCCATCTGAATTTAATACGACCACCCATTCCATAAAAACCTTATATACCCCCAGGGTATAACTTAAAGGCCTTGCCCCAAGGTTCTGGGGGATTGTGGCAACCTTGGAAACATTTTATGTTCTTTGGGCTAATTTAAACAAATTTGCTATCGCACAATTTCAATCAGATGCATTTGGTGAAAAGTGAAGTAGTTGGGGGAGGGGTGCTAATTGACCTCAATCACTATTGATCCTCAAAAGAGAATTAGAACTTCCAATTTCAACCAAATGAGCCATCTCTAAAGCTTATACAACCATCCCTTTCATGACAACCTTACATGGCCCAGGGCATAACTTACAATACTCGCCCTAAGGCTCTGGTGGTTAGTATCAACCCAAAAAGCCTTATTATCTTATATTTGAATTATTTTAAATAAAAAGACTCTCTCAAAATATCTAATAGATACATCTCAGGAAAACACGATATGTTTTTGTGTGTTTGTGGGGGTTGGGGGAAGATGTAGGTGCGCTCTGATCACTTTGACTCTTAAAAAGGGCAATAAAAATTATGATTAGTAATCCAATGAGTCTCCTCCAAAGCATGTACGACCACCCTTCTTTATAAGAACCTTTTTATAAGAAACTTACAACCCTTTACCTGATAGCTGTAGGGAGGGGGGTGTCTTCATCACAGACATAATTTTCAAAACGTTCAACTGTGATGAATAAAAATCGTTATTTTCAAATTTTGATTGGAAGTGTTAAGGCAAATGATGAGCATGGATGGGGAGAGGGGCATTTGCTCTCAAATCACTTTGACTCTTAAAAAGGGCACTATAACTTCCAATTTCAAATCAAATAAGCCCCATCTGATATTTATACGACCAACCATTCCATGAAAGCCTTATATGCCCTCAAAAAAACAACTTATATCCCCAGGGCGCTGGGGGGATGTGTCATCCCTAGAGATATTATTATATGTTCTTTGGACTATTTTGAAAACAAAATTAATATCTCATAATTTCAATCAGATGCGTTTGGTGAAAGGAGGGGTTTCGGGGGGGTGGATAATTGCCCTTTATCACTTTTGACGCTTAAAACGGAACTAGAATTTCCAATTTTCTACCAAATGAGCCTCTTCCAATTTTAAATGACCAGCCCTTCCATAAAAACCTTAAATATCCCCTGGGCATACCTTACAACCCTTGCCCCTAATCTCTGGGATTCGTTTCAACCCCAAAAGCCTGATAGTTAGACTATTTTAACTAGAATGGCTATCTCAAAATTTCTATTAGATGCATTTCGGGGCAATATGACGTGTGTGTGTGGGAGGGGGAGGGCAGCTGTCCTTCGATCACTTTGAGTCTTGAAAAGAGCATTAGAGCGTCTGATTACCAATTCAATGAGGCCCTCCGAAGTTTATATGACCACACTTTCTATAAAAACCTGATATGCCCCCATGGCATAACTTACAACCCTTGCCCTGAGGGCTGTGGGGATTTTTATCCTCAAAGACATAATTTCCAGACCTCGCAAATACCTTGAACAAAACGGATATCTTAAAATATTGATTAGAAGTCTTTGGAGAAGTGATGGGCATGGGAGGGGGGGGGGGGTTATGTGCTCTCTGATCACTTTCGACTAGTAAAAACAGCACTAGTCATCTCAATTTCCAATCGAATGAGCCCTTTTTGAAGCTTCTACGACAACACTTATATGCCCCAAGGGCACAACTTACATCCCTTGTCCTGAGGGTTATGGGAGGGCTGCCACCCTCAAAGATAAAATTTCCAGACCTTTCAACTACGTTGAACAAAATGGCCATATCAAAATGTTGATCAGAAGTGTTTAGGGAAATGAAGGGCGTTGGGGGATTCTCCCCCCGATTACTTTCGACTATTAAAGGTGAATAGCCCTCTCAATTTTCAATTGAATGAGCCCTTTTTGAAGTTTTACGACAATGCTTTCTATTAAAACCCTTAAATACCCCCAGGGCATAAATTACAACCTTATCCCTGATGGCGGTAGGGTTGTCATACTAAAAGACATATTTTCTGGACCCCTCAACAACGTTCAACAAGATGGCTATGTCAAAATATTGATCGGAAGTGTTTGGGGAAATGATGGGTGGGGACGGGGGAGCATTTACCCTCTGGTCGCTTTTGACTATTGACAAGGGCACAAGCAGTCTAAATTCCCAATTGAATGAACCTTTTTTGAAGTTTCTACGACAACACTTTCTATAAAAACCTTATATGCCCCCAGGGCATAACTTACAACCTTTGCCCTGGGACTGTGGGGGGTTTGTCATCCTCAAAGACATACTTTCTGGACCTTCGAAATACATTGAAGAAAATGGCTATCTCAAAATTTTGACTGGATGGGTATGGGGAAATGTTGACCGTGAGAGAAGGTTAGTTACCTTCCAATCCCTTTTGACTATCAAAAGGGCATTAGCCCTTTCAATTTTCAATAAAATGGGCCCCTTTTGAAGTTTTTAGGACAGCGGTTTTTATAGAACCTTATATACCCGCCAGGCACAACTAGCAACCCTTGCCCTGAGGGCTGTGGGGGGAGTTGTCATCCTTAAAAACCTAATTTCCAGAACTTTTAACTGCGTTGAAAAAATCGCTATCACAAAATTTTGATTGGATGTGTTTGGGGAAAAGATAGGAGTGAGAGGGGGGTTAGTTGCCCTCTAATCACTTTCGACTATTAAAAAGGGCACTAGCTCTATAATTTCCAATTGAATGAGCACTTTTTGAACTTTCTACGATCATCCTTTCTAAACCTTATATGCCCCCAGGGCATAATTTAAAACCTCCGCCCCGAGGGCTCTGAGGGGGGTGTTATACTCAAAGACATAATTTCCGGATCTTTCAGCTACGTTGAACAAAATGTCTATCTCAAAATTTTGATTGGAAGTGTTTGGGGAAATAGCGGGCGTAGAAGGGGTGCTAGTTGCCTTCCAATCACTTTCGGCTATTAAAAAGGGCACTCCTTCGATCCGAAGTGCCCTGGTCTAAAAGAAAAAAAATACATTGTGCAAACATCATTGATAAAGAGTTCTTTTTAAATTGTTAAAAATACTTTAGCGCAAAAAGTGAGGTATTTAGGAAGGGACGAACCCCTCATATACGTAATATTTTCTATTCGTTTAAGTTTTAATGTTGCTACTTACTTTCAGTTGAAGAAACTAACTTTTTATTCAATTTCTGATTGTTTTTTAAAAAATGCTGGAAAATCCAGCTTCCCCTTCAAGGAAATTCTCTTCCCCATGAAAAATTCCACCATGGAAAGATCCTTCCACGCCATCACCCCCCACCCCCCTACAGTCAGAAGAAATCCCCCTGAAAATATCTGTATACTTCCCAATAACCAATACTTTATGTAAACAATGGGCAATGTTCATAACTTTTAGCCCTTCCCCCCGGGGACTGTGTATTCCTCAAAAACACAGCTATTAGATTTTTCGACTATGCTGAAAAAAAATGGCTATTTAAAAATTTTGATCCTGTGACTTTGGGGAAAAATGAGCACGGGAGGGGCCTAGTTGACCTCCTAATTTTTGGTCAGGTAAAAAGGGTACTAGAACTTTTAATTTTCGTTCCAATGAGACCTCTTGCGACATTTTAGGACCGCTGGGTTGATACGATCATCCCTGGGGAAAAAATAAACATGCATCCGTGATCTTTCTTCTGGCAAAAAATACAAAATTCCACATGTTTGCAGATAGGAGCTTGAAACCTCTACAGTAGGGCTCTCTGATACGCTGAATCTGATGTTGTAATTTTCTTTAAAGATTTTATGACTTTAAAGGTGTGTTTCCTCCTTTTTTCGAAAATAAGCTAAACATTCTCAGACTCGTAACCATTATATATTTAAAATCAGCACAAAAGGCCGATCATTTTGAGTATCTATTGAAATCAAAATTCCGTATTTGAGAGTTTCGGTTCCTATTGAGCCAGGTTGGCTTTTTTGATCAACAATCAGAGGCAACGCTACAGCGTTGCCTATAGTAAAGGCCATACGGCTCCAATCTTTTATTATTTATTTATTTTTTCCAGAGGCGCTTCAAATGGAAGGGTTCGTCGTAGAAAATTCAAAGGGGGCTCATTCGATTGGAAATTGAGAGTTTTAGGGCCCTTTTTAATATTTAAAAGGGATTGAATGGCAAATAGCCCCCCCCCACGCCCCTCATTTCCCCAAACACATTCAATCAACATTTTTAGACAGCCAGTTTGTTCAGCGTAGGTGATTTCTAGAAAGAAAATATATTTTTGAGGAGGATACTCCCCCACAACCCTCAGGGAAAGGGATTTAAGTTATGCCCTGGGGGCATATAGGGTTTTTATAGAAGACGTTGTCATAGAAAATTCAAAACAGGCTCATTCGATTGGAAATTAAAGAGCTAGTGCCCTTTTTAATAGTCGAAAGTGATTGGAGTTTAACTAGCCCCCCCCCCACGCCCATCATTTCTCCAAACCCATCCAATCAAAATTTTGATATAGCCATTTTGTTCAGCGTTGTTGATTTCCAGATAAAAAATATATTTTTGAGGAGGACACTCCCCCACAACCCTCAGGGCAAGGGTTTTAAGTTATGCCCTGGGGGTATATTGGAGGAGGAACATGCGGGGTCACCACTTTTAAAGGCAAAAATGGCGCAAAGAGTTGCTATGCCACTTACTGGAGGGGGAAGATCCCTCTTTGGCCCAAATTAGTGGGATTTCCGCGGTTACTCCAACGGTTCCGTATACTAACGTGATAGGATGGTCTATGGCCACATTTAAAGCCAAAGTTTACCGATAAGGTTTTCTAACCAACTCTTTTAGATTCGACCTAAGCTGAAAAATTAAAAGAGTACACAGAAAAATCTTACTGTATTAACAATCACGCGGTATAAAAAGAACTCACTAAAAAATGGACACTTCCTCCCAGCCCGCTAGCCGCGTGCTGCGGCGGGGGCTACGAGGGTGGTAATGAATCTTTCCAGCCAATCCTTGGACTTGCTAATTTACTGGCCGACCTCCCGAACTGCAAAATTCTTTCCCTTGTGGTCTATTAAGTACTTACGCATTTAAGAGGACCCAAAATAGCATCAAAAAATAATGGGAAAATTAAAGTTTATTACTTAAGGAAGGAAAATAATTAAGGGGCCAAAAGAAATGAATCTGGGAGGGACATTTATCTGAAAAAAACTGGGACCATGGGTTCCAACACCTCCCTCCTAAGATAAATGGCCCGTATCTCCGGTGGATTGGCTGGAAACTCAGACATAAAATCAAATCAAAATAAACACTAAATTTTTCTTCCTCTGGCTCCGGTCTTCTTGTTTACTTCCTTCTTATAGCTCCTGCCGTGCGAGGGTTTCTGCCTTGCCGAGTAGTGTGGGGTACTATGAAGTTTTCCTCGTTTTTCAGTAGCTTCTCTTCCTCCTCCGTTAGAAATAATTGCAGGATGTCGTCCTCGGGACTCATAGAAATTCATTGTACACAGCACAATCAAAAACAAAACTTTTCTTGCTCTCACGAATTTACATTTGAGAGGAGCAGAGAATCAATTTCTGGCACATGTGATGATGCCAGCCATCGTGAAAAATTGGCTGCACTAGCCTCTTAATTTCCATCTGTGGAAACAACTCCAAATCTCGATAAAAAAAGTAAAGTGCCCCTTGGCATAATTTCAAATAGTCTAAGGCCGAAAATACACAGGCCTGTGAAAACGATAAGGGTTCAGGAAAATGAAGTAAAAATCTGAGCGAACCATGAATCGCTTTTTTCTGGTTTTCCTCCGCTGGGATAATTAACTGAAGAATATACGTTGATGCTAATTGAAAATGAAATTTGGATACATCTCCCACTGAATACAATTTGCCGGAAATACTTGTCGACTCCCATGAAGAATAACAGCTATGAATAGGGTTGCTGGACAACAGTTTGGGTGAAGTATGAAGTGACTGGGAGAGAGTATCCCTCAAGGACTCCTGATCAGAAAGGCAAAATCTCGGTAAAGGGATCACAAATTATCCGCCAGTTGTGCATTGAGGAAAATGGCTATCTTTTGCGACTTCCCGCAGGGGATCTTCCCCAAGGGATTCCTCCCCCTCATAAAGCATCGACATATTTTTTGGATTGATAATACTAATTTCATATTCATTTCCAAATTTTTCCAATCCGACTTGACATTTCATATTTCCCAACTTCCCTCAAACCGTGGTAGGTCATTCATCTCTATTTTGTAACCCTCTTGATTTATTCCCCATGGGTCTTTGTCCTCTTTTCCCCCCTTATTATCTATGTTTTCAAGGCACAGCCCATCCAACATTTTTTTGTTTTTCGCCGCTGCAGGCTGAACCTCCAAATTTTGTCTCTTCATTGCAGTCTTCTTTTCTTCTCTACTTTTCTCAATTCTACCATTCACACAAAATGATTAATCATCGTTATATCTCATTCGGACTTCAGTGTCCACCATCATTGATTGAATATTTTCCTTGTATCTCTATTTGATATTTCTTTTCTCTTTTTTAGTTTTCTTTTGTTTTGTAGTAACATTAAATAAATCGTCATGAAATCTGAATTGGACTCTAGTGTCCATCTTCGACTGTTTTTCTTTATTGTAGTTCCGCTTAATATCTTTCTTTTCTCTTTTAGTCTTTTTTATTCCTACCGCAGAAACAAATATTTCATCATCAAATGGGAACTGTACTCCGACATTTGGTCTCTCATATACTACAAAAATTTCTCGAATTTTCTGAGGAAAAGTGCGTACAATAAATTTTGTCTCCTTTTTCTCTGGTACAATCGGTGCTTCATTTTGGCCCGTACTTGTTCGCGTCTCATATTCATTAAAAGTGTTCTCAAGTTTTCTATTATTTGCAAATTTTCCTGAAAAATCAATTTCGCGCGTCTCATTTCCAATATTATCCTGTCTATTTATTTCCGCACCCCTTTGTGGATTATCGACATTTTGAACCCGCGTATCAAGTATTTCGTTTTTCCAACAGGGTGGCACAGCCTTCCCATTTGTTTTATGGGCCGGTTCATCTCCCCCCATAGTTAACGAAGTATTATATTTTCTCCTAAAAGCGTTTAATGTATAGTAATTTTCGTTTTCTCCCAATTGATTCTTAGACAAATTATTATGGCTATCTGATGGTCTAGAAATTAGTTATGATAAAATCTCCCTTTTTGGAATTCACCAGTGGGCTTCTATTTGACCTATCATGGTTCTTTTAAACTCTTGGTGATATCTTTCTTCTTTCTCTATAGCTATTTTATCATTCTCTTCCTTTTTCTCTCTAGCTATTCTTTCTTCCTTCATGAAATTTAATATTTGTTGTCTCTTATCTTTCCCCCTTTCTTTTCTATCTCTCTCTCTTTTTTTTCTATGGGCTTCACTCCCCCTTTTAATCTAATCTCTGTCCGACATAATTTCAAAACTTCGCTTGTCATTATTTCTTTTCAATTCCTTTTCTGAATTCATTTGTTCTATATCTGTCCTATCTCTATCCGGCAACTCCCCTTCATTTGGCACAGCCT
Organism: Artemia sp. Qi Xiang Cuo; assembly: GCF_049724085.1. Classification (NCBI taxonomy): domain Eukaryota; kingdom Metazoa; phylum Arthropoda; class Branchiopoda; order Anostraca; family Artemiidae; genus Artemia; species Artemia sp. Qi Xiang Cuo. Next base: position 10,895,107 of record NC_142800.1, read on the forward strand.
CTGAGGGATGAGTTCGTCTTGTTTTTTCACATATTATTTCTTTTTTGTTTATTTTGTACCCCCTCATTTTACCGCGTCTACTTCTCTCTGATTATTTTATCTCTTATTCAATTAGTCAATCTTGGTAAGTTCAAAAACTGTCACGCAAAAATTATGGTACGCAATTACTATTGTGAATTATCAGCTCCGTGTAAAGAGATTCAACAATTTTTCAAATAACCGGAATGTCTAGACTTCATTAGGGAATAACAACTTCTTCCACAACAAGCAGTTTTACGCGAGTGAATTATATCTCCGAAAAACGAATTAACAGGGGGTTAGACAAGAAAATAATCAGAAAAACCGCGCGAATATTCCACTAGTGAATTAGCTGGACTAAACTCAAACAGGGGAACTACCCTGTAAAACAAATCACGTATCCCTCCTGGATACTCGTATTCCAAATATAATCTCCTCCTGGGCAGATTACTCAATAGGACAGGTGGCTCCCACCTTCCTTGTCCAATATGCGCTCAAACTGACAAATTCTTCTAATTTGCCGTCCTCAATACTCTTATAACCTTCGTCACTGAAGATTATATCTAAGTCCGCCAATTCACTCAAATAATAACCCAACTTTCAACGTTTTCTTATCTGTCCTTAAACCCTGTAATACTTTTAAATACGGAGATTCCCCCACTGTTGACTTAACTCATTAATTTCACGTTATTCTTTTTTATTTTTGTCTAACAAGGCCCACGTCCCATTATAGACTTTTATAATTTTATCAATTTAATGCATAGTTTTGTCTTTTTATATGTCACCACAATAGGCTACCTTGCTGGCCAAATTAACCATTCTCGTCGTAAGGACAGACTTATTTTATTATCAGATTTACTGTTAGGACCTTAACTCGCTGCCACCACTTACTGGAGGAGGAACATGCGGGGTCACCACTTTTAAAGGCAAAAATGGCGCAGAGAGTTGCTATGCCACTTACTGGAGGGGGAAGATCCCTCTTTGGCCCTAAATTAGTGGGATTTCCGTGGTTACTCCAACGGTTCCGTATACTAACGTGATCGGATGGTCTATGGCCACATTTAAAGCCATAGTTTACCGATAAGGTTTTCTAACCAACTCCTTTAGATTTGACCTAAGCTGAAAAATTAAGAGAGTACATAGAAAAATCTTACTGTATTAACAATCACGCGGTATCAAAAGAACTCACTAAAAAATGGACACTTCCTCCCAGCCCGCTAGCCGCGTGCTGCGGCGGGGGCTACGAGGGTGGTAATGAATCTTTCCAGCCAATCCTTGGACTTGCTAATTTACTGGCCTACCTCACTAACTGCGCAATTCTTTCCCTTGTGGTCTATTAAGCACGTACGCAGTTAAGAGGACCGAAAATTGCGTAAAAAAATCATAGGCAAATTAATATTTATTACTTACGGAAGGAAAATAATTAAGGGGCCAAAAGAAATGAATCTGGGAGGGAAATTTATCTGAAAAAACTGGGACCAAGGGTTCCAACAGGGTATATAAGGTTTTTATAGAAGGCATTGTCGTAGAAACTTCAAAACAGGCTCATTCGATTCGAAATTAAAGGGCTAGTGCCCTTTTTAAAAGTCAAAAATGATTGGAGGCCAACTAACCCCCCACGCCTATCATTCCCCCAAACACATCCAATAAAATTTTGAGATAGCCATTTTGTTCAGCGTAGTTGATTCCCAGATAGAAAATATATTTTTAAGGAGAACACTCCCCCACAACCCTCAGGGCAAGTGTTTTAAGTTATGCCCTGGGGGCATATAAGGCTGTATAGAAGGCGTTGTTGTAGAAACTTCAAAAAAGGCTCATTTGACTGAAAATTCAAAGGGCTATTTCCCATTTGAATAATCATCAGTAATTAGAGGGCAAAGTGCCCCCCCACGCACACCCTTCCCCACAATATATTAACACAGAAGTCCCATGTAGCCCGTTTGCTCGGTATAGTTAATTCTCAGATAGAAATTATGTTTTTGAGAAAGAAAGTCCCCTAGAGCCCTCGGGGCCAGGATTTATAGATATACTCGGAGGGCATCTAAGGTTTTATAGAAAGTTTTGTCGTACAAACTTCAAAAAAGGCTCATTCGATTGGAAATTCAGAGGGCTAGTGCCCTTTTTAATAGTCAAAAGTGATTGGAGGGCAACTAGCCCCCTGCCCCTACGCCCATCATTCCCCCAAACACATCCAATCAAAATTTTGAGATAGCCATTTTTGTTTAGCGTAGTTGATTTGGAAAATATATTTTTAGGAGGACACTCCCCCACAACCCTCAGGGCAAGGGTTTTAAGTTATGCCCTGGGGGAATATAAGGTTTTTGTAGAAGGCGTTGTCGTAGAAATTTCAAAACAGGCTCATTCGATTGGAATTTAAAGGGCTAGTGCCCTTTTTAATAGTAGAAAGTTATTAAAGGACAACTAACCCCCCCCCCACGCCCATCATTTCCCCAAACACATCCAATCAAACTTTTGAGATAGTCATTTTGTTCAGTGTAGTTGATTTCCAGATAGAAAATATGTTTTTGAGGAGAACACTCCCCCACAACCCTCAGGGCAAGAGTTTTAAGTTATGCCCTGGGGGCATATAAGGTTTTTATAGAAGGTGTGTTCGTAGAAACTTCAAAACAGGCACATTCAATTGGAAATTCAAAGGGCTAGTGTCCTTTTTAATAGTCAAAAGTGATTTGAGGGCAACTAGCCCCCCCCACGCCCAGCATTCCCCCAAACACAAACCATCAAAAATTTGAGATAGCCATTTTATTCACCGTTGTTGATTTCCAGATAGAAAATATGTTTTTGAGGAGGACAATCCCCCACAACCCTCAGGGCAAGGGTTTTAAGTTATGCCCTGGGGGCATATAAGGTTTTTATAGAAGGTAGTGTCGTAGAAACTTCAAAAAAGGCTCATTCGATTGGAAATTCCGAGGGCTAGTGCCCTTTGTAATAGTCGAAAGTGATTTGAGGGCAACTAACCCCCCTCTCACGCCCACCTTTTCCCCAAACACATCCAATCAAAATTTTAAGACAGCCATTTTATTAAATGTAGTTTTAAGTTCTGGAAATTAGGTCTTTGAGGATTACAAATCCCCCAAAGCCCTCAGGGCAAAGGTTGTAATTTAAGGATTCCCCGAATCCTTCATATTATTTCTTATGGAAGAGATGCTCGTATAAACATTAGAGAGGGCTCATTTGATTGAAAATTGAAAGTTCTTGTTCACTTTTTAAGAGTAGGTTTTAGGCTTCTGCAGTGAGACGATGCCCAAACTCTTGTTTGTAGTTATTTTTATTCGATTCAAACTTGATTTGCATATTCAATTTAAGTTTCACTCGTTTTAAGATTTATTTATTCATTTACATTAATATATATTGTATGTTTGTTCGCATTGATTGTTTATTTAATTTCTGTTCGTTTTAAGTCTCATTTATGCTTCAATCGGAAAATATTTTCTTTGTTTGAAGCTAGATTTTCATATTCAATACAAGCATTACTCGCTTTAAGATCTATTTATTCATTTATATTATTCCTTGTTGTATGTTTTTTTGGTGTGATTGTTTACTTGGTTGATGTTCGTTTTGTGTGTCATTTTTTCATCAGTAGTAGTTTCTGGTCGTGTTGGGTTTGTACTTAAACTGGTATTTGTATCTCCTGATCTTAAGTTTAAAATGGTCTTTACTTTTCTTTGAAAAAATTATCTTTCGGAAAGTTTTTTTCATTAATTTAATAAAAAAGACTATTAAAGTCTTAACAATTAAATAAAAAAGCGCTTTTAAGTCCAAAATATCTAAAGAGCTTTTGGAATTCTATTAATAGGTTCCAGCCATAACTCTATGGACTTCACGCAAAAATGAAGCTTTAAGTACAAATTAACTTTATAATAAAATTTCATAATTTAATAAAATCAAATAAACTTTCGATATTTAACAAAATAAAATAAACTTTCGACATTTTGATGTTATTTATTTTGCAGTTAAAATCGCAATTGAAGTCTAACTACTTCTTATTCCTCCAGAAAAGATAATATTACTTTAGGCTGAAATTCGTTTTTTTCTTTTGAATTCCTAAGATTGTTCAGACTTCATAAATAATTTTAGAAAACCTTCCGCAAAGCCCAACAGCAATGGCTTCAAGTTTTAGAATTTCTTAGGGTTCAGTTAATCGAGTAAGATCCTATGGTGAAAGATTAAGCTACCAGTTCAACTTCAGCTGTCTCATTAAGATATCAGAAAGTAATAACAAAGTACCCCTTAGACAAAACAAAAATCATTAAATGAGAAGGAACAGAGAAATAAAATGAGCAGCAAAAATAGGCCGAAGCAATTTGTTTATTAAGAAAAAATTATTAAAACAGAAAGCACTGCCTCTTTTATAAACTTTACAATAGAGGCGCACTTAAATTAGGTCATACCCTGTCATGACTGTCTTGCAACAAGGAAAGCAGGCAAAACCAAATTGAATATCTTCAGAAAAGTTTGTAAACGAAGTGAATAATTAATATAAAATTTTAACAAAAGAAATATTTAGCACCAACACCCCAAAGAATATCTCATTAGAGAAGAAAATAATAATATTGAATCAGGGCAGCTATTTTGGAATAAGTCAGTGCAATATTTTATTATCATTGTTGCGGGGTCTCTCACCTCATCAAGGTTATTCCGCCCGTGGAAAAATATTGGAGAATTCTATATTGTCGATACGAAACTAAAAAGCATGCGTAGTTTGTTTAGGTGGCAGTCCAAATCAGAAGAAGTTAGACAGGTGAGAGTGAATGAATGGGCCACAACTCATTACAAATGTGTTATGAAACATAACGGGCCACATTAAAACCCTAGGAATGGACATCAATATCTTTGGAAAGATATTTTTAAATCTTTAAAATCAGAGACACCTCACTGATTTATTATTGCTCAAATTATCACAATTTTGCTAATGTAGTTGTATGCCTATCATCGTTGGAAGGGACGAATGCAGAGTAAATGCTTAGAGGAGCAACAACAAAGCTTGGACTCCCCCAGTGGTGATTTTCACCCCACCATCCCGGTGATTAGTGTATATTTTGCCTTTTCAGGGGTTACACATTCCCCCAAAAAGACACCCCTACTCCTCAATACTAATGGCTATTATATTTTAGATCTATAAGCAAAATGAACTGTAACTTTCTGTATGGGAAAATGAAGCCTATACTTCAAATGATTTCTAAGGTTGTCATCGCGCATCATATTTGCTTGACATTCTGAAGATCAATTACTTTTTGGAAAAGCCATACTTTTTTTCTAAACATAAGTAGAAACGGCTTAATCTTCTAAGAACTGCATCTTATAATAGTTTTCACGAAATAAATTTTTTTAGATTTCCAGGAAGTAAAAAGTGCTTCTCGGCAACCCAAATTGCGATACCTTCGTTTTTTCTTAGATATTTAATGATTTTTCAAGGGCGTTCAGTAATCACAATAAATTTCGTATATTCATATAGCAAGTAATGAAAAAGAAACTTTTTTTGATGCAGAAATCCATAAAAATAAAAACTTAATATAATTTAAACTACAAATGCACTAAAAAGTAAAAAAAAAAATTGTGTTCTTCTGAATAGTTATGAAATGTGCTATAAGGTTCCTTCGCACTTAATTTTGCTCAAAACAAAATAATAAAATATCCAGTTAGAGGGAAAAGAAGATATTTTTATGCTTTAGTTCAATGGATATGAATACATCTTTTCAAATATTTTTTTTTAGTATTTCTATTTCACCCTTTTTTAGTCTTTTGAGAGTCTTTTAACACAGAAAATTAATTCGATTCAAATTTATGCTTTATATTAAAAAACCTTGCTCACAAAATTTCATGCCGATACGACGCCCTTCTTGCACCCATAGTTGGTAAATAGCCAACAAAACCAAGAGAAGTATTGGACAAGCTGCACCAGATTTTAATCACTTGAATCTAATTTGGTGCAGTAGGAATACGCCTGAAGTTCCACATCATGAATAGTAATGTGATGTCGATTCTTCTCTATGCGCGTGAATGCTGGAAACTAAATATCCAACTGCAGAAACACGTCCTAGCCTTTGAAAGCTGTGCCTTAGAAGAATACTGAGCATATCATGGCAGGAAAAGGCCACAAACATGGAGTTTGGCCGGCGAATCAGTCAACCATAATTTACTGACCTTCTGAAACATAGAAGATGGAAGTATCTTGGCCACGTCCTTCTTATGCCAGAGGATTGAGTCCCATGTACATTTTGTAAGTAGTGGCCTGAATGGAGGCGCAAAAGAGGTCGATCAAGACACACATTCCAACGGCAATATGAACAGGATCTGAATAGATGGAGATGTCCCTTCAACCACAGTGGGAGGATATAACGACTGCAGCTCAGCTCCGTGTTGTCTGGCAAGTTTTCGTAGACGCCCTCTGTACAATTCCTGGCTCTGGGGGATCTAAGGTAATGTAAACGACTAGTCATTATTGGCCACCGACACTGCAATCTCTAACAATATTTGATAGGCAACCCTTACGGTTGCAAAGACCCCTTCATCTCCGTATTGCACAATTAATTCAAACGCATCTCCAGGTTTCTTAGAGAAACGTGTCGGTGTTGAATTATTTTTTTATATTCTTGGAATCATCAAAATGTTTTGCTCTTATTACTACTTACTTTTATTTTCAAGAAATGGTGATGAAGAAACGGGGAAAATGACAATTTCGTTCAATTTGCTTATACTTACCGCTAACTGTGCCCTCTGCTTTTTTCAATAAAAATAAAATTTCAAATATTAAAAAACGATCATAATTGTTAGATTATTTATCTGAATTTTTGCCCCCTAAAATTTCTGCGTCAATGGCGAGTGCCCCCTCTGCCCCCTTGTTCATTCTACCTCTGTTCTAGCAATGATAATTGGTCTATCAATCCAACTCCGGACGTACTTAACTTCATTGACCTGTTTAATTGCTTTATCTTTGCATTCCAATATCAGTTGAGAGTCAGATATAGTCACGCTCTTTATCCTACTGACATTTACTATAAGCCCCAGTTTTATGGCCTTTTGTTCTGTGGCGTCGAGTAGCAATTGCAATTGCTGTTTCGCTTCTTCGAGAAGAACAACATCAGCAGCAAGGTCTACGTCAGGGGTCAGTCGGCAGCAAATCTTCACTCGAGATCCTGAAGACTACCTTAGAACGTAGTCCATAACTATAAAAAACAGAAATGGGGATAGGAGACATCCCTGTTTGAAGCCAGACATTATCTTGAAGAAACGCTTTACCAAATGTTCTGTGCAGGCACAACATTCACTATCTTCAAAAAGTGCAAATATGATTTTGAATAGTTTATTTCGTACTCTGTAATAATTCAAAATCTTCTCTAAAATCTTTCGAACAACAGAATCAAACGCCTGTTCAAAATCAATCAAGAGTATGCATATTGCGTTTTCGTCCCATCCCTGGACTCTTCAATCATTAGTCTAAGAATGAAAACAAGATCAGAGCAAGGCCTACCAGGACGCAAGCCGCATTGCTTTTCCCTGAGTTGGGATTCTTGGGCTGTTCTTAGGCTTGTAAAATGACTGTGGCTAGTAATCTACTAGACACAGACGTTAAGCAGATGCCCCTCTCGTTGTCACAGATCAGTGCATCGCCCTTCTTGGAAAGTTTAACTAGCATAACCGTGGTCTAATCTCTTGGGACTTTTTTGTTATTCCAGTTGGCCACAAAGAGAGCAGTACAAACAGTTATGCAGGCTCAAAGGGATGTTTTCAGCATCTAAGTCATGATCCTATCGACTCAACATGCACGTCCCTTTTTTAACTTTTTCACAGCTGTCATCACCTCTTCGGTGTTAGGAGGTCAGCACTTACTTCAATTAGTAAGAAAGGTTAGATCGACTATGGGGCATATTCAGATCAACTTTGGGCCAGGAGTGACTAAACGATTTAGTGTTATTGAGCATAGAACGCAAAGAGTTAGAAGCAATCATTTGGGACAAGATAATTAATAATTTTGCAGAGGCTAAAGTGAAAAAATTCAGTTTTAAATAAATGGAAAACATGTTTTAATATATGAAAATTTTGTTAAAATTTGGCCAGAAAATTACGGGAGACAGGGTGGGGGCGCTAATCAAGATTTTGCCCCGGGCGCGAGAGACGCCACAACTGCCACTGACCTAGATTACCTGTATATCCTGGTTGTCACGTCCGTACACATATTGTGATTTTGTGTTGTAATATTTGATCTTAGATTTCATTCTCTAGACAGACAAAGCTAAATATACTTGTCAAAACCCTAATCTCCAGTACGTCTCCTTTGTCGAAACTTCTTGCACGCAGTGCATGTTTCTGAAGCTGTCTAATTCCACTGGCAATGGCTTAGTGAAACGGAACATACAAGACAGTTGTCTGTGAGTAGGGCAAAATCCAGGATTTCTTTCGGGGGGGGGGGGGAGTGGGTACAAAAGTTTATTTTCGAGGGGTGTTTACATTTTTTTTTTTTAACGCATCAAAAATTTGTTTATATTTATAATTTGTTACTGTTTTACAAATCGGACAATAATTTCACGGGGGGGGGGGGACAAACCCCAACCCTCCCTGGATACGGCCTTGTCTATGAGACATAAATACATGTGCTGCCCCGTAACTGTGAAACATTATTAGTATTACTTCAGCCCTACAAGTGCTTTGGGACCAGTCGTCTAGTTTGTTGAAGTTCACATTTTCTATATATATAAAAATGGGACCCTAGGGTATCTGGAAGAACTCAGCTAAAAACCCTGTAATCAATTAACAAATAGAAATACACTTATGCTAAAAATCTGTAAGATAAGCATATTAAGTTTAAAAATACCGTTTAAGAGAGAAGTTAATGCAATGCCTTGAAAAATTTTGAAAAAGGTTTAGGGCTTTGTTTAAGTTCATTAAATACGACTTCCAGATAAAGTAAGACACCATAATCACAAGCTTTTGATAAATAAGATAATATAATAAACGGTTGATACACATAAAGGGTTCCTGAGGGGCCAATAAGGTTGATAAAGTTTTCTACAAAGTGTATGTCACAAAGTTAGTGCTGTTCCTGTAAGAATTTCAGCGTTTGGACTTAACAGTCGTTTAAGAAATAATAGAGAAATAGGGACCAATTAGATTACAAATAAGCAAGGAGTCTTAGATAAAAAAAGAAAAAGAAACAGGATTGATTTTTTCTTTCAGGAGTACGAAAAGGAAACAATAACGGGTTTGATTCTATCCATCACGTGAAATATCCCCAACCTATTATAAGAAAATGAAAAAGAAGAGGAAACGCAGAAAGGAGGACTAAATACCGCTGCATAAAAAGAAAGAAAAAAATAATAATTTAAAATATACATTAGAAAATGATTTTGTATTTTTTCAATATTATAGTCTATTTTTGATATAAAAAACAGTCGTTTTTTTAGCAAATAGTTTAAAGTATTTGGAAATTGAGACATGAATTAGCTCATTTAAAGAATTTAATGTGTCATAGGGAATCACATGAAAAACTGACGAATCGCAAGTTTTTTTCATGCTTGTAAATCTGCCTCGAAAGAAAACTTTTATTAAAATCCAACACTAACTTATTTCTCAAGTCTTTCGCTATTAGTTAAACTTATAAAGATATGCAAAGCTGTTCATGAAGTTAATAAACCAGTTTCTATTGTAAATACTAATGGGTGAAATTGGGTTTTCTATTTTACTTCCTTCCAGCTATTTCAGCTTCACGATTTCAGATGAAATAATGACGCTCGGCGAAGCATTTTGTTCCTATAGATACTGTATATGCAATCCGTACCAAACAAATAGCTAATCACGTCATTATGTTTAAGCTTCATTTAACTGCGTTTATTCATTTCAGGCTTCATAAGATCTTGGCTTGTGGCAGTACTTAATCAGATCAGTACTTGTGGCAGTACTTGGCTAGTGGCATTACAAAGCGTTGCCTTTAGTAAAGGCCATACGGCTCCAATTTTTGATTATTTATTCATTTTTATTTTTTCCCAAAGGCACTTCATATGGAAGGGGTCGTCAAAGAAACTTTGGAGGGGGCTCATTCGATTAGAAATAGGTAGTTCTAGTGCCCTTTTTAAAAGTCAAAAGTGGTCGGGGGCAACTAGCCCCCCCCCCCGCCCTTTTTTCCCAAATACATCCGGTAAAGATTTTGAGATAGCCATTTTGTTAAAAATAGTTCAAAGATCATATAACAAAAACTTTGGTGTCGAAACAACCCTCCAGGGTCTGGAGGCAGACATTGTAAGTTATTTCCTGGGGGCAAATATGCTTCTTATGGGAGGGATGCTCGTATAAACTTCAGAAATGGCTCATTTGATTGGGAATTCAAAGTTCTAGTTTACTTTTTAAGAGTCAAAAGAGATGGGAGGGTAACTAGTCTCCCACCTCCACGCCTTTTCCCCCTCAAACCCATCCGATAAAAACTTTGGGATAGCCATTTTTTTAAAATAGTTCAAAGATCATATAACGAAAACTCCGGGGTCAACACACCCTCCCCCCCGGGAGCCGGGGACAGGTGTTGTAAGTTTCGCCCTGGAGGCATATATGGTTTTTAGTGAAGGGGTGCTTGTATAAACTTCAAAGATGCCTCATTTGATTGGAAACTGAAAGTTCTAGTTCAGTTTTGAGAGTCAAAAGAGATTGGAGGGTAACTAGCACCGCGCCTTTTTTCCCCTAGCCCATTTGATAAAAATTTTGAGATAGCCATTTCGTTAAAAATAGTTCAACGGTCAGATAAGAAAAACTACGGTGTCGATACAACCCCACAGGGACCGGGGGCAGGCGTTATTACCTTCCCTTCCTTCTTTCCTTGCCTTCTTATCCCCCAGTGCATCCAATCAGATTTTTTTATACCCATTTTGTTCAAAATAGACCAAAGATATTATAACAAAACTCCAGGGATAAAAAAGACCCTCACCAGAATCCGGGGGCAAGCAATGTAAAATGTGCCCTGGGGCATATAAGGTTCTTATAGAATGGATGGTCGTAAAGTCGTATAACTTCGGAGGGGGCTTATTCGATTGTAAATCGGAATTTTTAGTGCCCTTTTCAAGAGTCAAAAGCAATCGGAGGGCAACTATCCCCCCCCCCCAAGGTCCTTTTCTTCCAAATGCATCCAATTGCTTTTCCCCCAAATGCATCCCAGAATTCTGAGATAGTTATTTCGTTCAAAATAGTTTAAACATCAAATAACAAAAAATCCGGGGTCGGCACATCCCCTCAAAGCCCGGAGGCAAGTGTTGTAAGTTATGCCCCGAGGGATTATAAGGTTTTATGTAAGGGGTGGTCTTATAAACTTATGAGATGACTCGCTTGATTTGAAATTGAAAGTTCTAGTTACCTTTTAAGAGTTATCAAAAGTGGTAGGAGGGTATCTACCCACCCCTTTTCCGCCAAATACATCTGATAAAATTTTTGAGATAGCCATTTTGTTTAGAATAGTTAAAATTTCAAATTACTATAAATTAGGGGTTGAGAAATGCCCCATGGCACCAGGACAAAAATTGTTACTAATGTAAGTTGTAAAAACTGATGTAATGTAAGTTACATTACTATTGTAATGTAAGTTGCAAGTTCTTAAGAATCAAAAGTGATCAAAAAGTAACAAGCTCTCCCCCTTTGTGTCTTTTCCCGCCAACTGCATCTTATCAAAATATTGAAATAGCTATTTTGTTCAAAATAGTCCAATATTCTGACTACTATAACTTAGGGGGTCGAGAAATCTTCCCTAAGCCCCGGGGCAAGGTTTGTAACTTATGTAAGTTGCCCATCATTAGAATATAAGGCTCTGTGGAAGGGCTGGTCGTTTTAACTTTGGAGGGGGCTCTTTCGATTGGAAATTAAAATTCTAGTTCTTCTTTAAGAGTCAAAAGTGATCAGTGGTCAACTAGCCCACGCATTACTTTCCCAAAGGGCACCCGGTCAAAATTTGGAGATAGCCATTTTGTTCAAAATAGTTCAAAGGGAATATAACTATGCTTCTGGTGTTGACACCCCTAGTGCCCAGGGAAATGGCTCTGAGTTATGGAAATTAATTATCGTTATTTTAGTATTTTGTTTACTTTGATACTTGGATTTAGTGATTTAAGTGGTAACTTCGATTTATGGTGCAAGGGCTGTAAGTGTGCCAGTTACTTATTGTCACTTTGATACTTTGTTTACTTTGATGTCTGTTAACTTTGATCCTTTCTTTATTTTGATACTTTGATACTCTGTTATTGTTACTTTAATTCTAGTTTTGATACTTTAATGAAATTTTGATGTTGAAAAAAATCTTATTTTGAAATAAGGAGTTCTTTGAAAACTTGACAATTTTTGCAATAAAAAAACGAACAAAAATTAATTAAAAAATCTTTCCAAAAGGTTTTTCCCCAATTCTTTCCAAAAGAATTGGGGTTAGATACTTCTAATGAATGGTGTCTTCACTACAAACAAGAGTATGGCTACTGCCCGTTTCCTAAGCGATAAAAGTATAATTCTCTTACTTAAATTAAATAAAAAAAAACAAGTTTTTTAAACTGAAAGTAAGGAGCGACATTAAAACTTAAAACGAACAGAAATTATTCCGTATATGAAAGGGGCTGTCCCTTCTCAACGCCTCCCTCTTTTACGCTAAAGTTTTTTATTGTTTTAAAAAAATAAAGTTGTGAGACAGAGTCAAACTTTAGCGTAAAGAGCGAGGCGTTGAGGAGAGGGACAGCCCTTTTCATATACGGAATAATTTCTGTTCGTTTTAAGTTTTAATGTCGCTCCTTACTTTCAATTTAAAAAACTTGTTTTTTTTATTTAATTTCTGATCTTTTTTTAGTTAGTGCAGCTTTTATTTGCATAAAAATTTTACTTTTCTTTTGCTAAATGGATGTCTTTACAAATTAACTTACGTAACTAACTTCTATATTCGTATATTTTTCTTCTGGCAAAAAATACAAAGTTGCAGATTTTTGCAGATATGAGCTTGAAACCTATGTAATAGGGTTTTCTGATACGCTGAATCTGACGGTGTGATTTTCATTAAAATTCTTTCACTTGTAGGGGATGTTTCCCTCTTTAAAAAAATCGAGTAAATTTTCTCAGGCTCGTAGCCTTTGATGAGTAATACTAAACTTAATAAAATTTATATATTTAGAATCAGCATTATAAACACATTCTTTCGATACATTTATTGACATCAAAATTCCGTTTTTAAAAGTTTCGATTACTATTGAGCCGTATCGCTTGTTTTTTTTATTGTTTTTTTTTTATTACGTATATGTTATTACGTATATGAGGAGGTTCTCCCCTTAGTCAATACCACGCTCTTTACGTTAAAAGTTAAAAAAAAATTTGATTCACAAACCCCTGAATCACAAAGGCCGTTTAATTAGAATAGATAGCTCTTTTGAAAAGCACTAAAAAAAAAACTGTAGCGTAAAGAGCGAGGTATTGACTTGGAGGAGAACCCCTCACATACGTTATAATTTCTGTTCGTTTTAAGTTCTAATATTCCTTCTTACATTTCAGTTGAAAAAACTTGTTTTTTTTAATTTAATTTCTGATCGTTTTTTAAATTATTCTTGGAAATCCGGCGCCCCTTTCATAGAAATGTCCCTTACCCCAAAGAGACATCCTCCACGGAAATATTCTCCAGAGTAACCCCTCCTCTAGCCCCCCCCCTCCAGAAAAAATCCTTCCTGAAAATGATTGTATACTTCCCAATAACCAATAAATAATGCTGGCAAGTCCGGAGCCCCCTTCACGGCAATTTCCCTTCCCCCATGAAAACCTCCTTCATTAACAGATCCTCCAACATAACCACCGACCCACCCTTCCCTCCCACTACCGAGAAAAAAAACCTCCTGAAAACTTCTGTATGCTTCCCAATAACCAATACTATATGTTAACATTGGGTAAAGCTCATAACTTTTAGCCCTCCCTCTGGGAAATTCAGGGATTAAGTCATCCTAAAAGACATATTTATCATATTTTCGACCATGCTGAACAAAATGTATTATCTCAAAATTTTGATCGGGTGACTTTGGGAAAAAATAAGCGTGGAGGGGGCTAGTTGCCCTCCATTTTTTTGGTCACTTAAAAGGAAACTGGACATTTTAATTTCGATTCAAATTAGCCCTTCCACGTTTTTATTGGACCAAGGGGGCGATACGATCACCCCTGGGGAAAAAAAAAAAAAAAAAAAAAATAAACACGCATCCGTGATCTTTCTTCTGGAAAAAAATGTAAAATTCCACATTTTTGTAGATAGGAGCTTGAAGCCTCTACAGTAGGGTTCTGTGATACGCTGAATATGATGGTGTGATTTTCATTAGGGTTCTATAACTTTTAGGGGCTCTTTCCCCCTTTTTTTGAAAATCAACCAAATTTTCTCAGGCGCGTAACTTTTGATTGGTAGCACTAAACTTGATGAAAGTTATATATTTGAAATCAGCATTGAAATCTGATTCTTTTGATATATCTATTGGTATCAAAAACCCGTTTTCTAGAGTTTCGGTTACCATTGAGCCGGGTTGCTCCTTACTTACAGTTCCCTTACTTAAGCGGCAACAAAGTTCTGCAAAGTTAGTTTACCTTTTATTATTATTATAATAATTGAGAGAACAGAATTCAAACACGAGTGAGAATTGGATTGAGGATTGGTTATAAGACCTTGGTCGTCTTCGGGGAGTAGGGGTTATGTGCTTCTAATGAATGGTGTCTTCACTACAAAGAAGAGTATGGCTACTGCCCGTTTCCCAAACGATGAAAGTATCATTCTCTTACTTAAATAACCAATTATCAAACAGTTCGTGGTAACGAACTGTAAGTAAGGAGCGACCCGGCTCAATGGTAACCGAAACTCTAAAAAACGGAATTTTGATACCAATAGATAACATCAAAAGAATCAGATTTTAATTATGGTTTCAAATATATAAGTTTCATCAAGTTTAATCTTACATATCAAAAGTTAAGTGCCTGAGAAAATTTGGCTGATTTTCAAAAAAGGGGGAAAGACCCCTAAAAAGTTAGAGAACCCTAATGGAAATCACACCGTCATATTCAGCGTATCAGAGAACCCTACTGTAGAGGTTTCACGCTCCTATATACAAAAATGTAGAATTTTCCATTTTTTGCCAGAAGAATGATCACGGATGCGTGTTTATTTATTTATTATTTTTTTTTCTTTTCCCCAGGGGTGATCGTATCGACCCAGTGGTCCTAGAATATCGTGGGAGGGCTCATTGGAACGGAAATTAACATTTCTAGTGCCCTTTTTGAGTGACCAAAAAAATGGAGGGCAACTAGGCCCCCTCCCACGCTCATTTTTTTCCAAAAGTTACCCGATCAAAATTTTGAGATAGCCATTTTGTTCAGCATGGTCGAAAATATTATAAATATGTCTTTTAGGATGAATTAATCCCTCGAAGCCCCCAGGGGGAGGGCTGAAAGTTATGAACTTTATCCAATGTTAACATATAGCCTAGTATTGGTTATTGGGACCCGGCTCAATGGTAACCGAAACTCTAGAAAACGGTACTTTGATACAAATAGATGCATCAAAAGAATCGAATTTTAATGCTGATTTCAGATATATAAATTTCATCAAGTTTAATCCTACCCATCAAAAGTTAAGCGCCTGATAAAATTTGGCTGATTTCCAAAAAAAGGGAGAAAGACCCCCTAAAAGCTATAGAACCTTAATGAAAATCACACCATCATATTCCGCGTATCAGAAAACCCTACTGTAGAGGTTTCAAGCTCCTATCTACAAAAATGTGGAATTTTGCATTTTTTTGCCAGAAGAAAGATCACGGGTGCGTGTTAATTTATGTGTTTTTCCAGGGGTGATCGTATCGACCCAGTGGTCTTAGAATATCGTGGGAGGGCTCATTAGAATGGATATTAAAAGTTCTAGTGCCCTTTTTAAGTGACCAAAAAAATGGAGGGCAACGAGGACCCATCCCACGCTCCTGTTTTTCCCAAAGTCACCTGATAAAAATTTTGAGATATCCATTTTGTTCAGCATGGTCGAAAATATTATAAGTATGTCTTTTAGGATGACTTAATCCCCCGATGTTCCCGGGAGGAGGGCTGAAAGTTATGAACTTTACCCAATGTTAACATATATTATTGGTTATTGGAAGCATACAGTACAGACGTTTTCAGGAGATATTTTTCCTGGTAGTGGGGGGGGGGGTCGAAGGTTATGTGGGATGATCTCTCCATGAAGGAAGTTTTATTGGGGGAAGGGACATTGCTGTGAAGGGGACGCCAGACTTCCCAGCATTATTTAAAAAAAGATCAGAAATTAAATATAAGAAACAAGTTTTTCAACTGCAACAGCAGCAACATCAAAACTTTAAACGAACAAAAAATATTACATATATGATTGTGTTCACCCCTAGTCAATACCTCACTCTTTAAGCCAGAGATTTTTTAGTGCTTTCATAAGAGCTATTTATTCTAATTAACGGCCTTTGTGATTAAGCGGTCATTTTTAAAGAATTGGAACAAAATTCGAACTTTCGCTTAAAGAGCAAGGTATTGACTAGAGGGCGAACCCCCTAATATACGTATTAAAAATATATGAATATAGAAGTTCGTTACGTAAGTTAATTCGTAAGTTACGTATATTTATTACTAATAAAAGCGTTCGTAAATAAAATGAAACAAGTTTCGAGAAAGCCATTTAACCAAATAAAAGTAAATTAATATGAAAATTTTGATTTAATTATTTATGTACTGTGAGCCAAGATCAAAACCTGCCTTTATTCAAAAACGTTTAAAAATTAAATAAAAAAACAAGTTTTTTTTAACTGAAAGTAAGGAGCGACATTAAAACTTAAAACGAACAGAAATTATTCCGTATATGAAAGGGGCTGTCCCCTCCTCAACACCTTGCTCTTTACGCTAAAGTTTTACTTTCTCACAACTCCATTTTTTTAAACAATAAAAAACTTTAGCGTAAAGACCAAGGCGTTGAGGAGGGGACAGCCCCTTTCATATACGGAATAATTTCTGTTCGTTTTAAGTTTTAATGTCGCTCCTTACTTTCAGTTAAAAAAACTTGTTTTGTTATTTAATCTTATTTAGAAGTATCATTCCCTTACTTAAGCGGCAACAAAGTTCCGCAAAATTAGTTTACCTTTTATTATTATAATAATTGGGAGAACTGAATTCAAACACCAGTGAGAATTGGATTGAGGATTGGTTATAAGACCGTGGTCGTCTTCTGGGAATAGGGGTATGTGCTTTTAAGGAATGGTGTCTTCACTACAAACAAGAGTATGGCTACTGCCCGTCTCCCTAACGCACAGTTTATATAATTAGCAGTATGATCTTTCCCTATCTCACCCATTATAAAAACCCGGACCGAGGTGCGAGGTGCTCCAGAGAACCTATAAACATAAGCGGCATTAGATCTTTTCACGGGTAGACAAAGAATAATCACCTACGGAACAAGTACTGACAAAACCACTTGACCGGCTCAACCAATAAGTGGACAATAAGTGCACAAATAAGTGGGAGGAGCTTTTTGTTTTCACCGAGAATGAAGAGCCAGAAATCATCTGCGGTAAACTTACTGGATAATTATATAAACTGTGCTCTAACGGTAAAAGTATCATTCTCTTACTTAAATAACCAATTATCTTACTTAGAAGTATCATTCCCTTACTTAAGCGGCAACAAAGTTCCGCAAAATTAGTTTACCTTTTATTATTATAATAATTGGGAGAACAGAATTCAAACACGAGTGAGAATTGGATTGAGGATTGGTTATAAGATCATGGTCGTCTTCGGGGAATAGGGGTTATGTGCTTTCAATGAATGGTGTCTTCACTACAAACAAGAGTATGGCTACTGCCCGTTTCCCAAACCGTGAAAGTATCATTCTCTTACTTAAATAACCAATTATCTTTCTTAGAAGTATCATTCCCTTACTTAAGCGGCAACAAAGTTCTGCAAAATTAGTTCACCTTTTTTATTATAATAATTGGAAGAACAGAATTCAAACCCGAGTGATAATTGGATTAAGGATTGGTTGCTAGACCGCGGTCGTTTTCAGGGACAAGGGGCTATGTACTTCCACCGAATGGACTTCACTACAAACAAGAGTACAGTTATTACCCGTTTCTCTAACGGTAAAAGTATAAGGGTTCTACCCCCCTCCCCGAGTGAATACCCCCTAGAAAATACCCCACACGAAAAATATCCCCTCCCCGGAAAATACCCCCGCAGAAAATACCCCCGCTGAAAATACCCCCCAGAAAATACCCACCTCCGGAAAATACCCCCCCCCCACGGAAGCTACCCCCCCCCCCGCGGAAAATACCCCGCGGAAAATACCCCGGAAAATACCCCCCGGAAAATACCCCCACGGA
The DNA here is from genome assembly GCF_049724085.1 of Artemia sp. Qi Xiang Cuo. NCBI lineage: Eukaryota > Metazoa > Arthropoda > Branchiopoda > Anostraca > Artemiidae > Artemia > Artemia sp. Qi Xiang Cuo. The sequence continues at coordinate 10,913,490 of NC_142800.1, forward strand.
AAATATCCCCCTAAAAATATCCCCCCTAAAAATACCCCCCTCCCCGAAAATACCCCCTCCCCGAAAATACCCCCTCCCGGAAAATACCCCCTTCCCCGCGGAAAATACCCCCGGAAAAAACCGTAAAATACTCCCCTTCCCGGCCGCGGAAAATACCCCCCCCCCCAAAAAAAAATACCCCCCGTGGGAAATAAGGCTTTCCAAATTTGTGAATTTTATTTGAGTTTTATTTTTTTAATTTCCGTAGGGGGATGGAATTTTGGTACTTGTGTATTATGCGCCACTCACTCAAGTTTACGCTGTGTAAAATTCGAGAACACACCGGTTTTTTTGCTAGTTTCTTCGTTACTTTAGAAATAAATTTGCGCTATAGATTAGCATATTAGGGGGGGGGGGGGTAAGCATAATGGGTATAAATGCAAAATGTCTTTGGTACAATTATTGTGCATATTAGATAAATAGATAAAAAAGTGTATTTTAGAGCCAAATTTACGGCCATAAACCCAATAAAATAACATAAATGAATATAGTTAATGGAGAGGGGGCTGTTTAAGGCCCCCGAAAATGCAGTCCACCTCGAAAAATACACCGCCCCCTCCTTCAGAAAGTACCCCCGCGGAAAATACCCCTCCTCGGGAAATACCCCTTCCTTGGAAAATACCCTCCCTCCCCCTGGTGAATATAAGGTTTCTAAATTTGAAACTTTTATTTGAGTTTTTTATAGTTTCGTTGAAAAGTGCTAAGGAACGTGAAAAAGAGGAATTTACACACCAGAAGTGTCTTAAAAACTAAAAAAAAAAAAACAAATCCATTTGTGTTGAAAAGGCTTCCATATGATTTTCTGCAATTTTTGGCAGTAGTGGGTGCCATATTAAAAAAAAAATGAAGAAGAAAAACAATTTAGGCAAAGAATTATCAATATTAAGCTAAAACATATGGGACCAAAAAGTTTAAGAAGGTTTGGCTATCCTTCGAAAAGATAGTTGGCTTTGGGAACCAACACATTCTAAATTGTTTTAAGTTTTTACGGACAAAAGCGCTGTCAAATTCTATGAGTTTGTTTTTCTTATCTTCCAAGCGTAAAACTACCACAAATCACCATTAACAAATCAATGAAACCCAAAACTAAAAGGAATTATAATAGATAACCTTAGTCAAACTCAAAACGAGCAAAAATTAAAAAGAGTGTGGCTTACAACACCCATGTATTCGGCAGAACATAAAATAATTAGCAATTTACTTAAAAAAAAAACAAAAACAATTTTGGCAGTTTGACATGCTTATTGTGATACTTATTCCTTATATTCTTAATAATTCTTTATTTGTTAAAGTCAAAAAAGTGAAAACATTTGAAATGTATTTTGTTTTCAGTAAAGTGCAAATTACTTTCTGGTCTTGAGGAGGTGCGGGGGTTGTCAGTCCTACTCATTCTAATTGTTGTTATTTTGAGTTTGAATATGTTATATTTTGAGTTTGAATGGGGGAGTTTGAAAAGGGCTCATTCGATTGGAAATTCAAAGGTCTAGTGCCCTTTTTAATAGTCGAAAGTGATTTGAGTGCATCTGGCCCCCCTCTCTCGCCCACCTTTTCCCCAAACACATCCAATCAAAATTCTTAGATAGCCATTTTGTTCAGTGTTGTGGATTTCCAGATAGAAATTATGTTTAGAGCAGGACACTCCCCCACAGCCCTCAGGGCAAGGGTTGTAAGTTATGCCGTGGGGGCATATAAGGTTTTTATAGAAAGCGTTGTCGTAGAAACTTCAAAAAAGGCTCATTCGGTTGGAAATTGAAATAGCTAGTGCCATTTTTAATAGTCGAAAGTGATTGGAAGACAACTAACACCCCTTCCACGCCCATTCCCCTCACCATTTCCCCTAACATATCCAATCAAAATTTTTAGATAGCCATTTTGTTCCACGCAGTTTAAAGTTCAGGAAAGTATATCTTTGAGAAGGACGCTACTCCTACCGTCTTCAGGGCAATGGTTATAAGTTATGCCCTGGGGGCATATAAGGTTTTTATTGAAAGCTTTGTCGTAGAAACTTGAAAAAGGACTCATTCGATTCGAAATTCAAAGGGCTAGTGTCTTTTTTAATAGTCGAAAATGATTGGAGGGCAAGTAACCCCCCTCTCACGCCCACTTTTCCCCCAAAACATCCAATCAAAATTTATAGATAGCCATTTTATTCAACATAGTTGAAAGTTTTGGAAATTACGTCCTTAAGGATGACAGCCCATCCCCCCCACAACCCTCAGCGCAAGGGTTGTAAGTTATGCCCTGTGAGCATTTAAGTTTTTTTTTAATAGAAAGCGATGTTGTAAAAACATCAAAAAGGGCTAATTTAATTGAAAATTGAAAGGGCTAGTGCCCTTTTAATAGTTAAAAGTGATTGAAGGGCAACCCTCATGCCCTCTCACGCCCACCGTTTCCACAAACACATCCAATCAAAATTTTAAGCTACCTATTTTGTTCAACGTAGTCGAAAGTCCTGGAAATTAGGTCTTCTAGGATGATAACCCCATCAGAGCCCTCAGTACAAGAAGAAGAAGGATTTATTGAAAAAAAAACATCAACAAAAAATTATTGCTGCCTCCCCTAAAAAGCAAAGCTTGTTCGTGGGGGAGGTAGAGAAAACTAAATCCTTAAAACAAAGAACACTTGGCCACCGACACCACTAATACCATCACACTAAACAATAAATACAAAATAATATCATATATTATACCTCCTCTGGGAACATCATATCAACAAAACCCCCACAATAAATAAATCAATCAATCAATCAAAACTCATATTCAGCAAAAAGCAGTTCCTTAATGATTTTTCTAAAAATATTGGGGTCACCAATAGTCATAATATCACTATTCAAACTATTCCATTTCCGCGTTCCAAGGGTTGTAAGTTATGCCCTGGGGGCATATAAGCTTTATATAGAAAGTTGTTGTAGAAATTTCAAAAGGGGCTCATTTGATTGGAAATTGAAATTGCCCTTTTTAATAGTCAAAAGTGAATGGAGAGTAATCGACCCACCTCTCACGCCCACCATTTCCCAAAAAACATACAATCAAAGTTTAGATATTGCCATTTTGTTCAACGTTGTTGAAAGTTCAGGAAATTATGTCTTTAAGGATGACAAGCCCCCCAGAGCGCCCAGGGTAAAGATTGTAAGTTATTCCCTGGGGGCATATAAAGTTTTTAATAATGGAGGTGTCGTTAAAACTTCAAAAGGGACTCATTCAATTGGAAACTGAGAGGGCTAGTGCCCTTTTTAATAGTTGAAAGTGATTGGATGGTAACTAAACCCCCTTTCACGCCCACCATTCCCCCAAACCCATCCAATCAAAGTTTTCAGATAGCCATTTTGTTCAACATAGTAGAAAGTTCTGGAAATTAGGTCTATCAGGATGAACCCCCCCCCCCCCCAGCCCTCAAGGCGAGGGTTGTAAGTTATCCCCTGGGGACATATAAGATTTTTATTGAAAGCGTTGTCGTAGAAACTTCAAAGTGGTTTATTTGATTTGAAATCGAAAGGGCTAGTGCCTTTTTTAATAGTTGAAAGTGATTGGAGAAAGACTAACGCCCCTCTCACGCCCACATTTTCCCAGACAAATCCAATCAAAATTTTGAGATAGCCATTTTGTTTAACGTAGTTGAAAGTTCTGGAAATTAGGTCTTAGATGATGACAACCACCCTGACAGCCCTTAGGGTAAGGGTTTTAATTTATTCCCTGGGGGTATATAAGGTGTTTATAGGAAGTGTTGTCGTAGAAACTCAAAAAGGGCTCATTCGATTGGATATCGAAAGGCCTAGTGCCCTTTTTAATAGTCGAAAGTGATTGGAAGGCTTGACATTTTTATAGTAAAGACCGATGAGGGTATAATCTATTATTTTGTTGTTGTTGTTTTTGTTTAGACCAGGGCACTTTGTATCAAAGAAGTTGTCGTAAAAACTTCGGAAAGAGCTCATTCAATTGACAATAGAAAGGGTTAATGCCCTTTTTAATAGTCAAAAGTGATTGCAGGGAAACTAAACCCCCTCCCACGCCCACCCTCCCATTTGACTTTATGTTTAAAAACTAAATGTTGGCATAAGATTAAATCAGAATGCACTGTGTTAATGCTAATTCCCAATAAGGCATCACAGCAGTATCCCAAGAACGACTGAGGGTATTATGTTCAAACTTTTGGGGCTGCTTCTGCTCTTAAAATTTAACCAAATCAAAATAGCGTAAGTGTATCCAAGCTACCCAAGAAAGTAAACAGATTTTTTTGCGAATGGTATCAAGTTTTTCATTTCCGGTCAACTAGAAGAGGTATGAAACTAAATTAAACACTATTATTTGTGTCCAGATTTTTAAGAGGGTGTATGTTGTTAAAAATTGCTGAAAATTTTTCTCCAACATACAAATAGCAGGCCAAACTATAAATGCTTAAAAAAACGAAAGGACTTATAGTATTATTTTCTTTTTCTCTGAAAAGACTATGTGAATATAAAACGAACAGAAATTAAATAAAAAACTTTTTCCACAAAATAAGTTTTTCAAAGAAAAATAAAGAACTACATTAAACAAAAAATTTTAAGGACTCAAAGCTCGTTTTGAGTTTGACTCGGTTATTTATTGTAAATTCTGTTCGTTTTGGGTTTCAATTATTTATCGATGCTGATTTGTGGTAGTTTCACGCTTGGTAGATTATTTGATTTTTTTCTCATTTTTTGTTTAATGGAGTTCTTTACTTTTCTTAGAGTTTTTGTTTGTAATTAATTAAAGAATAAATGAAACCCAAAACGAATAGAACTTAAATAAACAATCATAGCAAAGAAACAAACAATAGTTACTAATATAAATGAGTAAATAATTCTTAAAATGATTGAAACTTAATTTGAATATTCAAATCCAGCTTGTAACGAACAAAATTCTCTACAAAGAAGAGTTTGGGTTTTGTCTCCTTCTTTCACTGTTAAAGTCTAAAACATACTGCGTCATTGGCGCTTTACTGAAAACGGATTATATTACAAATATTTTTTTTTGTGCTTATTACAACATTGAAAATAAACATAGAAACTACTGTAAAAATAAAATTTGAACTGACGAGCTTTCAGCAGTTAATATCATTATATATCAAACATTTGATATATAATATCAGACATTATATCCTGATATTATATATTAGGACAAATATAGCTTCACTACAGACAGGAGTTTGGATACTGCCCCCTTCCCTAACTGTGGAAGTTTAAAGCCTACTACTTCATTGGTCCTTCACTGAAAACGAATTAAATATTTGAAAACGAATTATTCAAATTATAAAATTCAAATAAAAATTCAAATTATATGTTTGAAAACGAATTATATTTGAAAACGAATATATATTTGAAAACGAATTAATGAAAACGAATTAAATATTTTCTTTTCTAGTTATTGCAGCAAAGAAAATGAAAAATGAAATGAAATGAAAGAAAGCGAAAAAAAAAACTTGAACTGATGATCTTTCAACAATTAATAGCATTATATATCAAACATTCAGTTTGACTTTATTCGTACTTTTCAAGACTGTTCAAGACACATAGTTTTCAGTAAAGCACCAACGATGCAGTAGGCTTTAGACTTTTACAGTAAAAGAAGGAGGCAAAACCCAAACTCTTCTTTGTAGAGATTGTTGTTCGTTTCAAGCTGGATTTGCATGTCCAATTTAAGTTTCATTCGTTTTAAGATTTATTTGCTCATTTATATTAGTAACTTTTGTTTGTTTGTTTGTTATGATTGTTTATTTAACTTCTGTTCGTTCTGAGTTTCATTTATGCCTCATAAGCGAGATATTTTTATTCGTTTTAAGCTTGATTTGCATACTGAACTTAAGCTTTACTCGTGTTGAGATATTTCATTTATATTAGTACCTGTCATATTGTTTTTTTGCTATAATTCTTTATTTAATTTCTGTTCGTTTTGGGCTTCATTTATTTTTTAAGAGTAATTTCTGGCTGTTTTTAGTTTGAGTTATTGTAGGTTTTTTTTTCTTCTGATCTGAAGTTTAATATGGCCTTTACTTTTCTTTAGAAAACTTCGTTTTCGAAAAGTTTTTTTTTTAATTAATACCTAATAAAGAGCAAACCAAAGACCGTGATAGCATAAATAAATAAAAATGGAGGGTTTGTGCGGACTTTCTTGGAAAACGTAGAACGAGTTTAACCTTTTTCATAGTTTAATTAAGTAGACAAATGAGGAGTCTATTAACCCTGTTAACAACAATAGTAACTTATCAACAGCGTTAGAGTCTCGCATTTAAAATTGGGCTTAAGCGGATTTAGTTTTAACTTTCATCCTGTTAGGATAACACAATTGTTATTCTAAACAAGTTACGTTACGTTAAGTATAACCTTTCACACAAGTCTTTTACCGCTAGGCAAACGTTAATTTCTAAAACTTTATCAAGATCATCTTTTAAAATCATCAGGATCATCATAGGGAAACTATTCGAAATGCAAAACAGAATTAAAGATTTGAGCCCTGGTGATGATCTTACGGTTGTTGCAGGACGGCTTCTGATTGAAAGTCGGTGAGAAAGGCTATATAGGAAAATTTTTCTAATTTACTTTCGATATTTTTCAACTACGCATCCAAAAACATCATTTCGTTGCTACTATATTGGCTTTTACATAACGCAACATAAACTTTTGCACCGTAAAGTCCTAAGTAGAGCACTAGTTTATATAGCATTGCCTACGTCACTGATACAAGTTTTGCTTCATAAGGTTACATAAGGTGACGAAAAGTCTTAAGTTATATTGGTATGAAAGGTTCTGCTGCGTAGTGTGAAAGCACCATTAACCGTCCAAGTTATGCAAAAGAAGTATACTTACACCCAATGATCATCATACATGTTGTGAAAATTTTTTCGTTGTCTGTTTCTGCTGCAACATTCCCAAAGCCAACGCTAGTCATACATGTCATTGTGAAGTAAAGAGCTGTAACATACATTGTCTTTCTCGAAGGTCCGTTGATAAGCTCGCCCATGCCTGTTTGGTTGGACCATACAATGTTATATGGACTATGGGTTACATTACCAAGCTTCCAAAGCCATGAATACACTAATCCTGAAAAAAACATACACAAAATTTTTGATTATTTATAATAATTCGTCAGTAGAGAATGGATTCCACTAATGAAATGAAAAGAAAAGGTTGATGCACGACACGGTCAATAGTATAACTTCCAGGACCTGTACTTCAATTGCAAGGAAAGTGCTCGAACTATTTTTGCTTCGTTATTTTTTTCAAGGTCCTGAGTACATCCGATAGACTAGACTTATATTCGTTTAAGTGGATTCAATACCTTAAAACTACTTTTGTAGATCTCACCGTCAGCTGACTGTCCAAAAGTCCAAGGGCCCATTAGAGAATTTTTCTAGCATTACGGGGAACTACGAAAGCAATTTTGGCAAAAATTGATAGGGGATCTTAAACCTGTCAACAATTTGATAACCTAGTGACAGACTAGTTTAAAATACAAAACGTGTAACCGCTTACTATTTGTTAAGCAAAGCCCTGTCTATTCAATATACATAGAGCATACATAACATACATCCTGTATCGGCAATGTATTCAGTCAAGGAAGGAGCATAAAAAGGCTCCCAAATCTGTCAAACTACTGAAATGATTGCTTTATTTGAGCTGGTTTTCAATATTTTCTAAGTAGATACGCTAGAAGGTTTCAGGGGCTGCTCTTTCCTGAAGTTTAAAAGTAAAATTCTGCTCTTTTCAATTCGAAAAGTAAAATTTATATTTTCTAATGATGTAAGTTTTATTAAATCTGAATTTCTCTATCTTCGGGACAAAACGGTAGAAGTTAATTATTTTTTCTAAGATTTCCGGGATAGTAGGTGTCGGATGTGCTGCCGGATTTGTACAAGCTATGGCCACCCACCCGATCAGTTCTAAATAGCTTGGCCACACAAACTAAAAAAGCTTTTATTGACGAGATAGGGTTATCTTTCAAGGTTTCGAATCCTCTTAACTTAATTTCTGTTTTCGCTGTAAGCCATACATTTGAATTGAATGAAAAAAAGTGCAAAAAAGGAAAAAGAAAAAAAAAAGATAATGACTATTCATACCAGATTTGTTTTATAGTTAACAATATAGAATCACCAAACCAGAATTTCCAGTTTTCTCTTTGGATAAAATTAGGGACGACGAGGAAATTACACAAGCGACAGGGAATTTAAGTTGATATGTAATATTATTCATCAATATTAACTTAATATAGAAAGACATAGCTATAGATTGTGCATAATATTGTGTAACATAACATTGAAGTTGCTCCTTTTTCAATCAGATCCCGGATTTTTGTCAATTGGTGAAGTCACAATAAAACATCGAATAAAACAAGACATCAAAACAGTTTTTTGTTCTGCCCCCGGAATCAATCTTAAATGTATTCATACCTGGAAACCCAGTTTTTTTGCCTTTTGGTGGTTTCAAATTATGGAATTTGTATGGCAACGCCACATTTTCGTCAGTGTTGTCACGTCTAACATGGAAGCAAATAGGCAAAACTACTTAGTTAAGTTTCACAATTGTTTTTGTCTGTAAAAGCTCAAACATTAGCAAGTTTTTTTTTAGAGACATGTATACCTTCAAAGAAAAGCTTCAGCTTCTTAAGATGTTTGGTACCATGTGTCCTTGAATTTTTTTCCAAGTTTCTTTTTTTTTAAATTGGCACCTGCTACTGCCAAAACCTGTATAACTGCATATAGAGGTCTTTTTCATTATAAATTGATTTCCTGATTTTTAATAATTTTTCAAGATGTATGTAAATTTCTATTTTTGAAATGTATGTTAATTTCCAAATGTTTTGTAAATTTCTATTTAAACAATTAAAACAATCAAATTTTCTTTTCAGTGTCTTTGGTACTTTTATTCCAGTAAAATTATGTAAAAAAGGACCAAACCTCGGCATTTGAGTAACAAAAAGTTTTTTGGCACCAAAAATATACATATATATATATATATATATATATATATATATATATATATATATATATATATATATATATATATATATATATATATATATATATATATATATATATATATATATATATATATATATATATATATATATATATATATATATATATATATGTTAAAAAAAAAACTTGCTTAATAACGTACCCTAAATTGGCCGAAATCAGCCGTCCACACATACCCCTTTTTCAGGGAAAAGAGGGGGAAAGGGGGCTAGGTCTCGAATTTACATTTCTAAAATATTTTCTGGGTTGAAAGGTCGTTTCCTATTAAATCAAGTCTGGGGAGACTAAAAATGACATAAGAATTGAAAATGTGCATTGAATAATAGCCCATTTCCACCCAAGTGAAGTAAGAGGGGGATTAAAATATCAGAGTCTTAATTTGTGCAGCATTTGGTGCACTAAAATTCCTATTTATTCAAGTCTGGGGAGAGCAAAAATATGACATAAATACTAGAAATTTTATCACTTAGTATCCCATTTCCACCCATGGCGAGGTCAGAAGGGGGAAAAATACCATTTGTGGTATCATAATAATATAATAAATCATTTGAAAAACAGGGAAATGGGATCTTTAGTGATAAAAATTTTCAATTCTGAGGTCACTTTTGGTCTCTCCAAACTTGAATTAATAAGAAATGACCTCTCAATCCACCAAATACTGCACAAACTAAGATTGTGATTTTTCATCTCACCTCTAATCTTGCTTAGGTGGAAATGGGCTACTAAGCAATGAAATTCTCTAATTTTGATGTAATCTTTAGTCTTCCCGGCATGGGATTAATGAGAAATAATCTTTTAATCCAGAAAATATAGCAGAAAATTTAATTCAAGATTTTTCCTCTTTTCCTCCTCTTTCCCTAAAAAAAGGGTTGATTCCTACACGGTCGATTTTGGCCGCTTTTGTCTAGGTTATAAGTTGATTTTTTCTGGACATTTTAGTACCCAAAAAAAATTCTGTTATTCAAATGTCGGGTAAAAACCGTAATTTTACTGGGCTATTCATGTTACCTTGTATGAATCCCTTCCCTATGCGCATCATGGTGCATCATGCATATCTGGTGCATCATGGGTAACATGATGCACCAGATCCATCAATCACGGCATCAGAATTCATAATACAGCATCAGAGCACCCCAAAACTTCATCAAATTCAGTCCCAAGAATCAAAAGATAACAGAAAGACCACTTCAAAAACAAAACATCACTTTCTACAAGCCTTAGAGTATTTTCCCCTGTGTCTCCTTTCCTTTTTTGTCGATTCTTTCTGCCAAAGAAAAACATAGGTACTCTTAGCATTGAGCAGGCTTATTTCCATTAGCAGGAAGATACCAGCATTCTTTACATTAGGAATTATTTAATTAATGCCCAAATCATTATCCTCGTTTCCCCAATTTATCCTTGTTCCCCCCTTCTCCCTTGAAATGTTAAGATCGCATGATAGCCAGCCATTCATTTAATTTCTCAGGTAAGGGGAAAAAGTTGCCTCTAAGAAGTGTTTCTCAGGGAAATACGTATCAAGTGTTTTTCTGTTTTTAACTTTGGTCCTTTTCAACATATATATATATATATATATATATATATATATATATATATATATATATATATATATATATATATATATATATATATATATATATATATATATATATTTATATATATATATATATATATATATATATATATATATACTAAAGGCAGATTAAAATTATAAACAAATACTCTATAATATGCTTATGTATAATAATTAAGATATGCACATCTATAAACAATTACTTTATAATATATAAAAGTAGCGGCGTATACTGAATTGATATTTGAAGGGAATACCAAAAAAACATGGACTTCTCCATTCGTGTTTACACCCACCACCCTTGTAATCAGTGCAACTTTTGACCTTCTGGCGGGTATATGTCCCTAAAACCTATCCCTGGGCCCACTCCTGGCTGCTAGACAAACAGCTGGTTCAAAAGCTGCGAAATATAAACTATATTCCAAGCATTGCACTTTTATTTATGAAATCAACATTTGTTTGGATAGATATTGAGACAAACATTTACATAATGCATGAACGAGGATGTTTTTGATATAAATATGGATATACCTGACATAAAATATATTTAAATGGCGAAATATTCAATCTCTTGCCATGTTCAGCTGTAAACAGAAACGGATACATTTTTGAAGATCTATGCTTATCTAGACAGTCGGTTGAGACGTTGAACCTCATCCCCTAAAATAAAGTCCAGCATACGCATATTTCAAAAAGTGGGTTGGCATTCCTATTTGTAAGTGGTACATTTTGCTCTTGATTCATGCTACACTTTTGATAGTGCCGATTGAAGACCAACAGTACCAAGGACATCAAAATAAGAGTATCTGTTTGTCCCCTGGACGTATATTAGGTCTGTTCATACTTGAAACCCGAGATTATCTAAGGTTATTCTTCCGGTTGTATTAAAATTTTAAGCTATTAGGGCAGTATCAGATTTTCGTCAGTACTGCCAAGTTGGACCGTAAAAAAAGCAAGCAAAACTAATTAGTTAGATTTTACAAAGATTTTTGTCTGTAAAAATTCAAATACAACCAGTCCGTTGATTCCTAAAGAGAGGTATACCTACAAAGAAAAGCTAGGTCGTTTGGTGCCTTACATTTTTGCTTATTTTTTTGCTGATTATTCAAAAACATTTCTTTTTTTTTCTATTTCACGTCCGCTACTACCAATAATGGCATAACTATATACGTATATTTTTCAATTAAAATTCAATTCCTATTTTTTTTTCTAATTAAAAAAAACATATATAGTTCTATAAGATTCTAATTAACCAGTTTAAACAATCAAATTTAATTTTCACTGTCCTTGGTTTTTCAAGTTATTCCAGTTGAGTGGTAAATAGTCAACTCTTACCATTGTCAGCATCGCTCCGACCGATTGAATACCAGATACAAGCTAACCAATGAGCAACCAGCATGTAGAAGCACAGAAGCAGTATTAGCATCGCTGCTCCGTACTCCAGGTATCGGTCTAATTTTCGCACTACCCTTCCAAGGCGTAATAATCGTACAACTTTGAGAGCGCTAAACAGACTGCCGATTCCCTAAAAGATGAAAATACATTTAACAGCCATATTGGTAGATTGTGGGGATTTCGATCCCATAGCATTAGAACAATGAGACTCCGAGAGGGATTTGGGCTAAAACATGCTCTTTGTAGAGATTAAATAAAAAAAACAAGTTTTTTAAACTGAAAGTAAGGAGCGACATTAAAACTTAAAACGAACAGAAATTATTCCGTACATGAAAGGGGCTGTCCCCTCCTCAACGCCTCGCTCTTTATTCCGTATATGAAAGGGGCTGTCCCCTCCTCAACGCCTCGCTCTTTACGCTAAAGTTTGAGATTTCAGATCATTAAAAAAATGCACTAACTTCCCATTGAATACTACTTTTTTTTGCGTGACTCATTTTTTTGCATGGTATTTAGAATCTTCTTTCTTTATGAATATAATCAACAATAAAATGAATATATGTATGTTTTTACTGATTGTAAAAAGATAGAATGAACGTTAAAATGAGTGAAAGTTACTCTGTACAATACGGGGTCAGCCAGACCCTCCGGTTTCTATGTAAATACTAGTGTAAAACATAAAAACATAAGATACTCGATGAATGTAGATAACTTGCTTAGAATTCAGTATTTGGATCTCTAGTCTTTAATTTAGGACATAATACAATGTAAGGCATACATTTGATACAATATAAGGCATATAAAGCATACAATGTAAGGCATACATGAACTACTTCCTCAAGGAATATCTCTCAGTGAGTAGCTTTGATCAAATTCGTAAATTGTAAGCAATTTAAGGAGACAACATTTTGTATGAGACAGATAATCACCTTTCAATTCTTTATCTCACTCTCCAAGACTGAACCGCAGCACATTAAATAATAGCTGCAGATCGAAGAGAATTTCACAAATACCCAAGAATTTTCTTCTCAAGGCTCCCCTCATTTCTCCTCAAGCCTCTGCCGGAAAAGTATTTAGGGCCACAAAAAAGACTATGTTTACCCATTACTAAATAAAATTTTTTTTTTTTTAAGTGAAAGTAAGGAGCGACATTAAAACTTAAAACGAATAGAAATTATTCCGTATATGGAAGGGGTTGTCCCCTCCTCAACGCCTCGCTCCTTACGCTAAACTTTTTTATTGTTTTGAAAAATAGAGTTGTGAGAAAGAGCCAAACTTTAGCTTAAAGAGCGAGAAGTTGAGGAGGGGACATCCCCTTTCATATGCGGAATAATTTCTGTTCGTTTTAAGTTTTAATGTCACTCCTTACTTTCAGTTAGAATTTTTTTTTTTTTAATTTAATTTCTGAACGTTTTTGAATTAATGCAGGTTTTGATTTTGGCTCACTCTACATGAATAATTAAAACGAAATTTGTATGTTAATTTGACTTTTTTTTTTTGTTTAAATGGCTCTCTCGAAAGTTGTTTAATTTAATTTACGAACATTTTTATTAGAAATAAATATACGTAACTTACGACTTAACTTATGTAACGAACTTCTATATTCATATATTTTTAATATACTATATGTTAAAATTGGGTAAAGTTCATAACTTTCAGCCCTCCCCCCGGGGACTTTGGGGGATTAAGTCATCCTAAAAGACATAGTTATTCTATTTTTGACCATGATGAACAAAATGGCTATATCAAAATTTTGATCGAGTGACTTTGGGAAAAAAATGAGGGTGGGAGGGGGCCTAGTTGCCCTCCATTTCTTTTGGTCACATAAAAAGGGCACTAGAAGTTTTAATTTCCGTTCGAATGAGCCCTCCCACGATATTCTAGGACCACTGGGTCGATACGATCACCCCTGGGAAAAAAAAACAAACACACAAACAAACAAATAAACACGCATCCGTGATCTTTCTCCTGGCAAAAAAATTCAAAATTCCACATTTTTGTAGATAGGAGCTTGAAACCTCCGTAGTAGGGTTCTCTGATACACTGAATATGATGGTGTGATTTTCATTAGGGTTCTATATTTTTTAGGGGGTCTTTTCCCCTTTTTTCGAAAATCAGCCAAATTTTCTCAGGTACATAACTTTTGATAGGTAGAACTAAACTTAATAAAACCTGTATCTTCAAAATTAGTATAGATATCGAAGTTTGTTGAGATGTTTATTGGTATCAAAACCCTGTTTTCTACAGTTTCGGTTACCATTGAGCCGGGTCGCTCCTTACTTACAGTTCGTTACCACGAACTGTTTGACTTAGCACTCCGGACCTGAAAACCCTAAGGTCAGGGGTTCAAGTCCTGGTATCGCTGGCTATTTGGTGTGGAACGGGGGGGGGGTCATTGATGTGACTCTGTAAGCTCAGCCGGAGTCGACCCAGCTCTAAATGGGTACCTGGAGAAATCTGGGGAAAAACACGGGAAGCGTCGGATGATTTGCCCCAAACCAAGTATTGCATTCCTGGCCGAAGGCATCGAATTAGGGGATTGGTACTTGCGCATCGCAGACCATTGGTCAGCATGGAAAAAGTTTTATTTTAAGTATTAAGTGTTTTTAGTAACTTAGTAACAAATTAATTATGTAAAGCAAATTCTTCTACTATACACACTAATGGTAATATAAATATTTGGATTCCTCTTTTCTGTTTTCCAAAACTCGTTAATTAAAAGAAATCCATTAAACAAAAAACTTTCGTGAAAGAAAATTCTGGTTACAAATTTGATATCAATGTAAAATCAAACTAATAACGCTATTAATTTTTTTTCTTAAAAAAATCTAAGAACCAAAATTGAACAAAAAATAGCTTTTAAATTTTGCATGTAAAAGAATAAACTTGATGAAGTTGAAATTTCATATACAACCCCATCTGAAAATAGAGTTTTTCTATACAAGGAATTCTAGGATTCTTAATTTGTTTTTTGTTTGCGTAAATTGTCAGTTCGTTTAACTAGAAAAAAAAAATCATTTTTTTGCGCTGATGTTGTGTTACTAATACAGTAGAAATATTTGGGACATGTTTTTTTCTGGCTGAAATTCATTGGCATTCAGTCTCATATCTTTGATCTCTGATTTTTTTGGACTTTAATGATGGTTGCTCAGTTTGAATATTAATTTATTTTAATTAATGCCATGGCTTGCGCATTTTAAACTATTAAAACACACAATCAGGGTCTCATTTTTTCCTTCAAACTTCATAAAAATTACTTTTTATTCAATTGTTTTTTGACAATTAAAAATAGAACCTTTACTTTCGGTCACTCTTCCCTTCTGTCTCCTGAAGTAAAATTTTAATAGATAACGTGTCATTTTAGCACTCTTTGTAAAAATTGATGCCCATATACATTGAAAATATTAGAAGGGGGGTTAAAAATACTAAGTACATCCCAGATTTGAACACCAAATTTATGGAAACGTTTTGCATCATATGGGGCACATATCTCCATGCTGTTCAATTAGAACATAATAAGTCCACTTTAAATTTTTGAAAGATTTCCTTCACAATCAAATGATGCAAAAAAGATATTTTCAATATCTTTTCAAAGCTTTCATAAGCCATATTTAAGCAAAGAAATAAAGTTTCAGCTTATCTTATACATGAAAATCGAACAGTTAGTAATAACGAACTGTAAGTAAGGAGCGACCGGCTCAATAGTAACCGAAACTTAAAACACGTAATTTTATACCAATAGATGTAGCAAACAATCATATTTTTATGATGATTTCAAATATATAAGTTTCATTAAGTTTAGTTTTACCCGTCAAAGATTACGATCCTGAGAAAATTTTCCTTATTTTCTAAAAAAGGGGGAAACATACCCTAAAAGCCATAGAATCTTAATCAAAATCACATCATCAGATTTAGCGCAGCAGAGAACCTTATTGTAGAGGTTTCAAGCTTCTATCTGTAAAAATGTAGAATTATGTATTTCTTGCCAGAAGAAAGATCACAGATGTGTGTTTATTTGTTGTTTTTTTTTTCCAGGGGTGATCGTATCGACCCAGTGGTCCTAGAATATCTTGAGAGGGTTCATTCGAATGGAAATTAAAAGTTTTACTGCCCTTTTTAAGTGACCAAAAAGATTGGAGGGCAACTAGGCCCCCTCCTCCACCCCTTTTTTCTCAAAAGCGTCGCATTAAACTTTTGAGATAGCCATTTTACTCATCATAATTGAAAGGCCCAATAACTATGCCTTTGAATATAACATGACCCCCCTCAGCCCCCGGGGAAAGGTCTTTAAGCTATTAAAATTGCTCCTTGTTTACGTATAGTATTTGTCATTGGGAAGCATGCATACATTTTAGGATGGGGGAACGAATTTTCTGCTGGGAGTTTTATCACGGGGGAAATTTCCATGGGGAAGGAGGTTTCCAGGGGTTGAACTTGTCAAAGGAAATTATGCACTGGGGAAATTCGCCAGAAATCCTATACAGAATTTATGTTATATTTCTTGCTTTCTCTTTCCCGTCTCAATTTTACACGTGGAGTTGTTAAGGATAATCGTCCTGGGTAAATTTTGACCGGGATTGAATTGTCTAGAGGATATATCCGTGGGGAAGGTATTTCTCCGTGAAGAATCCTGGAGGGTATTTCTCCGTGGAGGGTCCGTGAATCTCCTGTGATTTTTTAAAAAAACAATCAGAATTTAAATAAAAAAACAAGGTTTCTTAAACTGAAAGTAGGGAGCAACATTAAAATTTAAAACGAATGAAAATTATAACGCATATGAAGGGGGTTGTTTCACCTCAACAACTCGCTCTTTACGCTAAAGTTTGATTTCTTTCTTAATCCTTTAAGAACGACTCCTGAAACGCAAGGGTCGTTTAATTGGAACACTAAGAAGGATTTTTCAAAAGTTCTAAAAAACTTTAGCGTAAAGAGCGAGGTGTTGAGAAGGAGGCAGCCCCTTTCATATACGTAATAATTTTTGTTCGTTTTAAGTTTTAATGTTGCTCCTTACTTTTAGTTGAAGAAAAAAATGTTTTATTTAATTAATGTTAGGAAAGACTAATTCGCTAAGACTGGGAATAAGCGAAAGTGAAGAGGTGATGTGGGGTAACTAGGAGATCAATTAAGTGGATAGCTTCACTTACCGTGGTATTATTATTATTGGTAAAGACAGTGGATGCTAAAAGTAGAGTAGCGAAGGCCCGGGGCGTTTTTTCCTCAGTTGAAAATTTTTTGCGAAGAATATGAAAGTAAACCTTCGAACCAAGATTAGAATATTGGAAGCTACAGTGATGACAGCGGTCAAGTATGTTTCTGAAGCATGGGCACTCCGAAAAACAGAGGGGGATTTGCTAAATGTTGTCCAGGGATATTGCATACAGATGGTTTTGGGTACCCGACTGACTGACCTTGTCTCGAACAGAAAGCTGCGCGAAAATTATGGTTCAATCCCACTTTCTACGGCTAACGAGGCAATGATCGAGATGGCTTGGACACTTTCTTTGAATGAAGGATGACCGATTGTCAAAGATTCTCCTTGTCTGCCGACAGGCCAAACGAAAATCGTTTGTCCTTGTTCTAGGGCCAAACGAAAATCAGGTCGTCCTTGAATGGCGCGGGCGGATGTCGCAAGGAAAGACTTAAGGGAAATTGAGGCTTCATGGGAGGTGTAAGAGGAAGTCTAATTATAAGGATATCCTAAAGTTAACTGAAATAAGCTTTGAATAACTGGTATAATAAGTAATTTCAAAAATGAATTTTCTAGAAGTTGTGAGAGAATCAGAGAGTCGAGGTCTTTCAAAGAATTTTTAATGTGTTACGTGACATTCGTCGTCAAGCACGTCTTTTAAACAAGCTGCCTATGTTTGTTTTGAAGTTGGAACCTCTCTCATCGTATATCTAAGTTTGTCAAGAAACAAGGCAACTGCCAAGAAATAGTTTCAATTTACGCTCTAGGCCCTTTAATAATAGTGTTGCATTCGGTGGTAAAAGATGGAGGTTGAAATGCAAACAGAGTCGCTTTTCACCACCAAATAAAACTGTCAAATGTTTTCAAAGCATCATAATTCCTCGAGGTGACTGTTACAAGCAAAGAATAACTAGTGTATAAATAAATGATTGCACCTAGAGATACCTCGTTTTATAAAGAAGGTAGCCGACATAAACGGCACCGCTATATTGCAGCCCTTCAGTACACACCTCGCATTTGAAGTATCCAGCAAAATTCATCTAAGGTTCCCTCAACATGCAGGTTTTGAAGCTGTTTTGAATGATACAGTTGAAACAAGTTCCTTAGATTTAGTGTAAAATATACCATTAAAAGGGTGTCCCAAAAAGACGATACCTAAAAGATATCTCAAAAAGTTAAAAAGATTTCTCCAAGATCAAACTTTATAAATTAGGTAGCCAAACCTACCATGTAACATTTTTGGCAAAATTTATTTAAGGTTTCCTCAATATGCAGTTCTTTATGTTACGTTGGAAATCATACGTAATTGAAAATCAAGTATTTTGCAGTAGGCATCAAGACATGGCTAAATCAGAGGCAACGCTGTAGCGTTTCCGAAAAATTAGTTTTTCAAAGAAAAGTAAAGGCCATTTTGAACTTAAGCTCGGGAGATACAAATACCTTTTAAAATTCAAACTCAAAACGACCAGAAATTACTATTAAAGAATAAATGAAACCCAAAACGAATAGAAATTAAATAAACATTCATAGCAAAAATATACAACAAGTAATAATATAAATGAATAAATAGATCTTAAAGCGAGTAATGCTTAGATTGAATATGAAAATCAAGCTTAAAACGAAAACAAACATTTTGCTATTAAAGTATAAATGAAACTTAAAACGAACAGAAATTAAATAAACAATCAATGTGAACAAGCATACAATATATATTAATATATATGAATAAATAAATCTTAAAACGAGTGAAACTTAAATTGAATATGCAAATCAAGTTTGAATCGAATAAAAATAACTACAAACAAGAATTTGGGTATCGTCTCACTGCAGAAGCCTAAAAACTACTGCATCATTGGCGTTTTACTGAAAACAATTCTTTGAAATGTTTTCACTTTTATAGCTTTAAGAAATCAAAGATTAATTAAGATTTTAAGAAATAAATATCAGCATATATATATTAAACTAACAATGCACATTTTTTTTCAGTAAAATCATTTGAATTTTTTTTTCAGTAAAGTACAAATTATATTCTGGCTTTTAGAAACCATAGGGGTTTAGAACCCTACTCATATTAATTTATGCTCGTTTTGAGTTTGATTCTAATATTTATTTTAATTTTTTTTCGTTTTGGGTTTCATTTATTTATTGATACTGATTTGGGGTAGTTGTATGCTTGGTAGATTATATGATAGTCCGGACGCCAGCTGTTGAAAATGTGAATCATACAACGATGGAATGGGGTTGCTACAAGAATTAGCCTACCCTCCACCCCCTAAATTGACCATGCGGATTCAAAAATACCAATGGCACTTGCTTGCGAGTGGTGGAACACTCCGAAAATTGATATTTTATTATATTTTGGTGTTTCATGCAAGAAAATACATGTTCCACAAAGTTTGAGGTGCAGTTTTCAGTTCCAGATTTTTTTTCACTGTAATTTTTATTTTCATTTTCAATGCTGTAAGAACTGGAAAATAATAAATTTGTAATATATGAGTAATTCGTTTTCAGTGAAGCACCAATGACGCAGAAGGCTTTAGGTTTTTACAGTTAAAGAAGGGGCCAGTATCCAAATTTTGCTTGTAGTGAAACTATATTTGTCTTGACCAATCTTGAAAAGAACTAATAAATTAAACTGAATATTTGATGCATAATGATATTAATTGCTAAAGCTCATCAGTTAAAAATTTTACTGTAATTTTAATATTTATTTTCAATATTAGGCAAAAAAGAAAACATTTGTAATATAATTCGTTTTCAGTAAAGCGCGAATGACGCAGTAGGTTTTAGGCTTCTGCAGTGAGACGACACCCAAACTCTTGTTTGTAGTTATTTTTATTCGACTAAAACTTGATTTGCATATTCAATTTAAGTTTCACTTGTTTTAAGATGTATTTATTCATTTACATTAATATATATTGTATGTTTGTTCGCATTGATTGTTCATTTAATTTCTGGTCGTTTTAAGTTTAATTTATACTTTAATATCAAAATATTTGTTTTCGTTTTAAGCTTGATTTTCATATTCATTTTTTGCTATGATTGTTTATTTAATTTCTGTTCGTTTTGGGTTTCATTTATTCTTTAATTGTAATTTCTGGTCGTTTTGAGTTTGAATTTTAAAAGGTATTTGTATTTCCCGAGCTTAAGTTTAAAATTGCCTTTAATTTTATTTTAAAAACTTATTTTTAGGAAAGTTTTTTTTTAGTAATTTTTTTTAGTTTTTGATTGCAAAAAGTTTCAACTTTTTATGGCATGGGGAGGGGGTGATTACTGTCCGATTATACTTGACTTTAAAAAACGGATCTAGAACTTTTAATTTAAATCGAATGAGGCTTTTTTCAAAGTCTATACGAATACCTCTTTGATAAAAACCTTATATATGAACAATAGACAGCTTGCATAACTTGTGGACAGCGATTGACAACAAGAATGGATTGAAAAAATAGCTCCGATAAGGGGGTTTAGACCATTTCACTTGCTGACACAAAGGGATCACGACTGTTTGGAATTGACCTTAATAGGAATTTGTGTGCCAAAGCAATTTTCCATCTATCACAGAGTATATATTTTAACCTAATAATTCGAGAATTATTATAGATTTCCTATGCGTTCTTCCCATACAAAACACCATCCCATAAGTGAAACCCCCCTTAATAAGTTATTCCCCGAGGCATAACTTACAATGCCTACACCTGGGTCCGGGTGGTCTGTGTCGACAACGGAATTTTTTGTTATCAGAACTTTGAACTATTTTAACAAAATGTATATCTCAAAATTTTTATCTGACGCATTTAGGGCGTAGAGGAGGGAGAGGGGCTAGTTGCCCTTCAATCTCTTTTGACTCTTAAAAAGTGAACAAGGACATTCAATTTTCAATCAAATGAGCCCTCTCTAAAGTTTATACGAGCATCCCTTCCATGAGAAATAATACGAAGGATTCGGAGAATCCTTAAATTACAACCATTGCCCTGAGGGCTTTGGGGGAGTTGACTTAATTTCCACACCTTAAAACTACGTTTAATAAAATGGCTGTCTTAAAATTTTGATTGGATGTGTTTGGGGAAAAGGTAGGCGTGAGAAGGGGGCAAGTTGCCCTCAAATCACCTTCGACTATTAAAAAGAGCCGTAGCCCTCGGAATTTCCAATCGAATGAGCCTTTTTTGAAGTTTCTACGACACCGCCTTCTGTAAAAACCGTATATGCCCCCAGGGCATAACTTAAAACCCTTGCCCTGAGGCTTATGGGGGATTGTCCTCCTCAAAAATATATTTTCTATCTGGAAATCAACTACGGTGACCAAAATAGGTATCTCAAAATTTTGATTGGATATGTTTGGGGGAATGAAGGGCGTTGGGGGGGGGGCTAGTTGCCCTCCAATCTTTTTCGACAATTAAAAAGGTCACTAGCCCTTTATTTTCCAATCGAATGAGCCTGTTTTGAAGTTTCTACGACAACGGCTTCTATAAAAACCTTATATGCCCCCAGGGCATAATTAAAATCCCTTGCCCTGAGGGTTTTGGGGGGGGGGGGTGTCCTCCTCAAAAATATATTTTCTATCTGGAAATCAACTACGCTGAACAAAAATGGCTATCTCAAAATTTTGATTGGATGTGTTTGAAGGAATGATGGGCGTAGGGGGGGGGGGCTATTAGCCCACCAATACCTTTAGACTATTAAAAAGGGCACTAGCCCTTTTAAGTTCCAATCGAATGAGCCTTTTTTGAAGTTTCTATGACAACGACGTCTATAAAAACCTTATATGCCCCCAGGGCATATCTTAAAACCCTTACCCTGAAGGTTATGGGGGAGTGTCCTCCTCAAAAACATATTTTCTATCTGGAAATCAACTACGCTGAAAAAAATAGCTATCTCAAAATTTTGATTGGATGTGTTTGGGGAATTGATGGGCGTGGGGGGGGGCTAGTTGCACTCCAATCACTTTCGACTATTAAAAAGGGCACTAGCCCTTTAAAATCCAATTGAATGAGCCTGTTTTTTAGGTTCTATGTCAGCCCCTTCGACTAAAGTTTTCTTTTACCACAGGGCATATCTTAGAACCCTTGCCCTTAGGGTTGTGGTGGTGTATCGACCTCAAAAACATATTTTAAATTCGCAAATTAACTACGCTGAACAAAATGGCTATCTCAAAATTTTGATTGGATCTGTTTGGGGAAATGATGGGCGTGGGGGGGGGGGGGGAAGGGGGCTTATTACACTCCAATCACTTTCGACTATTAAAAAGGGCAATAGCCCTTTAATTTCCAATCGAATGAGCATGTTTTGAAATTTCTGCGACAACACCTTCTATAGAAACTTTATATGCCCCCAGGGCATAACTTAAAACCTTTGCCCTGAGGGTTGTGGGGGAGTATCCTCCTCAAAAATATATTTTCCATCTGGAAATCAACTACGCTGAACAAAATAGCTATCTCAAAATTTTGATTGGATGTGTTCGGGGGAATCATTGGCGTCGGGGGGGGGGGCTAGTTGCCCTCCAATCATTTTTGACTATTAAAAAGGCACTAGCCCTTTATATAAAGCCCTTATATACCCCCGGGGCATAACTTAAAACCCTTGCCCTGAGGGTTGTGGGGGAAAATCCTCCTCAAAAATATATTTTCTATCTGGAAATCATCTACACTGAACAAAATGGCTATCCCAAAATTTTGAGTTGATGTGTTTGGGGGAATGCTGGGCGTGGGGGGGGGGCGAGTTGCCCTCAAATCACTTTCCACTATTAAAAAGGGCACTAGAACTCTCGATTTCCAATCGAATGAGCCCCCTTTGAAGTTTCTACGGCGACCCCTTCCATATGAAGTGCCTCTGGGGAAAAAAAAAAAAAAATAATGATAAAACACTGGAGCCGTATGGCCTTTACTATAGGCAACGCTACAGCGTTGCCTCTGATTTATTTATTTTTCCCAGAGGCACTTCATATGGAAGGGGTCGTCGTAGAAGCTTCAAAGGGGGCTCGATCGATTGGAAATCAAGAGTTCTAGTGCCCTTTTTAATAGTCGAAAGTGATTGGAGGGCAACTAGCCCCCCCCCACTCCCATCATTTCCCAAAAAACATCCAATCAACATTTTGAGATAGCCATTTTTTTCAGGTTAGTTTATTTTCAGATATAAAATATATTTTTGAGCAGGATACCCCCCCCCCCCCCACAACCCTCAGGGCAAGGGTTTTAAGATATGCCCTGGGGGCATATAAGGTTTTTATAGAAGGCGTTGTCGTAGAAACTTCAAAACAGGCTCATTCGATTGGAAATTAAAGAGCTAGTGCCCTTTTTAATAGTCGAAAGTGATTGGAGTGTAACTAGCCCCCTCCCCCCCCCTCCACGCCCATCATTTCCCCAAACAAATCCAATCAAAGTTTTCAGATAGCCATTTTGTTCAGCGTAATTGATTTCCAGATAGAAAATATATTTTTGAGGTGGATACTCCCCCACAACCCTCAAGGCAAGGGTTTTAAGTTATGCCCTGGGGACATATAAGGTTTTTATAGAAGGAGTTGTCGTAGAAACTTCAAAACATGCTCATTCGAATAGAAATTAAAGGGCTAGTGCCCTTTTTAATAGTCAAAAGTGATTGGACTGTAACTAGCCCTCTTCCCCCCCCCCACGCCCATCATTTTCCCAAACACATCCAATCAAAATTTTCAGCTAGCCATTTCCTTCAGCGTAGTTGATTTCCAGATAGAAAATATTTTTTTGAGGTGGACACTACCCCACAACCCTCAGGGCAAGGGTTTTAAGTTATGACCTGGGGGCATATAAGGTTTTTAAAGATGGCGTTGTCGTAGAAACTTCAAAACAGACTCATTCGATTGGAAATTAAAGGGATATTGCCCTTTTTAATAGTCCAAAATGATTGGAGGGCAACTAGCCCCCTCCCCCCCCCGCCCATCATTACCCCAAACACATCCAATCAAAATTTTGAGATAGCCATTTTGTTCAACGTAGTTTATTCCCAGATAGAATATATATTTTTGAGGAGGATACTCCCCCACAACCCTCAGTGCAAGGGTTTTAAGTTATACCCTGGGGACATATAAGGTTTTTATAGAAGGTGTTGTCGTAGAAAATTCAAAACATGCTCATTCGATTAGAAATTAAAGGGCTAGTGCCCTTTTTAATAGTCGAAAGTGAGTGGAGTGTAACTATACCCCATCCTCCCTCCCACCCCACGCCCCTCATTTCCCCAAACACATCCAATCAAAATTTTCAGATAGCCATTTCGTTCAACGTAGTTGATTTTCAGATAGAATATTTATTTTTGAGAAGGACACTCCCCCACAACCCTCAGGGCAAGGGTTTTAAGTTATGCCCTGGGGGTATATAAGGTTTTTACAGAAGGCGTTGTCGTAAAAACTTTAAAACAGGCTCCTTCGATTGGAAATTAAAGGGCTAGTGCCCTTTTTAATAGTCGAAAGTGATTGGAGTGCAACTAGCCCCCCCTCACTCCCATCATTTCCCCAAACACATCCAATCAAAATTTTGAGATAGCCATTTTGTTCAGCGGAGTGGATTTCCAGATAGAAAATATGTTTTAGAGGAGAACACTTCCCCGAAACCTTCGAGACCAGGGTTTAAGATATGTCATCGGGGCTCTTAAGGCTTCAATGAAAGGCGTCGCTGTAGAAAACTTCCAAAAAGGTTCATTTGATTGGAAGTTCAAAGGGATAGTGCCCTTTTTAATAGTCAAAAGTGATTGGAGGGCAACTAGCCCCACCCCTCCCTACGACCATCATTCCCCTAAACACATCCAATCAAAATTTTGAGATAGCCATTTGTGTTGAGCGTAGTTGATGTGGTCATTTACAATATATTTTTGAGGAGGACACTCCCCCGCAACCATCAGGGCAATGGTTTTAAGTTATACCCATGGACCATTTAAGGTTTTTATAGAAGGCATTGTCGCAGAAACTTTAAAACAGGCTGATTTAAGTGGAAATTAAAGGGCTAGTGCCCTTTTTGATAGTCAAAAGTAATTGGAGTGTAACTAGCCCCCTTCCTCCCTCCCCCCCACGCCCATCATTTCCCCAAACACATGCAATCAAAATTTTCAGATAGCCATTTCGTTCAACGTAGTTGATTTCCAGATATAAAATATATTTTTGAGGAGGACACTCCCCCACAACCCTCAGGGCAAGGGTCTTAGGCTATTCCTTGGGGGCATATAAGGTTCTTATAGAAGGCGTTTTCGAAAAACTTCAAAACAGGCTAATTCGATCGGGAATTAAATAGCTAGTGCCCTTTTTAATAGTTGAAAGTGATTGGAGTGCAACTAGCCCCCCCCCCCCACGCCCATCATTTCCCCAAACAAATCCAATCAAAATTTTGAGATAGCCATTTTGTTCAGTGTAGCTGATTTCCACATAGAAAATAAATTTTTGAGGAGGACACTCACCCATAACCTCAGGGCAAGGGTTTTAAGTTATGCCCTGGGGGCATATAAGGTTTTTATAGAAGGCGTTGTCGTAGAAACTTCAAAAAAGGTTCATTCGATTGGAAATGCAAAGGGATAGTGCCCTTTTTAATAGTCGAAAGTGATTGGAGTGCAACTAACCCCCCTCCCCTCCCTACGACCATCATTCCCCTAAACACATCCAAGAAAAATTTTGAGATAGCCGTTTTTGTTCAGCGTAGTTTATGTCGACATTAAAAATATATTTTTGAGGAGGACACTCCCCAACAACCCTCAGGGCAAAGCTTTTAAGTTATGCCTTGGGGCCATATAAGGTTTTTATAAAAGGCGTTGTCGTAGAAATTTCAAAACAGGCTCTTTCGATTGGAATTGAAAGAGCTAGTGCCCTTTTTAAATGTCGAAAGTGATTGGAGGGCAGCTAGCCCCCCCCCCTTCACCCATTTTTTCCCCCAACACAACCACTCAAACGTTTAAGATAGCCATTTTGTTCAGTATTTCTGCTTTCCAGATAGAAAATATGTTTTTGAGGAGGACACTCCCCCAGAACCTTCAGGGCAAGGGTTTTAGGTTATGACCTGGGGGCATATAAGGTTTTAAGAATAGGCGGTGTCGTAAAAACTTAAAAAAAGGTTCATTGGATTTGAAATTCTGAGGGCTAATGCCCTTCGCAATTTCCGAAAGTGATATGAAGGCAGCTAACCCCCTCTCACGCCCACCTTTTCCCAAGACACATCCAATCCAAATTTTAAGACAACAATTTTATTAAACGTAGTTTTAAGTTCTGGAAATTAGGTCTTTGAGGATTACAACTCCCCCAAAGCCCTCAGGGCAAGGGTTGTAATTTAAGGATTCTCCGAATCCTTCATATTATTTCTTATGGAAGGATGCTCGCATAAACTTTAGAGAGGGCTCGTTTGATTGGAAATTGAAAGTTCTTGTTCACTTTTTAAGAGTCAAAAGAGATTGAAGGGCAACTGGCCCCTCTCCCTCCTCCATGCCCTCAATGCATCAGATAAAAACTTTGAGATAGTTATTTTGTTAAAATAGTTCAAAGTTCTGATAACAAAAACTTCGGTGTCGACACAGCCCACCAGAGCCCAGGGATAGGCGTTGTAAGTTATGCCCTTGGGCATAACTTATTAAGGGGGGTTTATAACTTATGGGAAGGGGTTTTGTATGGGAAAAACACATAGGAAATCTATTATAATTATCCAATTATAAAGTTAAAATACATAGTCTGTGATAGATGCAAAATTGCTTTGGCACACAAATTCCTATTAAGGTCAATTCCAAACAGCCGGGATCCCTTTGTGTCAGCAATTGAAATGGTCTAAACCCCCTTATTGGAGCTATTTTTTCAATCCATTCATTGTTGTCAATCGCTGTCCACAGGTTATGCAAGCTGTCTATTGTTCATATATATGGTTTTTATCAAAGAGGTAATCGTATAGACTTTGATAAAAGCCTCATTTGATTTAAATTGAAAGATCTAGATCCATTTTTTAAAGTCAAGAATAATCGGACAGTAAGCACCCCCCCCCAAGCCAAAAAAAACTTGAAACTTTTTGCAATCAAAAACGAACGAAAATTAACTAAAAAAAAACTTTCCGAAAAATAAGTTTTTCAAAGAAAAGTAAAGGTCATTTTAAACTTAACCTCAGGAGATACAAATACCTGTTAAAATTCAAATTCAAAACGACCAGAAATTACTATTTTAGAATAAATGAAACCCAAAACGAACAGAAATTAAATAAACAATAATATAAAAAAACATACAAAAAGTAATAATATAAATGAATAAATAGATCTTAAAGCGAGTAATGCTTAGATTGAATATGAAAATCTAGCTTAAAACGAAAACAAATATTTTGCTATTAAAGTATAAATGAAACTTAAAACGAACAGAAATTAAATAAACAATCAATGCAAACAAAACATACAATATATATATTAATGTAAATGAATAAATAAATCTTAAAACGAGAGAAACTTAAATTGAATATGCAAATCAAGTTTGAATCGAATAAAAATAACTACAAACAAGAGTTTGGGTATCGTCTCACTGCAGAAGCCTAAAACCTACTGAAGCCTTTTTTTGTAAAGGGAGACAGCAGACAAAGAATGGCACCACTATGTTTTGGCTCTCGGTTGCAAACCTCGTATATGACATTTCTGATATAATTTATTTAATATTCCCTCCAAGAACAGATTTTTAAGCTGTATTGAATAGTACAGCTAAAAATTACTCTTTCTTTAGTTAAAAATATATCCTCAAATAGGGTATCCCGAAAAGATTGTTTCCTAAACAATACCCCTAAAAATTAAAATGATATCCCCGAAAATTATTTTGTAAAGAAAGTGGCAGAGAAGGAACAGCCTTCCATCTACAAATCTCGTATATGACATTTTGAGCAAAATTTTTTTAAGTTTTCCTTCATATGCAGTTTTTAAGTTTTTCTGAATGGTAGAGCTACAATATATATATATATATATATATATATATATATATATATATATATATATATATATATATATATATATATATATATATATATATATATATATATATATATATATATATATATATATATATATATATATATATATATATATATATATATATATATATATATATATATGCCTTGATTTATTTAAAAAGCTATTCTCAAAGGACATTGCCCGAATTTTCTAGAGTTAAATCAAAGAAGTTTTCAACGTGTTGTTAAAAACTTCAGGAAGCTTTTACAAAGTTTAACAAATAGCTTTCGGTCTTTTGATTTGTATATAAGGTGTTCTACGGTATGCCCTTTTCCAGCTGAAACTACAGAAAGACAGATATTACTGCCCTCTACTTCCATGTATAGGCATTTTGTGACTTTAAGTTAAAATAAACTTGATAAAAAATTAAACCAGTAATGAAGTTACGATCTACCAAAAATGCAACTGATATTCAACTTCAACTCTAGATGAACCGAATTTACTAGATATATGAACTGGGAAGTCACCTCCTTTGCACCCCAATTATAGCACGAGTGTCAGTCATGCTTTATTGAAAGCAATATATGATTTAAGTGATTTCAAAGCGAAAGCAAAAAATGGATGTTTTGACAAACAAAATCTCATGGCCGCATCCAGAATAAAACGTTTACCGGGCTTTAGCTCACCCCCTCTCGCCAAAAGGTTAAATTCTACTCGAAAAAACTCCAAAAATGCAAGTAAACAAATTTTGATGTGTTTCGTAAAGTTTTTTTGTACCCCCCCCCCCCTCAAACAAAACATCCAAAACAGAGCATACAGTGAAGTATTAACGGGCTTCAACTCCTATTCGCCCAAATGTTATATTCTACTCACAAAATAATTGGAGTACAAGGGGGACGACTTCCCAGTCCATAGGTCTAGTAATTTTTGTTCGTTTGGAGACTGAGTTTAATATCACTTTTATTTTTGGTACATTATTAGCTCATTATTGGTTTAATTTTTTATTAAATCTAATATCTGTGTCATTTAACTTTTAGTTCATTGTTAATTATAGTTTCTGGCAGTTTTTTTCTGCTCTGCTCATAATGTAGCTTCGCTCTTTACTTTTGTTTAAAAAACTTGTTTGTTTTTATATAATCTCTGTTCGTTTTAATTCATTTTTGTAAAAATGAAAAGTAAAAAAAGACAGAATAAGAATTGAGAAATTTCGGTACTTGTGTACACTTATGCTACACACGAAAGAAGTGGTACACACTTATGCTACACACGGATGCTAATGAATTAAAAAAAAAGGATGAATATATAATAGTTTAGAAACAAATTTGGGCTAAATATTTACACAACAGAGGGGTGGGGGTATAGCAAAGCATATATTAAATACGAAACCTAACCTCGGTACCTCCACCCCACCCCTAACCCCCCCCCTCCAAAAACAATCGTTTAAATATTGTAAACTCGATAAGAAACCTCGCTTTGCAATCAATTTAGATAGCAAATATCCGTTTGACGGGTCTCGAAGTCTGGTTTGCTTGTACAGTCTATAGCGCTGTGTAGCATATAACGCATAGTAATTTATGATTTTATTCGAAGGCCCTAATTGACTGAGGAATTAATATTGAGATTTTACTAAGGGCCCAAATAATAAAAAAAAATTGATATCTGAGTCTATAAGAAATGAAAACTTCTGAATGTATGCTATTTTTTTGTTATCTTGTAAGCAAATAGTAAATTAAAAAAGTCTTTTAGTATTTTTTGGAGTGTATATTCTGGGACACTTTTGCCCCAAGAAGTATTTAAACATTCCTTTTCTCACTGTGTTGAGAAGTAGACTACATTGTGAATAGACACCAAATAAAGTACAGATTAAATTCTAAATAATTCCTCGTCAGTCCAATTAGCAAATTTCATATATAAATTTCGTCACTCCAATATATTGCAGATTTCATCCTCCTTAAAAAAAAATTACAGTTTATAGCTTTTGCATAAAACTTGTAGAATAACCAAAATCCTCATTAAGCTAAAAAAGAACCAACAAATTATTAAGTTTTTTTAAGCCCTTTTAATTCTAATATAAGATACTAGATACAATGTTTAATTAGACTAAAACAAATTGAAAGTTAACCTAGTCTAAATTAGAATTGGAATTTAAACTGACCAGTAATTTCCATGCCACAAGAATTTTGTCATAAAGTATTAAAAATGCCAAGAGGAAAGTTCTTTTCCATCATTTACTCCCTATCCATATCTGAGTCCTCCATATATCTTTACCAAAGATGTAGAGTAAAGAATAAAATAGTATATTATACAGTATATGTGTATTGGCAGCTGAATGTGAATCGGAAACAACGGTTAATTTTTCCCCCGAGTACTGTAAAATCTTCACTGTAGTGAAAACAATCCTTATTTCGAGCTTAATGTTCCTATTTGTCATAATATATGAAAAAACATTATAACCAAGATTATAAGGGCTTATAGGTAATGAGACAAGTTTAAGGGCAAAATTATGAGGCATTAAAAAGGCTGGGAGGGGGGGGGGTGAAATCTCACCAGACATAGTTACTCGACTTTTCAACAATGCGGAACATAATGACTATCTCCAAATTTTGATTGGATGTGTTTGGGGATGGTGGGCGTCAGAGGGGGGTTAGTTGCCCTCCAATCACTTTCGACTGTTAAAAAGGGTACAGGCCCTTTGAATTTTCAATCGAATGAGCCTAAGGGCTGTGGGGGTAGTATCCTCCTCAAAAGCGTAATTTCTTTCTGGAAATCAACTACATAGAACAAAATGGCTATCTCAAAATTTTGATTCCAATCCAATCAATTACAGTTTTCGAAGATGTTGCTGACACACCCTTTTTACAATTTGTATGCAAATACTTTTGCCTGATTTAGTTCATTTTTCCTTTCAAAATTTCCTAAAATTTTAACTTCAATATTTTGCCTTGGTAATAATCGCTACAGAAATAGTAGTTGTAATGGTAGTAATGGTAGCAGTAATAGCAGTAGTAGTGGCGTGCAAGTACTATCTTTTGATCAATTGATATTCCCCTTTAAGGATTCCTTGAAAGTTTCAACTTAATACCCTAATCCCTATTGAAGATGCACCCTTTTGACGATTTGTATGCACATAGTGTCTTTTGATTTAGTTCAAGTTTTCCCTCTATATTCTCTCAAATTGTCACTTTCATACCAATAGTCCTAATAATACCAGAATCATTACACCCAGCTATTCCTTAGTAACGCCCTTTTGACAACCCATATGCATATACCGTTTTGATATAGTTCAGCACTCCTTTTAATATTTTCTGAAACGTTCATCTGAATACCCTTCGTCTCTTTGGACACTGAAGGTCAAACATACCAACATTTCTCAATGGTAGATACTATATTTAAGCAAGAGGCGAATCGCATAGCTTACAGTCCTTGCCCTGAGGACTGTGTAAGGGGCGGGATGGGGGTTGATAGCCCAAAAGACATAGGTACTGGACTTTTCAACTTTGCTAAAAAAAAATAGCTTTCTCAGAATCTTGATTGGATGTGGTTGGAGAATTGATTGGCATGGGAGAGAGGATGTTTGCCCTCCAATCGCTTTTGACTCTTAAAAAGGCCACTTACAAAGAAGCTAGAACCTTAGATTTACAATCGAGTGAGCCCCCTCCGAAGTTCATACAACCAATCCCTCCACAAAACTCCAATATGTGTAACAATGGGCAACTTGCATAAATTACAGCACTTGTCCCAGGGGCTGGGGGATTATCATTCTTGTTTGGACACATTTGGTGCAAAAGGGTGTGAGGGAAGAGGATTGTTGGTTACCCTCTGATCACTTGTGACTCTTATAAACGGCACTGGAACTTTCGATTTCCAATCGAGTGAGCCCATTCCAAAGTATAAATGACCACCTTTTCCATAAAAATCCTCTTTTTTAAGAAAGGGTAAACTTGTATAACTTATAGACCTTGCACCGAGGGCTGGGGGGAATAATCAAATACAGTATCGTACTTATCTGACCTTCAGACTATTTTGAACGAAATGGTTATCTCAAAATTGTCCTCATTTCCAAGGAATTTGCAGGGTGGGGGCTGGTTGCCTGCGATCAGTCTTGAGGGCAGTGGAACTTTCGATTTCCAGTCGAATGTGCCCCCTCTGACGCTTTTACGACTACCCTTAAATAAAAACCTTAAAGATTAACAATGGGCAACTAGCATACCTTATAACCCTTGCACAGATTACTGTGGAGGGGGGGGGATTTGACATTCCCCAAGACATACTTACTGGACCTTTCAACTATGCTGAAAGAAAAGACTATCGCAGAATTTTGATAGGATATGTTTGGAGAAACGACGGGCGTTGGGGGTTGGTTGCCTTCCAATAACTTTTATTTTTAAAAATAGCACTAGAACTTTTGATTTCCAATCGAATTAGCTCCTTTCAAAGGTTCTACAACAACTCCTTTTATGCAAAGTGCCTTGGTTAAAAAAAAATACATTGTGCCCACATCGCTCTTTATTTAGGCAGCACTATTGCGCTACAATTCGTCACCGAATGGGGCGGGAAGAGATCATTAGGAAGGATTTAGAGGAAAGTAGAACTTGCTGTGAGGGGGTAAAGATTGAATCTTTGAGTATATCTGGGTGGAGGAGCAGCGTGCGCTACTGTGAGGGCGCTCAGGAGGCTTGATATTCCATTGAGGTTTTAGAAGTAGTAGTAGTAATATTTACAATGGACAAAAACAATTAACCTTAAGCTTTCTTTTAACGCTGAATATATCCTGTTGTATACGGGCGAAATATTCACTTCATTGTTTCTCTTCTTTTTCCTCATACTGGCCATACACCCTTCGACATTTATTTCTGTATCATATCCAAGAACATCCTCTCTATTTCTTTTCTAAATGCTTAAAACCTCCAACATTAGTCAAGTGTCTATTCTCTCATGAAAATGTTCAATGGGAAAGTGTTTTCATCCTATCGTAAATCATATTGCCAATCACTTCTAACAACCTGTTGATACTTTCTTCCTTTTGATTGGAGCCCAAGCGGTTTTAAGATAAGTTTTTTAAGAAGAGGCTATTTTTAAGAAAAATAAAAGTGATTAATAAAAGTCATGAATGACATTTTAATGACAATACATGTCATATGGAATAAATAAAAGGAAAAGAAAAGCTACTATAAAATTTGAAAAAAGGAAGAACTTCATAAATAATAGAAAGAACTGAGTCTTGCAGTTGCCAAATCCATCGAAAAAAGTGTCTAGTCAAAGTAACCTCAAATTTTTTATTTATTTAAAGACCAATTTTATTGTTTGCAAGCTATCATTCCTTGAATTCTAATACTAGGATTAATCTTAAAAGATGAAATCAAATCAAACAATCAAAACAAAGCTATAAGCCATTCAAAGACCTTGAAACTAAAACCTGAGGAAATTTAAAGAGTGGATTACATCTATTTCACTTCTTAACATAGCGATTCCTTATCAGCATACCCATTCAAGCCATGCCTCAAAAACTGAATTCTTATGTTTTCAAACTTATTTACGTGTTTTGTTCAAATACCCCTACCCCCAAAACCAATCTCTGTACAGATGCCTATATTAGAGGCAGTTTGAAATCCCCCTCCGCTCAAAATTTTTCTGAATAGCAAAAACATATAATAAAAATGCATATAGGCAATTGTTTGATGCGTTTTTTAAAGTTGTTTGTTGTACACCCCCCCCCCCAAATAAATACCCCCACCTCCAAACAAAAATCCTCGATACGACCTTGTACACAACCCAGTGACTCAAAATTTCAACACTCACTAGGACAAGCTAAATTTATATCAGGTAATTACCACATTTGACATATTGCTGTATTTCTTTTTATAAGCTGAATATTCAAATTTTTCTCCTAAAATATCATGATTATTCTAGTTTTCTTATTATATAATATATTTCCCAAGTAATTTACATATTACACGTCTAATCAAGTTTAATTCCCAGAAATTATCACCCCCCCCCCCCAACCAAAATCTGTCCAACTTTGGGGACAATTGTAAAACAACTGGATTCATCTCGTCTGAGAATGCGAATCGAGGGATCAGAAAAGATACGATTTTCTGCTAGTTTTGAAGAATTTGTACAAAAATTGTGTAAAAGGCTCTTTTAATTGGCAATCTTTGGGTAAACTGACGAGATAAGGCACAATTTTGCCCCAGTCTGAAAGAATGTATATGAAATATTTTGAAAAGAGGTATATAATAGGAGATAGATTCTATGTTTGACCCTAGCCATAAAGCTAGCTCGTGCAAAGCCTTGACATTGAATGTGGATGGTACATACTTTGTATTGATCGTTGTTTTCTAGGAAAAAAACTTCAACCTTAGTTGCGAAAATGAAGGGTGCCACACAGTATACCACCCTGCTATCATAGTAAAACAAAAAAGGAACACAGCTGCAGCTTCTCTACTCTAAACCCTTATTCCTAGCAAATACGAGAAGAAATTTCTTGAGTTGGGTATATTTTCAGCATTTTTATTTACTAATCTCATCTGTTTATTCTTTTAAGGGAAAAAGTCTGAATGATAAACCTTTTTAACGTCGAATATAATAGAGGCTAGACCGTCTTTTGGTCTCCTGTCAGGTTTGATTACCTGAGAGCAGAGGCACCGAGTCAGTTAAAGGGCTGGTCCAGATGGGAGAAACTCGTTAATAGAAAATCCAGCCTGATAGAAAAAAAATGAATTGGAATTCTTCGGAGAAATAATTTTTGGTGATTAAAAGTGGTGATACGGACACGCTTAAGCTGCCAAATTAAAAATTTAGGGAACTGTTTTTGACCCAAAATAGAGAGCGAATTGAAAATAATTTTCCTTTTCATTAAGTTTAGTGAAACTTGAAAATAGAAGAATACATCACTGGTGGACTTCACATCTTCACATCTGCAGTCTTAAAATCGTTCACAAGAGCAAAAAAACTTTCAGATAATTACAGTAAATATTCATATACTGATGTTTCCAGGGTAAAATAGCTTTGAACCTATGGTGCCTACCATGGTAATTATTGCACCAGGATACGTTGATTAAAGTCAACAATATATATTTGTATCAAAGTGAT
Organism: Artemia sp. Qi Xiang Cuo; assembly: GCF_049724085.1. Taxonomy (NCBI): domain Eukaryota; kingdom Metazoa; phylum Arthropoda; class Branchiopoda; order Anostraca; family Artemiidae; genus Artemia; species Artemia sp. Qi Xiang Cuo. Next base: position 10,948,670 of record NC_142800.1, read on the forward strand.
TTTCTCAATGAAATAAAATGGAGGAAAGAGATTCTTTCCCCACCAATATGGAAATATATATGCTTCTTACAGAAGAAGTATGATTGAAAAATTCAGGGTATCGTTTTACACATAGGAGTCTTGATTCATTCCGTGTATTTTGGAACTGTTAAAGGATATTGAGCATTAAAGTAGAGGGTGCTGTGTTTCCAATAAAAGAGGATTATACAAGAAAGGAAGAAATTGGTGATACACGACGGAATCTCAAGTCTTAAGACATGAGGTCAAAGATAACGTTTACAACGAATAGTTCGCAATAAAGTATCGTTAATTTTAGTAATTCTTAAAAAAAAAGAAACAAGAACGAGGATGCAAGTGTAGAAGTGACACAGAACACAGAAGTGACACAGACACAGAAGTAACATACGTAGATCCTTAATAAAACAGAAAACTATAAACATGTTGACCTACAGAAAAACTGGAACATAGATTCACAATATCATAGAAACGTAATAGAAATTTTGAAAGATAGAATTAGCAAAATAAGAATATCATATTGCCACTGTCAATGACTGTCAAATGTCAATTACAAAGGAAATGCATGAGGATATTGATGACTTAATTATCTCAGATTATATGCGTTCAACTCTGTATGACTTTCAATTTTTTTACCTTCTTTGCTGCTTCCTTAATATCACCTGGTTTGAATATCAAGAACATCTCAGAGCTGATCAGAGACTCGTTGTTGGGAAATAAACACTCCCTTATTTTCACTCCCGTTTGTATTTTGGGCTCCTGCTAATGCCCATGGTCAATTTAGCTGCTTCGTGGTAGTATTCATTAAGGACTTCACATGTTGTCTAAAAGTCAGCTTCCTCTGGGACGGATAAAGCTTCAAATATTTAATATTGCTTCATTACAAATCTCTTTTTACTGTCCGCTTTTGAAGTTTTTTCAGAGCCAAAAACAGGGTTGGGGGTTGTACCGTTGTACGTCCGATATCAGTTCGTCTGTAGGCTGGCATATCTTGCAGGCTCAACTACCATTTACTGCCTATGAGACGATCATTAATCTGATTTTTGGTCACTCCATATGGTGACGTAAACGATTAGTTATGTAAATCTCCATGAAAAAACAGAGACCAACTAATTATAAGTTCATTCATCAGGCTGAAGCTCCCAATTTTCTTTTTTTTTTGTTCCAGACCAAGTTGAAAAAGAGCAAGTGGCTGAAGGATCTTTTCCTACTCCAGAGCTAAAGTCTCTAAGAAAGCATGTAATGACTTTGTATACCGTTGCCTACAGCTAGAAGTATTATATAGTAATTACCCTTTTCTTCATCAGTGGCTTCATTTTTAGGGACCTAGCAAATAACAAATGACAGTTTAGCATGTGTTCCCAGATACCTTACAGTTAATGCTCTTGGGAATGCAGTTGTCCATTTCTGGAATGATTTGTGATTCTAGTTTTGACATCATAAGTCATAACAAAGAAAATCATAACAAAAGCACAAAAACTTAAAGATTGGCAACCAATGCAAAAAAATAAAAATAAATAAATAATCAAATATCTTAATGCTGTATGATTCCTTTGTCACTTATATTAAAAACTGCAAAATGGCAACTAGTTAATAAGATAAAAACTGATAAAACTGAAAAAATAAATAATATACACATTAACAAATGTTTAAAAAACAACATAAAAAGGGGATAGGGAACAAAAAAAAGAGTATAAAGAAAACAGAGCTTTTGTTTTGCCTATGTTAATCATAGGCAGCGTGCTAGCGCTGCCTAAGTAAAGAACAATGTTGCAACGATGTGTTTTTTTTTTTTCATGCCCGGGCGTGTCGGTTAAAAAACACGATCGTATAAACTTTAAATACGGCTCTTTCACTTAAAAATGGCAGTCGCCAGTTCTCGTTTTAATATTCAAAAGTGATTGGAGAGGAAATAGCCCCCTCCCACACTTACACTTCCCCCTAACACATCCAATCAAAATTTTGAGATAGCCATTTTGTTCAGCGTAGTTGGTTTCCAGGTAGAAAATATGTTTTTGAGGATGACATTCCCCCAAAACCCTCGGGGGAAGGGTTTTAAGTTATTCCCTGAGGGCATATAAGAACGATGTTGGCACAATGTACTATTTATTATTTTTCCTTTAGAGCAGGGCACATCATATGGAAGGGGTCGTCGTAGAAACCTTTGTATCAATAATGGTAAAAATGGTGGAAGTAAGTAAAGCGTTAAAAATATGCTCGCCATGGCTCAAGGTTTAATCTCACTGTTAAAAAAAAAGTTGAAAAGAACGTAGAGGTATTCCTGAAGGCACCGGACAGACAGTTAGTTGCTACAGTGATGGTAGTAGCCGAACAAGACTTTAAAGTGTGGATGCTCTGACAAACAAATACAAAGTTGCTAAATGTTTTAAAGAGAAATTGCTTAAGAATTCTTCTGGGTACCCGGCTGACTGACCGTATTTCAAACAATAGGCTATACGAAAAATGTGGTTCAATACCGCTTTCTAGGTATATAATGAAAGACAGGTTGAGGTGGTTAGGGCATGTTGTTAGGATGAAGGATGACAGATTGCCGAAGATTGTTCTTTTCGGCCAACCATCTAGGGCTAAAGGGAAAGCAGGTCGTCCCCGTCTGGGGTGGGAGGACGTCATAAAGAAAGATTTAAAGGAAATGGGAACTTCGTGGGCGGGTGTAAAAAGGGAGGCTTAAAATAGATTGGGGTGGAGGAGGAGTGTGCGTAGCTGTGTTCGCCTCAGGCGGCTTGGTGCTGCAATGAGTTGTTAGTAGTAGTAGTAGTAGTGCCCTTTTTAATAGTCGAAAGTGATTGGAGGGCAACTAGCCCCCCCACACCCATCATTCCCCCAAACACATCCAATCAAAATTTTGAGATATGTTTTTGAGGAGGACACTCCCCCACAACCCTCAGGGAAAGAGTTTTAAGTTATGCCCTGGGGGCATATAAGGTTTTTATAGAAAGCGTTGTCGTTGAAAAATCAAAACAGGCTCATTCGATTCGAAATTCGAAGGGCTAGTACCCTTTTTAATATTAGAAAGTGATTGAAGGGCAACAAGCCCCCCCCCCCCCCCCACGCCCATCATTCCCCCAAACACATCCAATCAAAATTTTGAGATGGCTATTTTGTTCAGCGTAATTGATTTCCAGATAGAAAATATGTTTTTGAGGAGGACACTCAACCACAACCCACAGGGCAAGGGTTTTAAGTTATGCACTGGGGGCATATAAGGTTTTTATAGAAGGCGCTGTCGTAGAAACTTCAAAAAAGGCTCAATCGATTGGAAATTCAAAGGGCTAGTACTCGAAAGTGATTGGAGGGAAACTAGCCCCCCCCCATGCCCATCATTTCCCGAAAGACATCCAATCAAAATTTTGAGATAGCAATTTTGTTCAAGGTAGTTGATTTCCAGATAAAAATTATGTTTTTGAGGAGGACACTCCCCTAGAGCCCTCAGGGCAAGGGTTAAGTTATGCCCTGGGGGGCATATGAGGTTTTAAAAGAAGGCGTTGTCGTAGAAATTTCAAAAAAAGCTTTGATTGGAAATTCATAGGACTATGGCCTTTTTAATAGTCGAAAGTGATTGGAGGGCAACTAGCCCCCCCCCCCCCAACGCCCATCATTACCCCCAACACAACCAATAAAAATTTTGGGATAGCCATTTTATTCAGCGTAGTTGATTTCCAGATAGAAAATATACTTTTTAGGAGGACACTCCCCCACAACCGTTAGGGCAAGGATTATAAGTTATGCCCTGGGGCCATACAAGGTTTTTTATTGAAATTTTTGTCATAGAAACTTGAAAAAGGGGTCATTCGATTTGAAATTTAAAGGGTCAGTACCCTTTTTAATAGTCGAAAGTGATTTGAGGGCAACTAACCCCCCTCTCACGCCCACCTTTTCCCCAAACACATCCAATCAAAATTTTTAAATAGCCATTTTATTCAACGTAGTTAAAATTTTTGGAAATTAGGTCTTTAAGGATGACAACCCCTCCCCCCACAGCCCTTAGGGCAAGGGTTGTAAGTTATGCCCTGGGGGCAGATAAAGTTTTTAATGAAAGGCAACTAGGCCCCCCCCCCCGCGCCCATCATTCCCCCAAACCAATCCAATCAAAATTTTGAGATAGCCAATTTGTTCAGCGTAGTTGATTTCCAGATAGAAAATACATTTTTGAAGAGGATACTCCCCCACAACCCTCGTGGCTAGGGTTTTAAGTTATGCCCTGGGGGCATATAAGGTTTTTATAGAAGCTGTTGTCGTAGAAACTACAAAGGGGGCTCATTTGATTGGAAATTCAAAGGGCTAGTGCCCTTTTTAATAGTTGAAAGTGATTGGAGGGCAACTAGTCCCCCCTCCGTGCCCATCATTCCCCGAAACACATCCAATCAAAATTTTGTGATAGCCATTTTGTTCAGCGTATGCTAGTTGATTTCCAGATAGAAAATATGTTTTTGAGGAGGACACTCCCCCACAACCCTCAGGGGAAGGTTTTAAGTTATGCCCTGGGGGCATATAAGGTTTTTATAGAAGGCGTTAGTAGAATGCTAATATTGAATTCTATGGAAGCTTTACACCTTTTCAAAGAGAGTCAGTACTCCCTCACACAGTTACACGTGGACATTGCAAAAAAGCTGGCAAGGTATAAAGTGGCCAAGCATGTTTTGAAACTATAGTCAAGGCTGTATAAGACAACGCTTTTTGTTATTGATATGAATTGCACAAGAATTTGCACTAGAGTATCACGTGGACATTTTAAAAAGCTGGCAGTATTAGCGGGGATTCCCCACTGGTCTGGTTTCTGATTTTTTTGGACAATTGCCTTAACTCGAGAGTAGTTTGATTAAGAATGTAACATGTCTAGAATTGTTTGATTGACATTTGCAAAAAGGGATAAGGGGTTCGCGAATTGGACTATACAAACGATATTAATTGAATAATAGAGAAAAAAAACAGAGCTGGATAGTATTTGCGAATTGGATTGTATGAAGGTGGAGAAAAAGGGTTAAAGTGATTAGCAGTTAAGGTAACCCTGAAGAGCATGTTAATTCATACCTTATTTATTATAAATTTGAGACAACATAAATCTATGAAAATGGTTAATGATGATAGAATGACATTGCGAGTTGACCTAGCTCTACCTCTCCGATGTGTTCTGTATAATACACAAGTGGTGTATGAACAGTGTTGTCAGTTTAAAATAGAGTCTAACGTTACAGTATACTAAAAGTTGATACTAAGAGAGATGAAGATGGCAAGAAAATAATTTTAATAATGAAATTCAGAACAAACCTTAGAAATCATTGCAAATCAAGTAGTAAGGTGTATGTGAGTACGAACCATCAAGGATCATAAGTACTAACGACCCAAACCAGCAGGGACATCAACCCCCCTAAAGGTCCCATATCCCCAAACTCGAAGGGCGCCCCCCTCACTTCTAACTTTTTGCCCCCCCCCCCCCCCATTTTTTTTTTTTTTTTTAACATGATATATTTTTTTCAACTTTTTTTTTACATGTCTTCGAATGAGATGAAACATACTTAAATTCAGTAGTGTTTTGTCGTGGTTTACCTTGTCACAGTTACATTCTCTTGATTTTTCAAAGTTCATTTTGGATTTCTTTCATTGAAATGCAAGAGTTGGAATATTTCAGTAGTGTTTTGTTGTGCCTTACCTTATCAGAGTTACATTCTCTTGATTTTTCAAAGTTCATTTTGGATTTCCTTCATTGAAATGCAAGAGTTGGAATATTTCAGTAGTGTTTTGATGTGCTTTACCTTATCACAGTTACATTCTCTTGATTTTTCAAAGTTCATTTTGGATTTCTTTCCTTGAAATGCAAGACTTGGATTATTTCGGTAATGTTTTGTCGTGGTATACCTTGTCACAGTTATATTCTTTTGATTTTTCAAAGTTCATTTTGGATTTTTACATTCTCTTAATTCTTCAAAGTTCATTTTGAATTTCTTTCATTGAAATGCAAGACTTGGATTATTTCAGTAATGTTTTGTCGTGATTTACCTAGTGTCTGTCTTTCTCTGTTTATGTGCCTGATTCTATTTGTTTGCATGTCTGGGTTGGTGTTTGCAAGTCCAAGTATTTGTCTTTGTTGGTTTGAATGTATAAAGTGTCTGTCTTTCTCTGTTTGTGTGTCTGATTCTATTTGTATGCATATCTGGGTTGGTGTTTGCAAGTCCAAGAATTTGTCTTTGTTGGTTTGAATGTCTAAACTGTCTGTCTTTATCTGTTTGTATGTCTGATTCTATTTGTTTGCATGTCGGGATTGGTGTTTTCAATTCCAAGTATTTGTCTTTGTTGGTTTGAATGTCTAAAATGTCTGTCTTTCTCTGTTTGTGTGTCTGATTCTATTTGTTTGCATGTCTGGGTTGGTGTTTGCAAGTCCAAGTATCTGTCTTTGTTGGTTTGAATGTCTAAATTGTCTCTCTTTCTCTGTTTGTGTGTCTTATTCTATTTTTTTGCATGTCTCGGTTGGTGTTCGCAAGTCCAAGAATTTTTCTTTGTTGGTTTGAATGTCTAAAGTTTCTTTCTTTATCTGTTTGTCTGTCTGATTCTGTTTGTTTTCGTGTCTGGATTGGTGTTTGCAAGTCCAAGTTTTTGTCTGTGCTTGGTTGATTGTCAAAAATGTATCTATTTATCTATTTTTGTGTGTGATTATATGTGTTGCCATGTCTGTTTTGGTATTTTCTTGTACGAGCATCTATCTTTGTTAGATTGAATTTATAAATTGTCTGTATTTATATGTTTTTGTATATTATTTTTTTTGTTCTTATTTCTGGGCTGGCGATTGTAAGTCAAAGTAACTGTCTTTGTTTGTTTGAATGTCTAAAGCGGCTGATTTTCTCTGTTTGTGTGGCTAATTCTATCTGTTTACATTTTTTGAATTGTGTTTGCAATTCCAAGTATTTGTATTTCTTGGTTTGTATTTGTAATGGTTTGACTGTATAAAGTTTTTGTCGTTCTCTGTTTGTGTGTCTGATTCTGTTTGTATGCATGTCGGGGTTGTTGTTTGAATGTCAAAGAATTTGTCTTTGTTTGTTTGAATGTCTAAAGTGTCTGTCTTTATCTGTTTGTGTGTCTGATTCTATTTGTTTGCATGTCTTGAATTGGTGTTTGCAAGTCCAAGTATTTGTCTTTGTTGGTTTGAATGTCTATTGGTTTGAATGTCTAAAGTGTTTGTCTTTCTCTGTTTATGTGGTCTGATTCTATTTGTTTACATGTCTTGCTTGGTGTTTGCAAGTCCAAGTATTTGTCTTTGTTGGTTTGAATGTTTAAAGTGTCCGTTTTTATCTGTTTGTGTGTCTGATTCTATTTGTTTGCATGTCTGGATCGGTGTTTGCAAGTCCAAGTATCTCTCTTTGTTGGTTTTAATGTCAAAATTGTCTGTCTTTCTCTGTTTGTGTATCTGATTCTATTTGTTTGCATGTCTTGGTTGGTGTTTACACGTCCAAGTATCTGTCATTGTTGGTTTGAATGTCTAAAATGTCTGTCTTTCTCTGTTTATGTGGCTGATTCTATTTGTTTACATGTCTTGCTTGGTGTTTGCAAGTCCAAGTATTTGTCTTTGTTGGTTTGAATGTTTAAAGTGTCTGTTTTTCTCTGTTTGTGTGTCTGATTCTATTTGTTTGCATGTCTGGGTTGATGTTTGCAAGTCCAAGTATCTGTCATTGTTGGTTTGAATGTCTATTCTATTTGATTGTATGTCTGGGTAGGTATTTGCAAGTCAAAGAATTTGTCTTTCTTGGATTGAATGTCTAATGTTTCTTTCATTCTCCGTTTATTTGGCTGACTCTATTGGTTTACGTGTCTGGGTTGGTGTTTGCAAGTCCAAGTATTTGTTTTTGTTGGTTTGAATGTTTAAAGTGTCTGTCTTTCTCTGTTTGTGTGCCTGATTCTATTTGTTTGCATGTCTGGGTTGGTTTTTGCAACTCCAAGAATTTGTCATTGTTGCTTTGAATGTCTAAAGTGTCTGTCTTTTTTTGTTTGTGTGTCTGATTCTATTTGTTTGCATGTCTGGGTTGGTGTTTGCAAGTCCAAGTATCTGTCATTGTTGGTTTGAATGTCTATTCTATTTGATTGTATGTCTGGGTTGGTATTTGCAAGTCAAAGAATTTGTCTTTCTTGGATTGAATGTCTAATGTTTCTTTCATTCTCCGTTTATTTGGCTGACTCTATTGGTTTACGTGTCTGGGCTGGTGTTTGCAAGTCCAAGTATTTGTTTTTGTTGGTTTGAATGTTTAAAGTGTCTGTCTTTCTCTGTTTGTGTGCCTGATTCTATTTGTTTGCATGTCTGGGTTGGTTTTTTCAACTCCAAGAACTTGTCTTTGTTGGTTTGAATGTTTAAAGTGTCTGTCTTTCTCTGTTTGTGTGTCTGGTTCTATTTGTATACATGTCTGGGTTGGTGTTTGAATGTCCAAGTATTTGTTTTTGTTTAAAATACCAACCTTTTTTTCAAGTAACTCTATGCACGTTAGGTTCATTTAGGTTCACTTAGCGTGGCGCGCCACGCTAAGTGATCCTAAATGAACCTAACGTGAATACAGTTACTTGAAAAAAGGTTGGTATTGCAAAAAAGACAAATACTTGGACATGCAAACACCAACCCAGACATGCATACAAATAGAACCAGACACACAAACAGAGAAAGACAGACACTTTAAACATTCAAACCAACAAAGACAAGTTCTTGCAGTTGCAAAAACCAACCCAGACATGCAAAAAAAATAGAATCAGGCACGCAAACAGAGAAAGACAGACACTTTAAACATTCAAACCAACAAAGACAAATACTTGTACTTGCAAACACCAACCCAGACACGTAAACCCATAGAATCAGCCACATAAACGGATAAAGACAGAAAAAATAGACATTCAAACCAAGAAAGACAAATTCTTGGACTTGCAAACACCAACCCAGACATACAATCAAATAGAATATACATTCCAACCAACAATGACAGATACTTGGACTTGCAAACACCAACCCAGACATGCAAACAAATAGAATCAGACACACAAACAGAAAAAGACAGACACTTTAGACATTCAAAGCAACAATGACAAATTCTTGGACTTGCAAACATCAACCCAGACATGCAAACAAACAGAATCAGACACTCAAACAGAGCAAAACAGACACTTTAAACATTCAAACCAACAAAGATAAATACTTGGACTTGCAAACACCAAGCAAGACATGTAAACAAATAGAATCAGACACATAAAAAGAAAAAAACAAACACTTTAGACATTCTAAACAAACAAAGACAAATTCTTGGACTTACAAACACCAACCCAGACATGCAAACAAATAGAATCAGATACACAAACAGAGAAAGACAGACAATTTTGACATTCAAACCAACAATGACAGATACTTGGGCTTGCAAACACCAACCCAGACATGCAAACAAATAGAATCAGACACAAAAATAGAGAAAGACAGACATTTTAGACATTCAAACCAACAAAGACAAATACTTGGACTTGCAAACACCAATCCAAACATGCAAACAAATAGAATCAGACCCACAAACAGATAAAGACAGACACTTTAGACATTCAAACCAACAAAGAAAAATTCTTGAACTTGCAAACACCAACCCAGACATGCAAACAAAAAAATCAGACACACAAACAGAGAAAGACAGACAATTTAGACATTCAAACCAACAAAGACAAATTCTTGGACTTGAAAACACTAATCCAGACATAAAAACAAATAGAATCAGACACACAAACAGAGAAAGACAGACATTTTAGACATTCAAACCAACAAAGACAAATACTTTGACTTGTAAACACCAATCCAGACATGCAAACAAATATAATCAGGCACAAAAACAGATAAAGACAGACTTTTTAGACATTCAAACCAACAAAGACAAATTCTTGGACTTGCAAACACCAACCCAGACATGCAAAAAATAGAATCAGGCACGCAGACAGAGAAAGACAGACACTTTAAACATTCAAACCAACAAAGACAAATACTTGGACTTGCAAACACCAAGCCAGACACGTAAACCCATAGAATCAGCCACATAAACGGAGAAAGACAGAAAAATTAGACATTCAAACCAAGAAAGACAAATTCTTGGACTTGCAAACACCAACCCAGACATACAATCAAATAGAATATACATTCAAACCAACAATGACAGATACACAAACAGAATCAGACACACAAACAGAGAAAGACAGACACTTTAGACATTCAAACCAATAAACATTCAAACCAACAAAGACAAATACTTGGACTTGCAAACACAAAGCAAGAAATGTAAACAAATAGAATCAGCCACATAAACAGAGAAAAACAGACACTTTAGACATTCAAACAAACAAAGAAAATTCTTGGCCTTACAAACACCAACCCAGACATGCAAACAAATAGAATCAGATACACAAACAGAGAAAGACAGACAATTTTGACATTCAATCTAACAAAGACAAATACTTGGACTTGCAAACACCAATCCAGACATGTAAACAAGTTGAATCAGACACACAAACAGATAAAGACAGACACTTTAGACATTCAAACCAACAAAGACAAATTCTTGGACTTGCAAACACAAACCCAGACATGCAAACAAATAGAATCAGACCAACAAACAGAGAAAGACAGACACATTAGAAATTCAAACCAACAAATACAGATTCTTTGAATTGCAAACACCAACCTAGACATGCAAAAAAATAGAATCAGACACACAAACAGAGAAAGACAGACACTTTAGACATTCAAACCAACAAAGACAAATACTTGGACTTGTAAACACCAATCCAGACATGCATACAAATAGAATCAGACACACAAACAGAGAAAGACAGACACTTTAGACATTCAAACCAACAAAGACAAATTCTTGGACTTGCAAACACCAAGCCAGACATGCAAACAAATAGAATCAGACGCACAAACAGAGAAAGACAGACAATTTAGACATTCAAACCAACAAAGACAGATACTTGAACTTGCAAACACCAACCTAGACATGCAAACAAATAGAATCAGACACACAAACAGAGAAAGACAGACATTTTAGACATTCAAACCAACAAAGACAAATACTTGGACTTGTAAACACCAATCCAGACATGCAAACAAATAGAATCAGGCACAAACAGATAAAGACAGACACTTTAGACATTCAAACCAACAAAGACAAATTCTTGGACTTGCAAACACCAACCGAGACATGCATACAAATAGAATCAGACACACAAACAGAGAAAGACAGACACTTTAGACATTCAAACCAACAAAGACAAATACTTGGACTGGCAAACACTAACCCAGACATGCAAACAAATAGAATCAGGCACATAAACAGAGAAAGACAGACACTAGGTAAATCACGACACAACATTACTGAAATAATCAAAGTCTTGCATTTCAATGAAAGAAATTCAAAATGAACTTTGTAAACTCAAGAGAATGTAAAAATCCAAAATGAACTTTGAAAAATCAAGAGAATGTAACTGTGACAAGGTAAACCACGACAGAACACTACTGAAATATTCCAACTCTTGCATTTCAAGGAAAGAAATCCAAAATGAACTTTGAAAAATCAAGAGAATATAACTGTGATAAGGTAAAGCACAACAAAACACTACTGAAATATTCCAACTCTTGCATTTCAATGAAAGAAATCCAAAATGAACATTGAAAAATCAAGAGAATGTAACTGTGACAAGGTAAACCACGACAAAACACTACTGAATTAAAGTATTTTTCATCTCATTCGAAGACTTGTAAAAAAAAGTTGAAAAAAATATATCATGTAAAAAAAAAAAAATCAAAAAAAATGGGGAGGAGGGGGGGACAAAAAGTTGGAGGGGAGGGGGGCGCCCTTCGAGTTTGGGGATAATGGACCTTTGGGGGGTTGATGTCCCTGCTGGTTTGGGTCGTTAGTACTTATGATCCTTGATGGTTCGTACTCACATACACCTTACTACTTGATTTGCAATGATTTCTAAGGTTTGTTCTGAATTTCATTATTAAAATTCTTTTCTTGCCATCTTCACATCTCTCTTAGTATCAACTTTTAGTATACTATAACGTTAGACTCTATTTTAAACTGACAACACTGTTCAAACACCACTTATGTATTATACAGAACACATCGGAGAGGTAGAGGTAGGTCAACTCGCAATGTTATTCTATCATCATCAACCATTTTCATAGATTTATGTTGTCTCAAATTTATAATAAATAAGGTATGAATTAACATGCTCTTCAGGGTTACCTTAACTGCTAATCACTTTAACCCCTTTTCTCCACCTTCATACAATCCAATTCGCAAATACTATGTAGCTCTGTTTTTTTTTCTCTATTTTTCAATTAATATCATTTGTATAATCCAATTCGCGAATCCCTTATCCCTTTTTTGCAAATGTCAATCAAAAAATTCTAGACATGTTACATTCTTAATCAAACTACTCTCAAATTAAGGCAATTGTCCAAAAAAATCTGAAACCAGCCCAGTGGGGAATCCCCGCTCATACTGCCAGCTTTTTAAAATGTCCACGTGATACTCTAGTGCACATTCTTGTGCAATTCATATCAATAACAAAAAGCGTTGTCTTATACAGCCTTGACTATAGTTTCAAAACATGCTTGGCCACTTTATACCTTGCCAGCTTTTTTGCAATGTCCACGTGTAACTGTGTGAGGGAGTACTGACTCTCTTTGAAAAGGTGTAAAGCTTCCATAGAATTCAATATTAGCATTCTACTGGCGTTGTCGTAGAAACTTCAAAACAGGCTCATTTGATTGGAAATTCAAAGGGCTAGTGCCCTTTTTAATAGCCGAAAGTGATCAGAGGGCAACTAGCCCCCCCGACGCTCATCGTTCCCCCAAACACACCCAATCAAAATTTTGAGATAGCCATTTTTTTCAGCGTAGATGATTTCCAGATAGAAATATGTTTTTGAGGAGGACACTCCCCAACAACCCACAGTGCGAGGGTTTTAAGTTATGCCCTGGGGGCATATAAGGTTTTTATAGAAGGCGTTGTCGTAGAAACTTCAAAACAGGCTCACTCGCTTGGAAATTTCAAAGGGCTAGTGCCCTTTTTAATAGTCGAAAGAGATTGGAGGGCAACTAGCCCCCCCCACGCCCATCATTCCCCCAAACACATCCAAACAAAATTTTGAGATAGCTATTTTGTTCAGCTTAGGATAGTTGATTTCTACTTAGAAAATAAGTTTTTGAGAAGGACATTCCCCCACATCCCTCAAGGTAAGGATTTTAAGTTATGCCCTAGGGGTAAATAAGGTTTTTATAGAAGGTGTTGTCGTAGAAACTTCAAAAAAATCTCATTCGATTGGAAATTCAAAGGGCTAGTGCCCTTTTTAATAGTCGAAAGTGATTGGAGGGCAACTAGCCCCCCCCCCTCCCACGCCCATAATTCCCCCAAACACATCCAATAAAAATCTTGAGATAGTCATTTTGTTCAGCGTAGTTGATTTCCAGATAGAAAATATGTTTTTGAGGAGGATACTCCCTCACAGCCTTCAGGGCAAGGGTTTTAAGTTATGCCCTGGGGACATATAAGATTTTTATAGATGGCGTTGTCATAGAAACTTCAAAAAGGACTCCTTCGATTTGAAATTCAAAGGGATAGTGCCCTTTTTAATAGTCGATTAGTGATTAGTGTTATTTTTTGTTGTTGTTGTTGTTTAGACCAGGGCACTTTGTATCGAAGGAGTTGTCGTGGGAACTTTGAAAGGGGCTCATTCGATTGAAAATAGAAAGGGCTGGAAAATATTTTATGATTCAAGTATAAATAGAAAGGAAAATAGAAAAATTCAACAGTACTATTTGTATCTAAATTTTTAAAGGGTGTATGTTGTTAAAAATTGCTGAAAATTTTTCTCCAGTATACAAAAAGCAGGCCAAACTATAAAGTCTTAAAAAACGAAAAGCTTTAAAATGTTATTTTCTTTTTCTCTGAAAAGACTATGTCAATTTAAAATGAGAAGAAATTAATTAAAAAAACATTTCCCAAAAAATAATTTTTTAAAAGTAAATTAAAGAACCCGGTTAAAGAAAAAATGAGCAAAACTAACAAAAAATAATCTACCAAGGGTGAAACTTCCGCAAATCAGCATAGATAAATAAATGAAACCCAAAACGAACAGCAATTACAATAAATAACCGAGTCAAACTCAAAACGAGCAGAAATTAACATAAGTTGGGTGCCAAACCCCTATGCCTTCCCAAAGCCAGAAAAAAATTTGCCCTTTACTGAAAAAATAGAAATGAATATGCATTGTCAGTTTAATCTATGTATACTGATATTTAGTAATCAAAATGTTAATATTATTTGATTTATTAAAGCTATAAGAGTAAAAACATTTATATTTTTTTCAGTAAAGTGCAAATTTTGTTCTGGCCTTGGGAAGGCATAGAGGTTTTGGGAAGGCATAGGTAGGAAATGAGGTTAGCAGCTGGTTTTGAATTAAATCAGGAGCTAAGCAGGGTTTTGTTCCGTAGGATTATCAAAATAATCCTATATGGATTAATTTGATGGACTTTGTCTTAAGGAGCACAGGAAAGGCAATGGAAGACCACGGAATCAAATGGGGAGGAAAAAGTCTACTGGACTTAGATTATGCTGATGATTTAAGCATCCTAGATGAAAGTGTGAGCAAAATGAATGAACTTTTAGAGGTTTTGCGAGTTTACGGTGCTAGAATAGATTTGAAAATTAATTTTAAGAAGACTAAGTCACTATGACTAGGAATAAGTGAAGATGAAAAGGTGACGATGGGTAATAAAAAGATTGATCAGGTGGGCAGCTTCACTTACCTTGGTAGTATTATTATTAATGATGGTGGGAGCATTGAAGATGTTAAAAGTAGAACAGCCAAGGCTCAGAAAGTTTTTTCACAGTTAAAAAAAGTTTGGAAGAATAGGAAGATAAGTCTGCAAACCAAGATTAGAATATTAGAAGCTACAGCAATGACAGTGGTCAAACACGGCTCTGAAGCATGGGCGCTCCGAAAAGCGGATGAAGATTTACTAGATGTTTTCCAGAGAAATTGCTTACGGATTGTTCTGGGTAACGGGCTGACTGACCGTATTTCAAAAAATAGGCTGTACGAAAAATGTGGTTCAATACCGCTTTCTAGGGCTATAATGAAAGAATAATTGAGGTGGCTAGGGCACGTTGTGTGGATGAAGGATGATAGATTGCCGAAGATTGTTCTTTTCGGCCAACCGTCTAGGGCTAAATGGAAAGCAGGTCGTCCTCGTCTGAGGCGGGAGGAGATCATAAGGATAGATTTAAAGGAAATGGAAACTTCGTGGGGGATGTAAAAAGGGAGGCTTAAATTGATTGGGATGGAGGAGGAGCCTGTGTAGCTGTGTTGGCCTCAGGTAGTTTGTTGCTGCGGTGAGTTGTTAGTAGTAGTAGCAGTAGCAACAGTTTCAGTTTTCTGCTAAACGTAGACAGCACAATTGTCACAATAGCAACTATTATATTTCGATTAGATAACGATGATTAGATGATGATGATAGAAGATGATTAGAGAACGTAGAGCTTAACTGTGATTGAGAAAAGGTATATCAGAATCAACGATCTTTCCAAAATGTATTCTTGAACAAAAATTAACCTTAAAATTGAACCCCATACAGCTTCTAAGTTTCCAAACTATATGCCAGAAATGGAAGAATATTTTCTTACCGGGACATTAAATGAGTTTTCTACAATATCGATTCAAAAAAAAACTCGACTAAAAGAAGTTAACTCGAATTTAAGGTGATATTGAAGCAACTATTTAGAAATAAGGGCTAAAATTACAACACGGGCACTTGGAACGAAAAATATTCTGTAACCTAGCCTTTTAAGAAAAATTTCAGTTTCCCATATTCTTTGCATCCGCATATTTGATATGTTTAACTTTGAGCACTAAAATTCGACAGCTCTAGCCCACTCCCCCCTCCGATCTTCATAAACGAAGACACATTGCAACCATTTTGAATTTATATCCTTCAAAGACAATTTGGGGAATAATCTTAGTTTAAAAACGAGCGTCCTAAACCAAAAACCGGTAAGTAAATATTTCACACAAGGAAAATTTTTTGTGAAGCCGGTGTTTTCCTAACCATTGCAGAATAATCTGTATTATTTGTGTCTTTTTGGTTTCATGGACTCTTGATCCAGATAAATAAAAAACAAATAATACAACAATGTAACCTAAAATAATAAAATGAAATATTCTAACCAAAATAAATCTAAAACAATTTCCCTCATCGTTAACAAATATTGCTACGGTAAAATTTTGTCGGTCGGAAAATTCTAATCAAAAGGTTTTTCCTTATGAGCAAGCACTAATCGGCATCTGGCCAAATTGAATTGCATCTATAAGGGTCAATTCAACTTTGGAGCTGAGGAATAAGATTGAAAGAAAAGCTAAATGGATTCTAACAGGCACAAACAAATTCCCAACAGAACTAGCAGCAAAACCAGTTGAACAACAGCATAAAGAGAGAAAAAAATTAACATATACACTTTCTTTACTGAAAAAATTCAAATGAATTTACTGAAAAAATGCGCATTGTCAGTTTAATATACAGATGCTGATATTTATTCCTTAAAATCTTAATTAATTTTTGATTTCTTAAGGTTATAAAAGTGAAAACATTCAAAAGAATTTTTTCAGTAAAGTTCCATTTATATGATGGCTTTTAGAAAGCATAGGGGTTTTATACCCTACTCATGTTAATTTCTGCTCGTTTTGAATTTGACTCTGTTATTTATTTTAATTTTGGTTCGTTTTGGGTTTCATTTATTTATTGATACTGATTTGCGGTAGTTTTATGCTTGGTAGATTGTTTGATTCTATTCTTGTTCATTTTTGGTTTAGTGGAGTTCATTCCTTTTTTTTTTCGAGAAACCTATTTTGTGGAAAAAGTTTTTTAAATTAATTTCTGTTCGTTTTATATTGACATAGAAAATAAAAAAAAAGAAAAGAAAATAAAAAGAAAATATTTTTGGGTTCCCTTCAAGAATTTATAGTTTAGCCTGCTATATATATGCTGGAGAAACTTTTTCAGCAATTTTGAACAACAAATACTCTTTGGAAAATCATGACACAAATAGTAGTGTTTAATTTAGTGATATACATCTTTCAGTTGTTCTGATAAATAAAAGTTAATACCATTCCCAAAAAATTATATCTATTCTCTTTCAGAGCCTGGATACAATTACACTCTTTTAATTTAGTGAAATTTTAAGAGCAGAAATAGCAATAGAAGATGCCCCAAATATTTGAACTTAATACCCTCTGTTGTTTTTGGTGTATTGCTGAAATGTCTTATTGGCAACCAGTACACAAACAGTGTGTTTTGATTTAATTTTAAAGCAAAATTTAGTTTCTGAGCATAATGGACAAACTACGTGACTGTGGGGGGGGGGTTGACCCACCTTATAACCCTAGAGATATAGTTACTAGACCATTCAGCTATGCTGAACAAAATGGCTGTCTTAAAGGTTTGATTGGAAGTGTCTGGAAAATTATGAGCTAAAGAGTAGGGATGATTGCCCTCCTATCATTTTTTTACTCTTAAGAGGGCACTAGAACTTTTAATTTTAATTAGCTCCTTTAAAATATCAATGATATTACTAGCTATGATAGAGCATCGCTGCCTATGTCCTTATATGCCCTATAGTGCTTATATATCCTTTTAATACCTGCATGCATATAGGTTTTTCGTTTAGTTGAAATTCCTCCTAAACGTTCCCTAAAAGTTTTAACCTAATGCCATTAGTGTCGTTAGTTACAGTAACCGTAGAAGCAGTATTAAATGAATACACACAGTATCTTCTGGCTATTTTAAACTCCACAACCTATGAAGGTATGAAGGTGAAATTTTCATGAGAATATTTCTGTTGTACGGACGATAACCTGCCGTATGCAGGCTGTCAAAAGGGCAAATCAGCGATATTCTAGGAACAGTTTCGTGTGCGAAACTGAAACTTACAACACTTGGTGTGGGGGATGTTGAACTAGCCAAAAGACAATATTTGCATCACAATACTAATGCTTCTACTCCTACAACTACTGCTACTTTTACTGCTACTAATACTGCTACTACTACTACTGCTACTATTACTGCTACTACTACTACTGCTACTAAAGCCAAGACTACTACTATTAACTGTACTCCTACTGCTACTACTATATTTACTGGTGCTACTACTACAACTAACAAACCTAAGGTTATTAAGGCACAAAATTTTGGACCATATTGTAACTGTATTGAAATAAATCGAAATACACTATGCCCATATAGGTTACCAAAAGGACGTATCAGCAATGCTTCAGGACCGGTTGAGAGAATTAAGTTAAAATTTTCATCTTGTGTTGAAGGGGAAGTTGAAAAAAAGGTACTATTTGCATACTGCTACTAATGCTGCTACTGCTACTACAACTATTGATACGAACAATTACTGAACCTTTCAACAATGCTGAAAAAATCAATGTCTCAAAACTTTGTTTGGATATTTGTCATGAGAAATGAAGGACGTGGGGGGGGGGTCTCTCAAATCAATTTGAATCTTAAAAGGGGCACTATAACTTCCCATTTAAAATCAAATAAGGCCCATCTGAATTTAATACGACCCCCCCCATTCCATAAGAAAACATTATATGCCCCCAGAGATAACTTAAAGCCCTTGCCCCAAGGGTCTGGGTTGTTGTGCCAGCCCTGAAAGCATTGTTATTTGTTATTTAGACTATTTTAAAAAAAATTGCGATTGTAAAATTTCCGTCAGATGTGGCGAAAAGAGGGGTAGTTGGGTGGGGTGCAACTTGACCTCCATCCCTTTTGAATCTTAAGAGGGAAATAGAACTTCCAATTTCAACCAAATATGCCACCTCTAAAGCTTATAGAACCATCCCTTCCATAAGAACATTAAATGTCCAAGGTTCATAACTTACAACCCTCGCTCTCAGGCTCTGGTGGTTTGTATCACTTCAAAAGCCTTGTTAAATGATATTTGGACTATTTTGAATAAAAAGACTGTCTCAAAATATCTACTGGATACATCTCAGGAAAACACGATGTGTTTTTGTGTATGCGTGTGGGGGGGGGGCTGTGCTGAGATCACTTGACTCTTAAAAAGTGCACTAGAACTTATGATTACCAATCCAATGAGTCTTCTCCAAAGCATATAGGACTATCCTTTTTATAAGAACCTTATATGCCCCAAAAGTATAACTTACAACCCTTTGCCTGAAAGCTATAGAGCAGGGGGGGGGGCCTTCCTCACGGACATAATGTCCTAAACCTTCAACTACGATGAATAAAATTGTTAGTTTCAAATTTTGATTGGAGGTGTTAAGGCATATGATGAGTGTTGAGGGGGAGAGGGGCTGTTGCTTTCTAATCACTTTGACTCTTAAAAAGGGCACTATAACTTCCAATTTCGAATCAAATAAGCCCCATATGGTGTTTATACTACCACCCATTCAATAAAAACCTTATATGCCGTCATAAAATAACTTACAACCTTATTCACAGGGCGTTGGGGAGTTCTGTCATCCCTAGAGACATAATTACATGTTCGTTGGAGTGCTTTGAAAAAAAAACGCTATCTCATACTTTCAATCAAATGCGTTTGGTAAAAGGAGGGGTTATAGAAGAAGGGGGGACTTAATACCATCCATCACTTTTGACCCTTAAAAAGGAACTAGAACCTCTAATTTTCAACCAAATGAGCCTCTTATAAAGTTAAACAACCATCCCTTCCTTAAAAACCTTAAATACACCCTAGGCATAATTTACAACCCTTGCCCCAAATCTCTGGGGCTTGTTCCAATCCCAAAAGCCATGTTATATCATATTTAGACAATTTTGAATAGAATGGAATTTTGAATGTTATATCATATTTAGACCATTTTGAATAGAATCAAAATTTATATTAGATGCATTCCGGGACAATACGACCTTTGTGTGTGTGCGGAGGGGGAAGCTACCCTCCGATCACTTTGACTCTTAGAAAGAGCACTAGAGCGTCTGATTACCAATCTAATGAGACCCTCCGAAGTTTATATAACCACGCTTTCTATAAAACCTTATATGCCCCCAGAGCATAACTTACAACTCTTGCCCTGAGGGCTATGGTAGGTTGTCATCCTCAAAGACATACTTTTGATTGGATGTGTTTGGGGAAATTGTGGGCATGAGAGGGGGTTTAGTTGTCCTCCAATCACTTTCGAATATTAAAAAGAGCACTAGCCCTTTCAATCTCCAATCGAATGAGCTCATTTTGAAGTTTCTACGACAACCCTTTCTACAAAAATCCTAATATGTCCCCAGGGCATAACTTACAACCCTCGCCCTGATGGCCGTGGAGAGGGTTGTCATCCTCAAAGACCTAATTTCCAGATTTTTCAACTACGTTGAACAAAATGGCTATCTCAAAATTTTGATTGGATGGGTTTCTGAAAATGGTGGGCGTGAGAGGGGGGTTAGTAGCCCTCGAATCAATTTTGACTATTAAAAAGGGCACTAGCCTTTTCAATTTCCAATCAAATGAGCTCTTTCTGAAGTTTCTACGATAACACTTTCTATAAAGCATTATATGCCCCCAGGGCATAACTTACAATCCTTGCCCTGACGGCTCTGGGAGGAGTGTCAGCTTCAAAGACATAATTTCTGAACCTTTCAACTACGTCGAACAAAATGGTTATCTCAAAATTTTGATTGGATGTGTTTTGGGAAGTGATGGGTACGATAGGGGTGTTAGTTTTCCTCCAATCGCTTTCAAATTTTAAAAAGGGCACAAGTCCTTCCCATTTCCAATTGAATGAGGTCTTTTCAAAATTTCTACGACAACTCCTTTGATACGAAGTGCCATGGTCTAAAAGAAAAACAAAAAATAATACATTGTGCCAACATCGTTCTTTACTTGGGCAGCGCTATTGCGCTGTCTATGAAGCTAAAAGTTCCAGAGATTGTGTAATGTTACCGATGTAAAAATAAATAAATAAATCAAGAAATTAAAAGAGTTGCCCATCCATCAGCACTAGCACCTCAAGCAGGATAGCTGGGTGAATGTGATCCGAACAAATAGCTAGAATATTCTAGCTAGAGGCGTGTGATTTTTGGAAAAAAATTGGAGTCTCGCAAAATACTGCAGACTATAGGTATTTCGAAATACTTTACTGACAAAAGAAACTCTAGCAAATTCAACTTATAATGCTATCATGCAAGGGTGGAGATATGAGCACAATTCGAGC
This sequence comes from Artemia sp. Qi Xiang Cuo, assembly GCF_049724085.1. Classification (NCBI taxonomy): domain Eukaryota; kingdom Metazoa; phylum Arthropoda; class Branchiopoda; order Anostraca; family Artemiidae; genus Artemia; species Artemia sp. Qi Xiang Cuo. Next base: position 10,969,958 of record NC_142800.1, read on the forward strand.
AAGGTGAGGGCCACTTGTAAGTGCTGAAACCTTGTAAGTGGTTTGGCCACTTACAAGGCCACTTGTAAGTGCTTCCAAGCAAACAGAGAAAGAAAAAGGCTCGTGAGGTTGATTTGGATTTTCACTTCTCCCAAAAGAAGTAGTCAAGAAACTTGGATCACGGAAAATCATGGAATGACACGTTAAAACCAAAATTAAGAATTCCAGTGCCTTTTTTAAAGTTATTAATTAAATATAACTGTGGTCAAAGAAAGAATTTAATTTACCTGAAGTAAGGAACGAATCGGCTCAATAATAACCAAAACTATAAAAAAGGGATTTGATATCAATAGATACATTAAAAGAATTGACTTTTTATGCTTATTCCGAATAAGATACACTAAGCTTAGTTGCATCATAAGTAGATGTTTCAAGCTCCTGTCTACAAAAATGTGGAATTTTGTATTTTTTGCCAAAAGAAAGATTACGTAATCGTATTTATTATTATTTATTCCCCCAGGGATGATAGTATCGAACCAATGATACTAGAAGATGGGGAGAGGGCTCATTCGAAGGAAAATTAAAGTTCTGGTGCCCTTTTTTAGCGATTAAAAAGATTGGGGGATAACTAGCACCCCTCCCACGCCCCTTTTTCCTTCAAAGGCACCCGATAAAAGTTTTGATATCCAGGCATTTTGTTCAGCATATTTGAAAGACCCAATAACTGTGCCTCTGAAAAAAAACATGACCCCCCCAGTCCCTGAGAAAGCGACTGCAAGTTAGGAAATTTGTCCATTGTTTATGTATAATACGTATTTGTTATTGTGAAGTATACAAAAATTTTTTGGCGGGAGAGGAATTTTCTGCTGGGAAGGATTTTCAAAGGGGAGAATTTCTTGTGGGAAGAGAATTTTCCGGGAGTAAACTTCTAGAAGAAATTTCACACTGAGTAAATTTGCCAGAATTTCTAAACGAAATTATCTTTATTGGTTTTACTTTCTCTTTGCCAACTCAATTTTGCATGTGAAGATTTTCGAGGGAGTTGTCCGGGGGAAATTTATAGCGTGAATTGAATTGTCTGGAGATCTTTTCATGGGGCATACTTTCTGCGAGAGAAATCCTCAATTGGGAGTTTTTCACGGGAGAAATTCTCCATGGGAGGATTCCCTGCGGGAGTATCTTTATACTGGGGGGGGGGTGGATTTCTAGGAAAACATCCACGGAGAGGGAGATTTCTGGAATGATTTGAAACAACATCAGAAATTAGAACCTTTTCAAATAGAAATATACTGAGGAAGATTTTTCAAGCGGAATCATCCACAAGTAATTTTCCGGAGGGGGGGGGGCTTTTCAACAAGGATTGAACTATCTTTGAAACTTTGAATGTAAAGGGTGTAATTTTATTTGGGTAAAACTGCCGGCACTAGACCCCCCCCCCCAATGCACACGTCGTATTTTCCCGAAATATATCCAATATAAATTTTGATATAGCTATTTTATTCGAAATAGTGGAAAGACCGTATAGACCTAGCAAGGCCTTTGGGGTTGAAAGAAACCCCAAGAGCCTTGGCGTAAGGTTTGTAAGTTATGTACCGGGGGTATTTAAGGTTTTTATGGAAGGGATAGTTGTATAAGCTTTATAAGAGGCTCATTGGGTTGGAAATTGGAAGTTCTAGTTCTGTTTCAAGAGTCAAAACTGATGGAGGGCAACTCGCCCCCCCCCCGGCCAAATACCCCCTCTTTTTACCAGACGCATCTGATTTAAATAGTGAGGAAGCAATTTTGTTCCAAATTGGCCAAAAAACCTACAACAATGCCTCCTTTGTTTATCATGGTTGAAGCGGTAGATATAACCTAGTAAAGAGCAAACCTTAGCCCATAATAACTAAAAGTTAAAAACGACGTTTTGAAAAAACTGCCTAGTGAAAAAAAAATTGCCATCTGACACTGATTCAGGAATGGTGACTATTATTTCGGTTCGTCTTAAAAGTAAAAGTTTATTGCAAAAAGAAATTTATGGTGATTTCGAAAACAACCTGAAACCTCTCGAAAATTGCGTCAGATAAAAAGAAAAGTGTACCATTGGAATTATCATGGTTGAAAACCAGAAACAGGGTAATTACAGTCCCCCTCCTTGAAAAACAAGGAAAATTGCTTTTTTACATCGGTAGCACTGATCTGTTTCAATTTTTTCTGTTTTTTTTTTTCTCCAGGCCTTGCGGGTTACCAGAGCATCATAGAGCTCATTCAAAAGCTATTTCTTATATCTGCGTGCTTTATAAACTCCACCATCTGCAAGTGCCATATGGCACTAAAATGGAACTTTTTGCCATTTCTCAAGTGGTGGCGCTAGCAGGCTACCAGAACATCGTTGACAGATTTTTTATAGCTTGTATAAAAGATATTTCTTATATCTAATTTCTTTCTATAAATTTCATCATCTACAATTTCCAAATGGCACTAAAAACGGCACTTTTTGTGTCATATCTCAAGTGAAAAAGCTGAGGCTATTGGGCTAGCAGAACATATAAGAGTTATATTTAATGGCTCATTTGAAAGCTATTGCTCATATCAACATGCTTTTTTTTTTATCAATTCTACCATTAGTACGTGCGATATAGCACTGAAAACAACACTTTTGGTGCCATTTCATAAGTGCAAAAGCTTTGAAGTACAAAACAAGTACTATTGTGATAGTTATGCTCCAGAACCCTTAACTGGATGTTTACAAGAACCCTTCCCACACCCTCCCCCTCCAAACCTCCTTAGTAAGTTTCATATATCGTCTGTTCACCATATAGATACTGAAACACTAGCAGGTTACTATACCAACGTAGATAGATACTTAATGGCTCATTTATTTGCTATAGCTTACACTTACTAGGTTTTACAAATTCTACCATTTATTAGAATTGACAGAATCCAGCGTGAACTGGTTTCTTTGGGCAACTTGCAATGAACTCTTTTTCCGCAGGTTTGAAGCAATATCAGTAACCTAGTGAAAAGCAAATCACAGTCTATAGTAACTAAAAGTTAAAAAACGTTAAAACGGTCTTTTTTCTTTTTTTTTCCAGGCCTAACGGGTAACTAGAACATCAGAGCGAGATTCAAAAGCTATTTCTCATATGTACGTGGTTTATATAAATTCCGCCATCCGCAAGTGCCGTATGGCACGAAAAAGGATACTTTTTATGCCATTTCTCAAGGGGTAGGGCTAGCGGGCAACCAGAACATCGTAAATAGATTTTTGATAGTGCGTATAAAAAATATTGCTTATATTTATGTTCTGTCTATGAATTCCACTACCTGCAAGCTTCAAAAGGTACTAAAAACGGCACTTTTTGTGCCATGCCTCAAGTTGAAAAGCTGGGGCTAGTGGGCTATCAGAACTTCTTAGAGTGACGTTTAATGGATAATTTGAAAACTTTTGCTCATATCTACATGCTCTTATTAATTCTACAATTCGTAAGTGAGATATATCACTGAAAAAAAAACATTTTTGGTGCCACTTCTTAAGTGGAAAATCTTGAAAGTATAAAACTGTATGCCCTACAAACACCAATATATTAAACTAGATTATTAGAGGTGTGGTTCTGTTAGTACATCACTAGACTTCAAATTAGATTATCTTGCGTTCGATTCCTCCTTGGATTTTTTTTTTTCAATCATGGTTTGTCCCTTCTTATGATTTTGTTTTAGATAATCCACTATTTTTGCAAATGTGATGGACTCATTTTTCAAAGACTATCCCGAGAAGACTCATTTTAAAGCTATTTCTCATATCTACGCGCTTTTTATCACTTTTACCATCCATAAGTGCCATATAAATAGCATTAAAAACGGCACTTTTGGTGCCACTTCTTAAGTGGAAGAGTTTGGAAGCACAAAACGGTACCCTTGCAATAGTTATGGTCCAAAGCCAATAACTGGAGGTTTATAGGAACCCCTCATATATACCCCCCTCCAAACCCTCTTAGTAAGTTTCACAAATCACCTACTCATCTTAAAAGTAAAATATTATTGCGAAAACAAATTAAATAAAACTAAAAACTTTTAAACTAAAAATCTAACAAAAATTAAGCTTGAATGATCAACAGTTTGGAATCAAATATTCAATTTTCACTCTGCGTGAAACCTGTGTGCAAGTTCTAATGGCGGTAATGGACGGAAAGGGGCGTCCTTGCCCCTTTTAGTTTTTTGCTCCTGCCTAGGTTTTGAAAAACACCTTTTTCTGGTCATTTTATTGAAAAAGGCACTTTTGTCATTTGAAAAAAATGGAGGAAAAACAGAAGGTACACTTTATCAGAATGTGCTATCAAGTTAAATTTATAAAAAACTGATTAGGAATAAATATAAGCTTTTAAATGTGCCTTTAAACAGCTCCATAAGTTTTAAAATGAAACTAAGGAATGACATTAAAACTTAAAACGAGCAGAAATCATTCCGTATAAATAAAAAAGATCATGGCAGCGTTGTTTGTACATTAAATTTGAATAAAAAACGAGCAAAGATTAATCTAAAAGAACGAGTTTTTCTAAGGGAAGTAAAGAGCGAATTTGAAACATAAGACAGACAAAAATGATTGCTTCACAGCCTATCTAATATATATTAATAAAACTAATACAAATAAACCAACTAATTATGTTTCCCTGTGTTTCTAGGATTACAAAAAACTAGCGCTTTACTGAAAACACAAAATAATATAGGAGTTTTGGTACAGTAAAAGTAAACCAATTGAGGATACTTACGAAACAAAAATATTATCAATCCCTTTTGGGATCAATCCTTTTAAGATAAAGCAACAACTAATTTTAGGATTGTTGTTTTTTTTTCAAATTTAATTTGGTATCAGTTCTCTACGATGGCTCAGTTCAATGCCTCGCTGTCGTTTTGGTTTTAAAAAGGACAAGTCATGATTTGTTTGTAGACAAGTTCGAAGTAAATTCATCTTGATAGCATTAGGATTAGAACTATAGATTAGTTTTAGAATTTGTACCATAGCTTGACTTTCACTGTTGTACAGAGAGAAATAACCGTATTTACAGAGTTCATATTATTTGATCTTCATTTGATCTTATTTGAGTCTTATTTGATCTTCATGTCAAGTAACACTAAAGCATATTTCTTACAATTGAAGATTGTTTATTAATCACTATATGTATTTTAGCTCGCGAGACAAAAATGCTACCTGATAAATCAATCCAATATTTCTGTAAAGTGTTCAATGACTTTGTGGTTATTAAAGAAATATTTAATTTTGCGCTTATATTTTTAAGATAATTTTAATTGTACATGGAAAGTTACTGATGTAACAACTGGTTTAAGACTATGAAAAGCTTTACAGATTTGTTTATTGTTGTCAGACTAAATACTCACTTTTGACTTCCAAATCAATATTCTTGTTCTTAATGCTTGGTTTTCGTGTTTTCAGTAAAGCGCTAGTTTTCTATAATTTTATTGATATATATTAGATAGGCTGTGAAGCAATAATTTTTGTCCATTTTAAGTTTCAACTTCGCAATTTACTTCCTTTGGAAAAACTTTGTTTTTTAGATTAATACAACCCCCAGAGCCAGGGTTTACAATCTCTATGCCTTCTCAACGCTAGAACATAATTTGCAGTTTACTGAAAAAAAAATACAAGTGAATGTGCGTTGTCAGTTTAATACATATATGCTGATATTTATTCTTTAAAATCTTAATAATTTATGCGAAAGCAAAAAAATTCAAGATTTGGTTTTTCCAGTAAAGTGCAAATTATGTTCTGACCTTGAGAAGGCGTAGGGGTTTTGAGCCCTACTCATGTTAATATCTGCTCGTTTTGAGTTTGGCTCGGTTATTTATTGTAATTGATTAAAAAAAACTTTTTCCACAAAATAAGTTTTTCAAAGGAAAGTAAAGAACTCCATTAAACAAAAAATGAGCAAAAATAAAATCAAATAATCTACCAAGCCTAAAAGTACCACAAATCGACATCGATAAATAAATGAAACCCAAAACGAACATAAATTACAAGAAATAACCGAGTCAAACTCAAAACCAGCAGAAATTAACATAAGTTGGGCTCAAAACCCCCTATGCCTTCCCAAGGCCAGAACATAATTTGCACCTTACTGAAAAAAATATAAATGTTTTTACTTTTATAACTTTTATAAATCAAGTAATATTAACATTTTTATTACTAAATATCAGTATATGTATGTTAAACTGACAATGCAAATTCATTTGCATTTTTTTCAGTAAAATACAAATTATATTCTGGCCTTGGGAAGGCATCGGCTTCTTCCAAACATGGCTCAGCCTACCGAACACGGCAGATACTCTGGGTGATCGGATGACAACTGCAAGTTCGTTGCGGCCGTCTGAAGATATAATGGAACCAAGGTATGTGGAATGGTCAACCATTTCAGTTTGGTTTCTGGTGACAGAGTAATTTGATTTGTCGGTGTCAGACTTTGGCTGCACTACGATGACTTTTTTTTTCTAGTTAACAGATATTCAGATCCAGACAGCTTTTTCTGAAGCGAATTCAGAGCCATGAGTAGCTGTAACATGTGTATATTAATTCACTATGCATTCAGCACTATTTTGTATGGTTTTCTTTCATCTTTTTTTGACAGCTTACTATACCCTTCCTTGTAAAATCTCGTTTTGGACTGAAATTAAATAAAAAAAAACAAGTTTTTTAAACTGAAAGTAAGGAGCGACATTAAAACTTAAAACGAACAGAAATTATTCCGTATATGAAAGGGGCTGTCCCCTTCTCAACGCCTCGCTCTTTACGCTAAAGTTTTTTATTGTTTTAAACAATAAAGTTGTGAGACAGGGTCAAACTTTAGCGTAAAGAGCGAGGCGTTGAGGAGGGGACAGCCCTTTCATATACGGAATAATTTCTGTTCGTTTTAAGTTTTAATGTCGCTCTTTACTTTCAGTTTAAAAAACTTGTTTTTTTTATTTGATTTCTGATCGTTTTTTAGTTAATGCAGCTTTTCTTTGCATAAAAATTTTACTTTTCTTTTGCTAAATGGATGTGAACTTTGCCTCTCACAACTTTATTTTTTAAAACAATAAAAAACTTTAGCGTAAAGAGCGAGGCGTTGAGGAGGGGACAGCCCCTTTCATATACGGAATAATTTCTGTTCGTTTTAAGTTTTAATGTCGCTCCTTACTTTCAGTTTAAAAAACTTGTTTTTTTTATTCCGTATATGAAAAGGGCTGTCCCCTCCTCAATGCCTCGCTCTTTACGCTAATTTTTTTTATTGTTTTAAAAAATAAAGTTTTGATACAGAGTCAAATGTTATCGTAAAGATCAAGGCGTTTAAGAGGGGAAAGTCGCTTGCACATAAGGCATAATTTCTGTTCCTTTTAAGTTTTAATGTCGCTCCTTACTTTCAGTTTAAAAAACTTGTTTTTTTTTATTTAATTTCTTATCGTTTTTTTAGTTAATGCAGCTTTTATTTGCATAAAAATTTTACTTTCCTTTTGCTAAATGGATGTCTTTACAAATTAACTTACGTAACTAACTTCTATATTCGTATATTTTTCTTCTGGCAAAAAATACAAAGTTGCAGATTTTTGCAGATACGAGGTTGAAACCTATATAATAGGGTTTTCTGATACGGTGAATCTGACGGTGTGCTTTTCATTAAAATTCTTTCACTTTTAGTGGATGTTTCCATCCTCTTTAAAAAATTGGTTAAACTTTCTCTGGCTCGTAGCCTTTGATGAGTAATACTAAACTTGATAAAATTTATATATTTAGAATCAGCATTATAAACACATTCTTTTGATACATTTATTGACATCAAAATTCCATTTTTAAAAGTTTAGATTACTATTGAGCCGTATCGCTTGTTTTTTTATTGTTTTTTTTATTACGTATATGTTATTACGTATATGAGGGGGTTCTCCCTTAGTCAATACCACGCTCTTTACGTTAAAAGTTAAAAAAAATTTTATGCACAAACCCCTGAATCACAAAGGCCGTTTAATTAGAATAGATAGCTCTTTTGAAAGCACTAAAAAAAAAAAAACTGTAGCGTAAAGAGTGAGGTATTGACTTGGGGGAGAACCCCCTCACATACGTTAAAATTTCTGTTCGTTTTAAGTTCTAATATTCATTCTTACATTTCAGTTGAAAAAACTTGTTTTTTTTTATTAAATTTCTGATCGTTTTTTAAATAATGCTTGGAAATCCGGCGCCCCCTTCATAGAAATGTCCCTCACCCCAAAGAAACATCCTCCACGGAAATATTCTCCAGAGTAACTCCCTCCTCTAGCCCCCCTCCAGAAAAAATCCTTCCTGAAAATGGTTGTATACGTCCAAATAACAAATAAATAATGCTGGTAAGTCCGGTACCCCCATCAGGGAAATGTTAAACACCCAATAAAAACTACCTACACGGAACGTCCTTCCAACATCCCTCCTGATGCACCCTTCCTTCAACACACATACAAAGAAACTCATGAAAACGTCTGTATATTTCCGAATAACCAACACTATATGCTAACATTGGGTAAAGTTCATATCTTTTAGCCCTCACTCTGGGTACTTCTGGGTATTAAGTCATCCCAAAAGACATATTTATCATATTTTCGACCATGCTGAACAAAATGGCTATCTCAAAGTTTTGATCGGGTGACTTTGGTAAAAAATTAAGCGTGGGTGGGGGCCTGGTTGCCCTCAATTTTTTTTGGTCACCTAAAGATGGCACTAGAACTTTTAATCTCCGTTCAAATAAGTCCTCCCACGATATTCTAGGACCTCTGGGTCGATACGATCACCCCTGGGAAAAAACAAAAAAACAAATGATCACGCATCCGTGATCTTTCTTCTGGGCGAAACATACAAAATTCCACATTTTTGCAGATAGGAGCTTGAAACCTCTACAGTAGGGTTCTTTGATACGCTGAATCTGATGGTGTGATTTTCATTGAGGTTCTATAACTTTTAGGGGGTCTTTCCTCCTTTTTTTAAAAATCAGCCAAATTTTCTCAGGCGCGTAACTTTTTATGGGTAGCATTAAACTTGATGAAAAGTTTATATTTGAAATCAGCATTGAAATCTGATTCTTTTGATGTATCTATTGGTATCAAAAACCCGTTTTCTAGAGTTTCGGTTACCATTGAGCCGGGTCGCTCCTTACTTACAGTTCGTTACCACGAACTGTTTGATAAATTTTCGAAAGCCTGACTGACTTTTCTTTAAAGCATTGAATTTTTTTTCCGTTTCCAAAATTCTGCAAAATGAAAAATAATTTTTTTAACGTAATCAAAACCAAAAAATTGTTTTTTTTTCTTTGCAACCAGAAAAATTGAATTCCCTTAAGACTAAACATGAAAGTGTTGGGCCATCATGGGATTTCCTAGCTATTCCAGAACAACTTTAGGTCATGTCCTGCTCATGATTTCATTCTTTGTAGTTAGAAATTTATTTTTTTGCAGTAACAAATATTTTAACTTATTTTTTTGAATCATTACCAGTAATATTCCTAAGTAGGATAACTAGACATGTCTTCTGCCCGAGGTCGGTAGCTCTATTTTAATTGACATTTCAGGCTGATAAAATAGCTTATAAAGTAAATTTTGATATTTTAAAGCCTTTATTTGCATCTGTTTATCATTTTAACAGCACAACATCAGTGTGCTTAATGGCTTTCCCAAACACAATATTAAATCCAAGGGAAAGCGTTGTAATCCTTTTAAGAGAACCGCCAAAGCAGGAAAATCTTAGTTTTCGCAACTTGAGTAGTTATATTTCCGGTTTTCGGACGCGCTCCATGTATCTCCCAACATAAAAAAAGCGAAAGAAAGAGAAAGAGAAAGAGAAGTAGGATAGAGAGAAAAAGAGGGAAGGAGAAATAAAGAGAGAAAGTGATAGAGGAAAAGAGATGAATATAGAAAGGAAGAGAGAAAGAAAGACGGAGAGAGAGAGAAAGAAATAAAGGGAGGGAAAGACCGAGAGAAAGTAAGACAGAGAAAGGAGGATAAAGAAATAAATAAAGAGAGAAATAAAAAAAGAGAAAATAGGGAGACAGAGAGAAAAATAGAGAGAGAGAGAAAGTAAAAATGGAAAGATATGGAGAGAGTGAGAGAAGTCAAGATAAAAAGAAATACAGAGAGAGAGGAAGGGGGAAATAAAGATAGACAGAAACAGAGTAAGCGAGCGGGGAATAAAGAAAGATAGAGTTTGTGTAAGGGGTGGCCTCTTTATAGACTTTCCAGATTTGAGAGAGGTCTTTCCAATCAATGTAGAAAGGTGGATTCAACCTTTAGCAAGCTTATATTTAGAAGAATATATGTAGACTAAACATATAATATTGAAGCTAGGAGAGAATGGGTCCCTTATTATTACAAAAAATTTTTAGTGTAAAGTATTACTACTAGTTTTACAGTTTTATTTATTAAAAAAAAAAACTTCTTGTGTTGAGAATAGATAGATATTTTTTTTTAGATATTTATTGCAATAAAAGCCACTTTGGGCCATGGCAAAAAAAGGAAAATCACACAAAATAATAACATGATTATAACACTCATGGCAAAGTATGGTAGCCTACATAACAATAACAACGCAAAATTACAAAACATTACAAAAACATAATAAAGCACACAATATCATTAAACTAACATAAATAGATAGATGTATGTTACATCAGTCAAGGGCCATGATTACAAAAATAACAAACAAGAAAACAACTTACCCACATGCAGCAATACTTTCCACACTCACCCCACCCCCTTTACAAAAATCTATCTCTATGTGACATACCCAATTTTATATACTTTGCTATAATTCTTATTGTCCCATGATTTTTTGATCCCATTACTGAAACCAACCACTCACTTGTCCCCACATTAACAAAAAATAAATCTTTCCTTAGATCCTGTAATTCGGGACAAAGGGCCATGAAGTGAAGCAGATCCTCCCCATTTTCTCCGCACATAGGGCATGAGTAAGGACCCTCCTTTACCCTTACCCTCCCTAAATATTTCCTCCTTTCTCCAAGTGCTAGAAAATTACCCATCCCTGATATATACCACTTAATTTCTTCACTATTTAAACCCGCTTTAAAATAATTATCATATCCCCAGACCTCCTTCCATTGCCGGTAAATGCCGAGGGACACCGAGGCTGCGACTTCACACTGCCATTTCTGAATCTCCTGATCTCCAAGCACTCCCTACACTAGTTTTGCTACATTTCCTACTTCCAGCCCTATCCCCTTCCCTTCATTCCAAACACCTGATAACCCACAACTATTTAAGATTGATTTCACCTGGGAAGCCCATGAACATTTCCTTCTATCCTGCAACACCTCCAGATAAGCTGCATTTACTAACCTATTATTCTGTAAACCAATCACCTTTTCCCAGTATCCTATCATTCTAACCAATCTTTTTACCCTCAATGAAAACAGTCCTAGATCACCCTTTAACACCAGATTATTAAATTTCCCCCTTCGCCCTAAAAGTCTCCTGAAATGTCCTAAATAAATTCTCTCTATTTTTTCCCCTTTTTCAAAACCCCAAACTTCCCCACCGTAACTCAATGATGGGCCTACCTTCGTCTCAAAAATTCTCTTCTGTAGCTTAATATCTGCTGGTCCTAGATGCCCAAGGGGACTCTTCAATAATGCCCATGAAGCCTTCTGACCCTTCCAACTCGCTATTTGCACCTGATCACTCCATTTCCCTGAACTTGTGAACTTACATCCCAAATAAATAAAATCCTTAACTTCTTTCATCTCTTTCCCTTTAAAATAAAACTTATTCTTTTCCCTTTCATCATTTCCAAAAACTAATATAACTGATTTTTCAATATTTAAAACTAATTTTTTACTCTCCAGATAACTATCAAAAATCTCTAACATCTTTTGCAAATCCGGAGCCGATTTCGCAAGCAATACTATGTCATCTGCAAATAATAAACAAAACAGCTCCAGCGACATTAAGTTTAACGTAGGGACATTTGTATTTCTAAAATACTGCCCAATATCATTAATAAAAAGAGAAAACAAACGCGGTGATAGTGTGCATCCTTGTTTGAGGCCTATAGTACTTAAAACTGGCCTAGCATAAGAAATACCCACCTTGACTACTACTTTAACCATCTCATACATTTTCATTATAACTTCTACTAACCTAATTGGCAATCCTAATTTCACCAACACCACTTTCAACAAACTCCTTGAAACTTCGTCAAATGCTCCCCTAATGTCCAAAAACGCCGTATATAGCCTATTTTTCCTATGCCTCGTATATTTACTAGCTAAAGCCTGTAAACAAAATATTTGATCAATTGTACTATAATTTTCCCTAAACCCTGCCTGACATTCAATTAATATACCTTTATAATGCAACCATTTATCCATCCTACTAGAAAGGACTCTACAAAATAGCTTACTGATAGAACTTCCTAAACTTATCCCCCTATAATTCTTATGTAGGTTTCTTTCTCCTTTCTTAAATAATGGGATCTTAATCGATATCTGCCAATTTTGTGGCCATAGAGGTGTACTTAGAATTGCCAAGAATATCAATGCAAGCGCTGGCAGTATCCACGCTCTTGACCATTTCAGCAGCTTAGTTGGTACTCCGTCGATGCCCGGAGCTGAATTCCCTCTCATGCTTTTCAAGGCGTGCCATATTTCCTTCTGTCCAACCGGTTCCAGTAGTTTAACGTCCTCTGAATCCAACTCAAAATCGGCTGTTTCTTCTAAACTATTCATCTCCTCATCAGCTCTCTCTTCGTCCTCTTCGGTGTATATCTCTTTATATTTTTGTTCTAAGTATTCTGGCCAGGTATCGGCGTGAGGGACTGAATCAGTCAACTTTCTATTTTCTGTTGATTTCCTAATTAACTTCCAGAACTCCGTCGTATCATTCACGCTAAATTTCTCCTGTATTTTTTGGCTTTCTTCCTCTTCAAAACGTCTCTTCTTCAACTTAAGTAGCCTTTTATATCCCCTTCGCTTGTCCCTATAACCTGAAAATTTTTTTCCGCTGCAACTGTACTACTAGCCTTAAGCAACCTAAAAGCTTCTAAAACCTCCTTCTTCTTTTCCTCACAATCCTTATCAAAAAAACTCATCAAGCCAGTACTTCTACCATTTTTTCTCCTGCATGCCACCTTAGTTCCAATCTTATACAAAACCCCCGACAAAAAATCAACAGAACCTGCTATATCCCCTTCCCTTGCCATATCCTCACTCTTCTGAATAAATGAATCCAGCCCTCCATCTTCAACTAGTATCTTTTTCAACTTCTCCTCACTATCATTATCAAACCTTAAACCTTCCCTCCAATCAAGCTCATTACCCATCTTTCCCTTAGCCCCAAACTTCTTTTTCCAGCTCTCAGCCCATCCTCTCCCTCCTAATTCAACCCTAATAGGCACGTGATCCGACCCAGCCAGCGCCATCACCTCAAAATCCACACAACAAGAAAGAAGCCCCAGACTAACAACCCCATAATCTATAACACTTGGAGATCTACCCTAAAAACATGTAAAATCCCCCACTCCTTTATCCTTCCCTGTCCTCCCATTCAAAATAACCAAATTCTGCTTACCACAAAAATCCAATAATTTTTTCCCCCAATTATTCTTTCTCCGATGACCGTCCTTACTCGTCCTCCTCCTAACCGACGGCTCAATCATATCAACTCCCTTAGTTTTTCCTAGTTCGAGATCCACCTCCTCCTCACGGGCTCCTTCATCCTCCCCTGTATATCCGTTAAAATCCCCTAGAAAAACAAAATAATCGGACGGAAACCGTTCTGAAAAACAATCCATATCATGTTCTAATATCTCCCAGGTATCCTCATCACTAAAAGTGCTAGTTTCCGGCGGTAAATACACTGAACAAAAGATAAACGAGTTACTACCTAAAGGTACTCGCACCCATACTAGATTACATGAAACACTTTTCAATCGAGATAAATTTCGCCATCTATTCGTTATCAATAATACCACTCCTCCATAAGTTCTACCATTCTGCGATCGCTTTCTTTGTGATCCAAAATAAGAAAAACCTTCTATTCTCTCCTCTTTTTCCAGCCACGTTTCTACTAATGATACAACTGAAAAATCACAACATTTAAGAAGACACTCTAATTTAAGATACGAAAGGCCCTGAACATTCCAATGCGCTAAATGACACTCGTAAATTGCGCCATGGCCCTGCTTATGCTATCCACTATTTGAGCCAATGGGTTGTGACGAGTTAAATAGCTGCCTAGGCTCCATTTTATTAGGGTCCTCAGCTCTAACCGACTTGCTCTTCTGTCTTAGGTGGTCATCTGGGCTAATAATTTGGTGGCTGTTACGTTTGGGAGCCCCCACAGGCCCGACAAAAGTTGATGTGGAGCCTTTTTTAGTAACAGGAGTTTCACTGTTCACCCCATTTATTTCGTTATCACTACTAAGCTCCTCCACTACACTAAAGAAAGATTGAATTGAGGATGAAGATCCAGAACGCTATCTTGAATTGCAAGGTTCTTCCAGGTTAAACCGATTATTTTCAGAAACAAAACTCTTTACTAAACTTTTTTGAGGCACTGATAAAGACCCAGGTTCACGGAGAAACTTTTGCCCAAAATTTTCCTTAAAATGGGTCATGGTACTCGCTTATGACTCTATATTAGGGGAATTCGTAACCTCAACTACAGACTGCTTATCAAAGCTATACGTAAAACACTGTTGACCAATATATAACTTTGTCCCTCTTAGTCTTGCTTCTCTATTTTCTCCTCTAGCCCGTTCAAGAAAAGGCTTTAGGTGGTTACGAATAGACAATTCACGCTTTGTATAATCGGGACTAACACCAAGACCCGCCCTTCAGGTGCGCACTTGAACGCAATATAGTATCACGAATGTAACCACTTGTAAACTTAACCAGCACCGGTCGCGTGCCTTGTTTAGCGTTTAGCCGAATAATGTCTCTAATGTCCATCATTTTCAGCCCTAAATTTGGCACATGTAAGTTGAGTGCTCTCATTACATCTTCTCGTAACGAAGAACCTTTGTTTGTAGGATCGAAATTATACAGGACCAAATTACACTTTTTAGACTCATTTTCTAGTCTTTGAAATTTTACGTTAGTAACCGACAATTCAGCTTGCAAACTTAGGTAATCTTTCTTCAATTGTGACGTATCCTCCGAGAACTTGTCTACTGTCGAATCAATTCGCGACGAAATAGCAGATAGGTCGTTTCTCAGTTCTTGAACCTGCGATGAAACTATTTCTATTCCGTTCAATTTTTGATTAATTTCTTGTAGAGTTTCAGAAAAATTAACAGAAGTCATAATTAATCCGGAAATATAGTTATAATAATTAGAAAGATTACTTATCTTTCTTTGAGGGCCAAGCCTCACAAATGCATCCGAGTGACTATTCCAGTGCCTGTAATTATTCACACAAAATTTCTGCTTAACATAGCAAGTCTTGTAAAGTAAGATTTCCACTTAACATGACAATTCTTGTCAATGGGAACTGGTTTTTAAAGTTATTTCACAGCCTGTGTACTTAGATGTAAGCGGAATGAATGCTGATTAAAACTGGGTCAAGTTCAAAGAAACTAGATTTCAATTTATAATCCTCTTCGCTAACTAGGTGTTATCTCTTTGAACTGTGAATCAATAATACGAGCAATCATTTAAATATTTACTCGTATACCATAGTTTATAGAATTAGCAGTATGATCATACCCTATCTCACCCATTATAAAAACCCGGACCAAGGTGCGAGTGCTCCAGAGAACGTTTTTGCAGATATAAACATAAGCGGCATTAGATCTTTCACGGGTAGACAAGTCAGATTTCTCTTGGACACGAAACAAGTGGAAACCCGCTATTACGAATAATGCAGTTTGTAACCATTTCTCATTGATTGACGGAAACAGACTAACCCGCTAATGTAGAAATAAGTGGGAGGAGCTTTTTGTTCGTACCGAGAATGAAGGCCAGAAATGATCTGCGATGAACTTACTGGATAATTCTATAAACTGTGTCGTATACTTACGTATATTTAAATATTAACTCGAATAATTGCTCGTAATTATTAAATCAGAACAATTATTTTTATTACTTAACGATATTTAATTATGAGGATAAAAGTTCATTGGATCACAATTGGATCACAATTATGAATTTCGGTTATAACTGCAACATAAATGTATATGTTATATCTATTGTAGGAAGGTGAAATAGCTACAAAGGCCCAAACGTGACGTGCCAGTGTCGTTTCGCTTATTTTCTGAAATAGTATCTATTCTGGAGTGGAATAGAATTTCCAGTTTCCCAGAGAAGAGTTCCATTCTCGAGGAAAGTGTTTTCTTAGAGCTGACCGTTCCCTAACATGGGGCACCCTTGTTCAGGGCAATTATCACAATAAAAGGAAGAGAAAGGAACGGTAATAAACAGACAGAAAGGAGGTTGGCGTGGGACAAGAAATAATTTTCGACTCTCCATTTCTTATAATATCAAGAGTAAATATAAAATTCTCAAAAATACAGTTCTTGCGACATAGTAGTCAATCAAACAATTCGTGACAATGAACTGTAAGTAAGGAGCAACTCAGCCCAATAGTAACCAAATCCCTTACAAAGGGGTTTTAAAAACAATTAATACAGCAAAAGAATTAGCTTTAAATTTGTGTCCCAAATATAAAAGATTCATTAATTTTAATGTCACCCATCAAAAGCTACGAGCCTGAGAACATTTGCCTGATTTTTGAAAAAGGTGGAACACACCCCCAAAAGTTCAAGTCAGAAGTTGAAAATCACAATATCAGAGTCAGCGTATCAGAGAACACTACGTTTGAGATTTCAAGATCCTACCTACAAAAATGGAGAACTTTGCCAAAAGAAAGAACACGGATGCGTGTTTATCTGTTTGTTATTTTATTTTCAGGGATGATTAAACGAAATTGTCCCAGGTTTCATTCAAATGGAAATTTAAAGTTCTATTACCCCTTTTGAATTAACCAAAAGATTGGAGGCCAACAAGTCACCCCCGTGCCCCTCTTTCCATAAAGACATCCAATCAAAACTTGGAGATAGCCATCTAGTTCCATAGTTCAAAGATCCAGTAGCTTTGCCTCTGGGGATGACCTGAACCCCCCCCCCCCCAGCCCCTGGGAAAAGGGCTATAATCTATGCAATTTGCATATTGTTTACATGTAAAATTTACTTTTAGGAAATGACGGAAGTTTTTTGGAGGAGAATTTTCTGTGGAAGGGGGAGATAAATTCTCGTGGGAAGTAAATCTTCCGTGGAATTTTCCAGAGTAAATTTTACAGAGAGTAGATAGGGATTTTTTCGGCATGATTTGAAGAAGATCTTTTAGGTATTTTTTTCCATTTGCCCAATTACTTAAAAAAAAGAATGTGGCAACAAAATACAAGGATTCTGCGCCACTATTTTAAAGACTCAAAATTTACTGACTTGCTGAAAACACTGGGGAGGGGGACTTCCCTTAACCTTTTGATACGTCACGCCCCAGACAGTTGCCACAGTACAGAAATGACGGTCCAATTTTATATACACACATAAATATATAGAGGGCCGTATCCAGGATTTGTTTTCACGAAAGGAATTGTTTTCGAGGGGGGGGGGGGATTACACAAAAAACTCAAAAACACATAATTTTTTTATATACTTTTTTAATTTTTTACGAATTAGACAAACATTTCGGGGGGAGGGAAGTTCAGACCCCCTAAACCCCGTGGATACAGCTTTGAATATATAGGCCTACATACATAAGCATCCCAAAATCTACTCTTTTTAAACAGGAAATTGTATATATATATATATATATATATATATATATATATATATATATATATATATATATATATATATATATATATATATATAAGAAATAATTGTGTATGTATGTATTTATGTATGTATGTATGTTCTCGAAAATGCTCAATACTTTTTCTGAAAAATAGGTATCTTGGGATATTATCGCATAAGAAAAATGATCTAGATAGGTCAGAAGTCTGGGAAAAATCGTTAAGAGCCTTAATTTTTGTTTTTGCAAATGGCGTCATGTGCTATGTCAGTACATCATATAAGCATTTATTATGACATGATGTATGGCATTATATAATTAATTTTTTATATGATGTCATACATAGTATAAATAAGCATAATGCCAATACGGACCACTAAAACAACGGCTATTGCTAAATTGTCTAAAGTAATCAAAATCCAAAAACGTATCAAAAATGAAAATGAAGAGCAAAGACACACGCGGTTAGAAGATATGCGACACCGAACAAGTGAGGGAGTCAAAAATGAAAATCAAGAGCAGCGAGTCAATGAAAATTAAGCTGGGCAGTGAGAATCAAAACGTGTCAAAATTATTTGGCGATATTTCTTTCATAAGGACAGAAGACACGCCAAGACAAAAGAAGAAGTTTTTGTCCCACCCCCTGAACAATTGAAAGAACCAAAGGTGGTCGTCAATGCCTTCTGTACCTTGTAAAATCAAAAACGTGGACTAGATGAATCGTTGAAAGAAAAACAAGTTTTTCCCCACCATCCGAACAATTAAAAGAAACAAAGTTTCGGTGATATGTCTCTCATAATGACAAAAGAAAAGCCGAGGCAAAAGTTAAAGGTCCAGTAACAAAAAAAAAAAAAAAAAAAAAAAAAAATGTAATCAAAGGCACCACTTCTAATTTAAGGTTCATTTGGACATCATGACATCAAGAAAAGGCTCAAATTATCTTCTTTTAGAAGACAAGCGACGTTTAAAATCTATATATAGAAGCCTGCCGCGTGCCCCATAAATTTGTTAAAAAACAAAGGTTCGGCAATATGTATTTCATATTGACGAAAGATAAGCCGAGGTGTAACGAACCAAAAAAAAATTGAAAATGATAGCGGTGATGATTGGTTTTTTGATTTTGACACGGATAAGGTCGTCAATACACACTATACTTTTGAAAATCACAAGTATGGACTGGATAAACCGTTGGAAGAAAAAGAAGTTTTTGTCCCACCACCTGAACAATTAACAGCAACAGTAGCAACATTTTAAGAAATTTAAAATGAATTTCTTGTGCATTATTATCTCAATCAATCAGTAATTTACCGAACCAATTGTGCTCAAATCCTCCTTAGGGCCATACTGTGGTGTTTATTTTGATCCTGTAAATTTCCCCACAGTTGAGTGCAGACGGTTTGTTATCATTGTAATATCATTTCTTGTTTTAGTTTAAAGCTTTTTCCAATAGGCAATGCTTAGAAGTCCTCAAAAAAAAAAAATCCCCCCAGATCCCACCCCAAATACCAGTGAAACTGATACCCATCCTGGCTGGTCAAGCTCACTATCAGAAAGTTCACATGATAGCTCCAATTCTGAGAATAGGACAATGATCAGTGTAGGGGCCAATGTCACTATAAATAATGAAAATGGGTTTCAAGAGGTCCTTTCTAGATGCTCTAAAAAAAAGGAAAAAATCTCCCCAATCAAAAGCATTTCTCCCCTCCCTGCCCAAGATCCTCCCTCCCAAAACTTAGGAATTTACCTTAAAATTTCTCCTATTACCCCCTTTGAAATAAAAAAGATTACTGCAATAAGAGTTGCAATTTTCAAATTGATAAAATCAATGTTCTCTCTTAATATTCACCGTGATGGATCTCTGCTAATAGCTGTCCAAGATCAGAAATCAGCAGACACAATGATGAATCTAAAATCCCTTCTGAATACCCCAATTAATGCATCTAAATGGAACCCAAAACAATCCCCAACAAAAATAGTAGTTTATTGCATAAAAAATGTTTTTATTGTTAAAAAATAAAGTTGTGAGAAAGTCAAACTTTAACGTAAAGAGCGAGACGTTGAGGAGGGGACAGCCCCTTTCATATACGGAATAATTTCTGTTCGTTTTAAGTTTTAACGTCGTTCCTTACTTTCAGTTAAAAAAACTTGTTTTTTTTATTTAATACCAATTAAAGCCCCTAATGAAACCAACCAAAACCCCCAAGTCAAACGCTCCCAGTGCATCAAGTACCCCGTATAAAACACCATCCTCTAAGCCCCCTACCTCACATCCCTATCAGAAGGAATCACAAAGTCAACAGGCCTCCTTGTCTGGAGAGATGAGGTCAGCCTGGCCCCCTCTCCCAAGAAGAAACAAACCAGAAACACTACCAGGAATTAATCCCTTAACTGACAAACAGGATGCACAACCAAACATGCAATTCCCAAATATATACTTATTCATTCTAAACTATAATGCAGTTCAGGCCATGAACATACATCAACTACAGAAAACAAAAATCATTGCAGAATTGGCAAAAATCTACATCCCTGATGATATGCTCATTCTAGCAAAAAAAAGATCTTGCTTTACTTTTAACAAAGCTGAGCATTGATACACAGTCATATGAAAAATAAATCAACAACACAACACATACCAATACTCCAGTGGAACGTAAGATCACTCACAGAAAATAAGCTAAATGAATTAATATCTTTTATGAATAATAATTCCATTCATATTGCTTGCCTCCAGGAAACTCATTTAACCCAAAATCAACAAATTAAGTCTCTGGGATATACTATCCTGAGAAAGGATAGATCATCAGAGAGAAAAGGAGGTGGAGTAGCTTTATTAGTTAAAAATAATAGAAAATTCTGTGGCATCAATTTTCCAGATTTTGCAAATGATGTTGATGCAATTGGTATCAGTGTTTGGCTGAATAATACAAAAGCCTACATAATAAGCTTTTATAACCCTAATGGCCAAACTACAGATGCCATGGATTTCTTTAAATATATAAATAATTCTAATATGTTAAAAAATATCATTATTTGTGGAGATTTCAATGCCCACAGCCTTTTGTGGGGGAATAAACCAGCAAATAGAGCTGGTAAATTGATTGAACATACGACTTCAAATAATACTGAATTACTTGGTGCTACCCCTCCAAACCTGAATACATATTTCTACCCTAAAAGTGACCGATTCTCCACAATTGACCTACAAATTGTGTCACTAAACAATTTGAATAAAATTTATATAAATAAAATTGATAGTCTATGTACTGACCACTGTGCTATAGTTTGATCACTAAATGAACCTGCTGAAACTCTATCATATATCTCCAAATATATCAACACTAAAGTAAATTCGTCTATATTCCAAAATAAGCTAAATGATGAAATTACAAGTTTCAACCAAAATTAATGCATTTCAAACCCAACAGTTGACACACATGTGGAAGTCATGGCATCTTTACTAATAAATACAGCTAATCATGCTATTCCCAGGACAACACCCAAGAATATCATTCCTAAACACATTCCTAAAGAATGGTGGAGAAACGAGTTCCATAATAATTGCAGAACAAAAGAGGAAGCTAGAAGAGCATTCGTAACAAAACCATCACACTATACAAATCTTAGGACATAGAAAGTAGAATCTGATCTATAAAGGATTATAATATATGCTAAACATAAATACTGGAATAAATTTGCAAATAATCTATCCAGAGAAACACATGAGCCAATTATACATAAAGTCATAATCCACGTCTGTGGGAAAAAGACTTCCCCTAACCTACTCCAGTATGATCGCACTGATAAAAATACTCATTATAATAATTAAAATTAAAAATCTAAGCCATTTGCAACTCTTTTTGTTAATAAAATAACAACAAATAATTGAAGCAAAATGTCCTCGATTTCTATCAACCCAAGTTACCAACCACGCACAGGATCCGATTATATAACTAGTCCATTTTCAATCCAGGAAATGAATAATGCAAAACATCATATTAGGACCAAAACTAGCGGCAGCTATAACAATATACACCCTTCATGGATAAAGAATCTCACCCCTTCATACAAACAGGAACTGCTAAACTGTTATAATCACGCTTGGGCATCTTCTATGTTCCCCAATATATGGAAATGTTCGTCCCTCCTACCAATCCTAAAGAAAAATAAACCCAAAGATAACCCTGAGTCCTATAGGCCCATAATGATTACTCCTGTGATGCGGAAAAAAATGGAGAAATTAATCTATTACAGACTCCTCTGGTTTGTTGAAAAAAATGATATGATCCCTCATACTCAAACTAGATTGAGGAAACACCACTCCTCAACAGATGCTTTCATTTTGCTAACAAATGCAATAAATGAAACATTCTAAAAAAAAAATGTCCTAGTTGCAGCTTTCCTAGATTTTGAAGGGGCATATGACAATGTGAACCACCAAATCCTTCTAAACAAACTTGCAAACCTTGGACTACCCCCCCAAGCTAGCATCTTTTATAAAATCCTTCATAGAATTGCGAAGTTTCATTGTTTGTGTTGGTTCAGCCTTTCACCCCTAAGGAAAACAACCAAAGGCCTACCTCAGGGACCATTCCTTAGTTGCCTCCTCTTTGACCTATATCTCTGGGACATGAACCTTCCCCACACGAATCTACAAAGTGCTGACGATCTGGTGATATGGTCATCTGGCTAAACCTTTGAGATAGCACAGTCAAATCTGCAGAAGTTACTTTTCCAGTTTGAAAAATTGTCTCAACATTCAGATTTACTCATTGTACCTACCAATTCAAAAATAATCCAATTTCACCGAAAGCGTAACCATGTTAGTGCAAAACTAACTCTAAATAAAACAACTATTCCAGAAGATAATCGTATTAATTGCCTAGGTCTCATGCCTGACCAAAAACTTAATTTCCACCTCCACATTTCAAACACAATAAAAAAATGCTATAGAAAAACAAATATACTAAAAAGACTTCTTTCCACACCCTAGGGCTGAAAGGAGAAAACCTTACTCCAGTTTTATAAATGACATATAAGACCCCATATTGACTATGGGCTCATCGTCTACGGTGCATGTGGAAAGACCCAGATGCAAAAAATTGAAACAACACAAAATGATATAATACGTCTCATATTTGGTCATAGGAAACCCAAAAGCACCAATTTTCTGCTTATGGAGAATGGAATAACAACAATAAGGGGAGACGTAGCTTTCTCTTGACAAAAAAATCATACAAAAATTGAATCAAATAGCTCACACACCCTACATAATTGGTTAAGAAATCCAG
The DNA here is from genome assembly GCF_049724085.1 of Artemia sp. Qi Xiang Cuo. Lineage (NCBI taxonomy): Eukaryota > Metazoa > Arthropoda > Branchiopoda > Anostraca > Artemiidae > Artemia > Artemia sp. Qi Xiang Cuo. Next base: position 10,993,023 of record NC_142800.1, read on the forward strand.
CCATGTATAGAGGCATTGCAGATGAGTATGCCAATATTCAGAAGAAGTTCCCCGTACCGGCAAAGTCTATTGCACCCAGTCTTTCCCCCAATCCCCTCCATGGAATTGGTCAAGTCCCATAAAAAATACTGATTTCTCAAAGTGGAATAAAGATTTAACCCCCATTGCTTTTGTCCAGAAAAAAATTGCTGAAATTAATACAATTACCTATAAAAATCACTTCCAAATATTTGTTGATGGGTCAAAAATGAACGAGAAGGTAGCAAGCGGTGCTTTCCTTCCTCACCTGAAAATTGCAATGGGTCAGAGATTATATAGTAATTTATCTATAATGTCTGCTGAGTTAAACGCCATAATCATGGCATTAGAACACCTTAAGGATAACCAGCCTCTGATTGAAAATTCAAATAATATTATTATATATTCCGACTCTTTATCAAGCCTTGAGTTGCTGGCCTCAGCTCCTCAGTATAAGTTGGACATTGACACTCATCATTGTCTCAGTATTATAGATAATCTTGCTTCAAGTGGCATAAGAACTTATTTTCAGTATATTCCTAGCCACTCTGGCATAAGTGGTAATCATCAGGTTGATGAAATAGCAAAAAATGCTATAAATATTGACCAGCCAAGTGGGAGACCAATCCCGATTAAAGATATTTACCGATGGAGACTATCAGATATTATTTTTAACAAGAATAATCCTATCCTTTCCCCCTTTCCCAATAAGTATTTTTCTAAAATTCATCATAGAATTCGTTCTGGAACAAATGGACTAAATTTTCTTGCGTTCTCGTATAAATTTTCTAATTCAAGTGGTTCAATTCCCCTGTCCCCTCTTTGCAGGCATTGTAACATGAGTAATGAAACAATTGACCATTGCCTGTTTGAATGTAATATGCTGACTTCTGCACAACATATCTTGCTTTGTAAACTGTTAAAATGCTTCAAACATCACAAAATCTCACTATCAGCCAAGTGTCTAGCCAACCATACCTGCACACAGAGCATAGAAATCGACATCTACCATCTCATAATTGAACTCCTAGAGTCGAAAGATCTACTGAAAGATATCTGAAAATATCTAATAATTAAGAGGCAATCAAGCCAGTAGCTCTATAGCCCACAGAGTGAAGCAAAAGGAAAAGGGCTAAATAGTATTACTGAAAAGCCCGCCTGCTGTTAAATAGAAGAAAAAGAAGAATTAAAAGAAACAAAGGTTCGGCGATATGTCTTTCATAATGACAAAAGACAAGCCGAGGCAAAAGCTAAAGGTCCAACAGAAAAAAATGTAATTTTACAAAGGCACCGCTTCTAATTTAAAATTCATTTGGACGTCATGACATCAAGAAAGGCTCAAATTGTCTGCCTTTAGAAGACAAGCGACAGTGAGAATCTATATATAGAAACAAGCCGAGTGCCGGGGCCCGGCACTATATGTATATATATATATATATATATATATATATATATATATATATATATATATATATATATATATATATATATATATATATATATATATATATATATATATATATATATATATATATATATATATATATATACATATTATATTTAAAGTTTTTTCTTTCAGTGTTTAGAGACAGGGAGAACGCAAGACGTATGATCTGTAATTTGAAAGAGAAGCAATCTTTATACTCACATCCTCATCATGATCGAAGGCATTGAAAACATCATACGGGAGACAACTCAGCAAGTCAATAATAAACCATGATCGCAGATAATTCATACGGATTACTTTAGGATCTGATACCACTTCCCCGCCAGGTCCAACAAAAGTCGTGTGAAAATTTAGTACTATGTCGATAAAAAATATGACGTCCACAATAGAGTCCACTACGAGTAAACTAACATCTTCTGATGTTTTGTTTTTGAAAGCAACATTATATGGCACCATTATGGCTGTATAAAAAGTTAAGCACAGAATCACCCAATCCCAAATGGCTTTGAATGCACAATAATGTAACAGAATGTGTGGCGGGGTTTTTGGAGCTTCTTGGCGATATTGAGGTAGAATTTCTGCGTTCAAACTGATCATCTGCAAAGAAAAAGTTTATATATTTTTATCCACGCTAAGATAGAATGTTCAGAATTTCCTACAAGGTTTTCACTACCTTTCGTAACACATATACTGAGTGGAGTCAAACCAATTTTTTGAAAACAAAAAAAACTGTATTTTACATCCTACCTCTAAGCATTATCCCTAACACCCTTCTTAAAAACTTCCTCTGTAGAGTAGTTGACATTGTACTGTTCATTTCGTAGTCCTGGCGCTGACTGCACTCATTACAGTCAGCTCAGATTCTCAAAATTTAACCTCATACGGACTGTTTGCTCTCCCATGTGCTGACAAAATGAGGGAATAATAGAATATATTTTTACATAATATATTTCAATAATTTTATTGAAGTAAGAATATATCTATAAAAATAAAAAAAAATACTGCTAATGATATTTCCAGATGTTTTTGTAGAATTTTGAAAAACTAGAGCTCTAGCTAACAACAAACAAAACTCTAGCTAAAGATATGAGTTGCTCTTTTTCCTATTTAAATTAAGATCGTTTTAAGTTATGCCTAAGATAAAAGAACCACTTTTGCCAAAAGGCCATAATATTCAAAGGCCAATTTTCAAACATTTCCTTTTATCATTTTTACGTTTCTAATTGTCAGGTATGTCACCTGAGTTTCTTTTTTCCATTGAACTACTTGTTCTTATTAAATCAAGCTTATTACATTAAATATCTACAAGACAAAACCAAAAAAGCAAAATGCTAGGATAACCTTAGAAATAAAAAAAATTACATCCATGATGAATAAAATAAAAAATCCAGGGTTACTTAATGTCAAACCAAAAACAGGCTTTCTTGCGCTATAACAAGCAAATTACCGGATATACATAGCGCTTAATCACTAGCACTTCCTAATGCTACATTACATAGTGCTACATTACATAGTGCTACTGTAGCACATTACATAGTGCTACTGTAGCACTGCTACACTAAATCACATCTACATAGTGGTGCATCACTGAAAGATGAAAGAGTTTGTTTTTTATTAGCCGTCCGAGCCTTACGTCCTTGATAATTTGACTGCCTAACTTTCCCTTTTATCAATCCCACCTACATTGGGGGTGAGGCCGATAAGCCCTATGTCCTGTTTTATGTAAGTTCCATAGAGCAGAAATTAGTTTTGTTTGGAAGATCATTGGAAGGGATAAAATACTCTTTAGGTTGTTGCCAAAATTATTATTTTTTTTTTAATGTGTTAGATTCGGAACAACCCTTGAATAAACCGAACCTTGTTTGGTTTTATATATTTTGGTACTTATGCTATATATATATATATATATATATATATATATATATATATATATATATATATATATATATATATATATATATATATATATATATATATATATATATATATATATATATATATATATATATATATATATATATATATATATATATATATATATATATATATATGAATATAGACCCCGGCGCGCCGTCGGTAAGATTTCGGCGGCGTGCCACCGGCGCGATCAATGTTGACCGCAAACATTAATGTTTTCATCAGTCTTTCTCAAATCACAGCTTAAATTTACAACAGATTCGAGCCTATTCATGAGTTCAAAAATTCACAAGTCGCTGGCTGGAAACTGGTCTTCTTCGTTATTCATCAGGAGAAGTAGAAATCTCGTAGAAATGAAATGGCTGTGTGAATTCTTAACATAAATAATTATCAAAATTAGTAGTTTTGTTTTCATCGAGCATCGCTGCATACAAAACTTCAAATACCGTATCACAAAATTCGTCAGTTATCTGGGTAAAAACTTTGAATATAAGTTTGAACTTAGAAGCTTAATTTTTTCATAATGCCCTTTGCCTATATCTGTTTGTTCACCTTTAAAACAGTTATAATGGGCGACTTTGATATTGATTGTATTTTTTCTCTTTTGGATTCCTAAAAAGCCTTCTTGTATTAAAAAGTGGTTTTTAATAACAATTAAAAAAAAATACATTTGAAGTTTTTTTTGGCTTCTTTCTAGAATATATGTCATGTAGGCTAAGGCTGAACTGCTGCTTTTTTATTGCTTTTGGCTGCTCTTTTGGATAATATTCATTTTTTCTTTTGGGGATTAATTCCAAATTATGAATTCATAAATACCTAACAACGGTCAAATTATAAACTGCATCTAAAAGGAATAAATTTATCAAATTGAAAATACTTGATGAACACTTCACATGAGAACACTTCAATCACAATGAAACAAAAAACACTCAATGGTTTATTTGGTATGAAGAAAAATTAAGTGCCAGCTGTTTTGTTGGGTAAAAATGAAAAGCTCATCCATTTTAAATGTAATTAAATGAAATAATATGCAGACTGAAGTAGCTCCAGGAAGATGTTGAGATTTTCTTGAGATGTTGTTCGTCACTTTTAATCCAAGCAAAATGTTAGGAGACTTAGTATCAGTTATTGAGCTTAAGCTTTGATTTCCAAATACTCACAAAAATTATCACATTTAAGAAAGTCGCAACAATAAGTCACCTGTGGTCAAAATACTCAAAGACTCCTCTTTGATCCCCACCCAGGCTCAAAGCTTCTGCTATGGTCAGTTCCATGGAAATCTCCAAAGAGTTTCTTTTTAAAATAGCTTTCAAGCGTAGTTAGGGGTATTTATCCTTTTTTGCTATTCTTCAAAGCTTTGAAAAAAGGGTTATAATATTCCAAATGTTACATTTGTTATATTTGTGCATATTTTTGGTAATCATTTGTGGGGTGATCTAATTTTTTAAACCACTGTAGATACGTAAGAACGTTGCAACATCTAGTTCCCTGAGGTCACGAGACTGTCAAAGACTCCTCCTTGAACCTCCCAAATTGAAAGCTTTTATTATGATCTGGCCTTTTAATGTAACGTGGGCACTGGGCCAAGGGCGCCACTGCCACTCGAGCGCAGTGTTAGGTGAGGATGTTGGTATCGCTTTCGTCACACCATTTCGTTTTAGTGTGAATCTGCCTAGTCCTAATGAATGAATCTTTTCAAAGTAAACCATTTTCATCAATAAAAAAAAAAAAAAAAAAAAAAACGGGTTGGACACATATGTCCCTTTCCCTTTGGACGATAAAACCATGCAAGTGCTGTATCAAGTATAGCTCACGAAAATCTTCTTCACGAAATTCTTCACGAAATTTTTGTCAACTTTTCAACTTTTTGGCATCCCTGCTTTCAATAAAATAAATCAAGGTACTATCACTTAAATATAATAACTCCCTATGCCCCCCCTCTGGATACCATCTTGATAGGATACCGTCTCTGCTTTAAATAAAAAAAAAAACTTATTGGCACCCCTGTTTTCAAAGAAAACGAGGTATTGTCATTTAAATATGATAGCTCACTACCCCCCCCCTGGATACCACCTTGATAGGATGCAGTCTCTGCTTATAAACTAAAAATAAACTTTTTGGGATTCCTGCTTTCGATAAAAAAAATTTCGAGATATTATCATTTAAATGTAATACCTTCCTACCCCCTCCCCCTCTGGATACCCTCTTGATAGGATGCAGTCTCAGCTTTCATTAGAAGAATGATTTACTTAATAATTAACTAGGTCGCTATATGGTTGAAACAAACACGCAAAATAATCTTATACAGTTAAGAGTTCCTTGAAAAAAAATTGAGGGTATGAATAAAGGGGTACAAAGTCGACAACAAAAATTTCAAAATTATTCAGATATACCTCAAATTATTGGAAAACTGAGTCATATGTTCGCTAGTAGAATGCTTCGTCTGGATTTGCTCGTTGCCATAGCAATTCCCATGTTATTTGCTTGGCTTATGTTCCTTCCATTGTTATTCTATGGGACCTCTACACGTGATAAAACACGTTATGAAACTACGTTCTATTTGCTCTTGCCCTGTTGTTACTATTCCAAACGAGTTGGGATTCCCCTCCTGTTCCTAAACATTGCAAAAAAGATAGCAGTATGAACGGGGATTCCCCACACAAATTTGTTTCAACTCCAAGTTTTTCAACCAGACAGGTTTCTGGGCCAACTCTAAGTTTCTGGGCCTTTACGTTTCATGGCACCTTTCCATGGCTGATTACACGACCAGTTATTTGGTAAGATATAATGTAGTCTAACTTGTTTTGAGAGTAGGATCGTAATTATATAACTTAAGAAGACAGGTTTTTTTTCTGTTTTTGATAAGAATTGCACAACGAATGTGCGTCGTCAGTTCACGTGCACCTTTTTCTTCATAAAAAACTGGTATGTTATAAAGTAATCAAACATGTTTTGGGAGCACGCACGAAATTATGTAACTCAACATCCGTTTTTTATTCGTCCTTGAAAAACTGTATAAAATGTTCATGCACTACAATTTAATTTCCATTATGTTTTAACATATCGAGCATAGTACACTGAATTTTATTAACTCTGAAACAATGGATATTTCTATTTTCAATGTGAGTATAGTTTACTGAATTTATTTCCAGATAAATGGTATTTTACCAGTAAATTCAAATTTCAGGGGAACTTAGCCCCCCTCCCCTCCAACAGTACAAAACCTTAAAATACGATGAGTATATTCGATAGAAAACGCTAAGTATGCTTTTTTCTATTATGCAAAACAAAAACCCCTCCCCCATTGTTTTGTTAGGAGCATAATTCTTTACTTTTACATATCTCGTTCAAAATGTGGTTTTTCCCAATTGTGTTTGTTTAAGATATTCCGTCTTTTTCCGATCTACCTAAATGCATCTGTGTCTTATCTTGTTAGCGAGAGTGACAATTTCCAAACAACATTTTATATGTTCATTATCTAGAATTATTATTACCACATGCCAAAGCATAGTGCCAATAATTTCCTTGAGAAAATAGATTCTTGTTGTGGTCAATTAGGCGAGAATGAAGCCTTTGAAATGTGATATGTGAGTGATGTTTGAACAATGTCATCAATTTAAAATAGGGTCTAGCGTTACCGTACACTAAACTCGGAATTGACTTTATAAGGCAAATTATTTTATGGCAAGATGTTTTTGAAATCCCCTTCCCCCCAAACTCAAAATTTTCCAAAATTTTACTTTAGAAGCCTTTTTAAATATTTCTAAAGCGCTAAGACATAGACTCCTACAAATATCAGAATCGGCTTTATAGGCCAAATTATTTTATGGCAAGATGTTTTTGAAATCCCCCTTCCCCCCACACTCAAAATTTTATTTTAGAAGCCTTTTTAAATATTTCTAAAGTGATAATAGATATAGAGTGCTAGAAATATCAGAATTGACTTTATAGGTCAAATTATATTATGGGGAGATGTTTTTGAAATCCCCCTTCCCCCAAACTAAAAATTTTCCAAAATTTTACTTTAAAAGCTTTTCTTTTTAAATATTTCTAAAGTGCTAACAGTTATAGCACTACAAACATCAGAATTAACTTTAGAGGACAATTTATCTGTAGAAGGGAGGTTATTTTCCTTACTAAATTTTTCTTCCTTTTAAAGGAGGAGGAAGATTCCTACCATCCCTCTCCCCCCGAAAAAAGACCAAGATGGGTTGATACCACATCGATGCAAGCTGCAAGACCATCTATAATCAGATATGCTAGCTCTATTACAAGTTCTCTGGATCAGCCGGGACCCTCTCATGCCAGCTCTGCACAGACCACTATGCAACCTGGTAGAAAATTCAAGAGGGAATGGATGCTTTCTCATAATGCATCGGTCTTGTCTGCTCGAGATCGGGAGGAGACCACCATTCATGCTTTGCCAGGGACTTGAGATGTACAAGTGCAGTCAGAATTTGGAAATGTGAGTATTTTCACCTCTAGCTTCTACCTATTTCTATCTAACTTTTTTTTTGTTTTTTTTTAAGTATTTTCTTTTCGCCATTTTTCAACACCGTAAAATTGTATGTCAGAGATATTAAAATATTAATCCCCCGCCCCCAGTCATTGTTTTAAATTTCTCTGCTCCCCTCAGAGATAGCTGAATATAATGCATTTTTTTGGTTTTTTGATTGGCAAAGAAAGTGCTCTTTTGCGTCTTTCTGAACTTTCTGTGGGAGGGGGGTGGAGGCAAGTATTTAGTTTAAATAATTCTAGGATGAGTTGAGTTTTGAGGATGGGGTGAAAAAAAAAATTAATATGTATTTTTAACTTTATAAAATAATGGTTATTTCACATAGACAATAAAACCTTTTTTCTATAGGTTAATGAATTAGCCTTTTCGCCGTTTTTCAACACCGTAAAAGTGTATGTCAGAGATATTAAAATGTTAATCCCCCCGCCCCAAAACATTGTTTTAAATTTCTCTGCTCCCCTCAGAGATAGCTGAATATAATTCATTTTTTTTATTAGCAAAGAAAGCACTCTTTTGCGTCTTTCTGAACTTTCTGTGGGAGGGATAGGGGGGGGTGGAGGCAAGTGTTTAGTTTAAATAATTCTAGGAGGATTTGAGTTTTGAGGATGGGGTGAAAAAATGAACATGTTTTTTTTAACTTTATAAAATAATCACTATTTCACATAGAAAATAAAACCTTTTTTTTATATAGGTTTATGAATTAGCCTTTTCGCCATTTTTTTCAACACTGTAAAAGTGTGTGTGTGTGTGTGTGTGTGTGTGTGTGTGTGTGTGTGTGTGTAAGTGTGAGTGTGTGTGCATGTGTGAGTGTGTGCGCATGTGGGTGTGTGTGTGTGAGTGTGTGCGCATGTGTGAGTGTGTGCGCATGTGTGTGTGTGTGTGAGCGGTGCATGCGTCACGTCTACTCGATAAATCATTGAGATAGTGCAAATTCAATATCAATGTAATGATTGAATGGCATATATTTCCATATCATTATTTCCTATGTTTGATCTGAGTGCTGTAATTTTTTCAATATACATATCTACTGAATTGTATTTTAATGATGATTTTGAATATCTTTAAATTATTTCGTTTAACTTAATCCATCAAAAGTTATGAGAAAATTAAGAATTTTTGAAGTATAAATTCTGACATTTCCTAATTTGTTTCCGCAGCACGTTAATTTGTTTCCGCAGCACGTTTCTATCTGACTTCAGAGACAATTACTTATAGGCTAATGGAATATATATATATAGGGGTTAGAAACGTATGTTCAACCTGTAAGAATATTTCAGCGTGTGTGCACATGTGTGTGTGTGTTTGTGTGTGTGTGTGTGTGTGTGTGTGTGTGTGTGTGTGTGTGTGTGTGTGTGTGTGTGTGTGTGTTTGTGTGTGTGTGTGTGTGTGTGTGTGTGTGTGTGTGTGTGTGTGCTGTGTGTCGCATGTGTGCTATTAACAAAATTTGTAATTCATTATTCACTTGTTTTATAAATAATGCTATAAGCAAAAATTTGTAATTTATTATGCATTTGTTTGATAAATTCAAATTCAATTAAGAAAAAAAATATTTTTTGATAAAAAAGTGTGTTATAATTGTGATGAAACTTTCGTCAAAGAAAAAAAAAATTAATCCATTCATTTTCTAGTTCCAGGGGGAAGCTGTGAAAACTTCTGCCTTCCCTGGTCCGTGACTTCAAAGTATCATGGGTAATTGCCCCCTCTCGCCGGATGATGTTAGTGAAGGTAGGCCATTTAATATTCCCCTGGATTTTGAATTTAGAACTGAAGAAATGAACAGTCTTATGCAAATTGTTGGACCTAATGTTCCCGGGGATATTTTTGACGATGGTTTTATAATTAGTGAATTGAGTCCTATGCAAATAGGTGCAGGACATGAAAATAGTGGCATGTTCCCGGAACTACGTGAATTTTATTTCTTACAAACATATAGGATAGATTTTAATCCCCCCGAAGAAAACGTGATTGACGGGGACATTATTTTAACAGACCCTCTAAATGTTCTCCATAGCTACATCGACAGAATTCGTGCACAAATTGAGATTCAGATTCAGAATTGGGGGGGGGGTCAAGGGGGGGTTAAAGCATCAGTAAATCAAAAAGTTTATTTACAAAAGGGAACATCTGGGGATATATTTTATTTTCATTTTTCAACTGGCAACCAGACTTTTTACCTGGTCTAAATGAATTTGAGAGCAACTTTTTCAACTGGGTAAATAAATTAATATCAACTTTGGACATATTTAACGAGAAGGGAAGCGGATCCACAATTATTTACATTGAACACGTGGATCTGAATCTCAATAGATTTAAAAAAAACTTTGTTTTAAGGGGAGCGTGGGGTAGTTGAAAAATAAAATGCCACCCAGATTTTTCGGCTACTGGTGGAGTTCAAGGTTTTAAATTTGACACGGGGCTGCAATGCTTTAAATATGCATTTTTAGCAGCAGCCCATAAAACACTAAAAAAAGAGTCATCAATGAAAAATCTCGACGGCCTTGCTCGTAACGGTGGAGAAAATTTTCCTAAGGTAAATTTTGACTGTTTAGAGGGGAAGTATCCGGTGTCTTTAAAAGAAATAACCATATTTGAAAAAGCAAATGAAAATCTTGGGTTGGGGGTGGTTGTTCTCCACTATGACACGGAATTTGTAAATAGGGGAAAGAAACCGAATAAAAAAGAAGTTTTGTATTCAGTGAGGACACCGTTGGTAGATAATGTTAAAAATTGGGTTTGGGTTATTTACGAGCCCCCCAAAGATGTAAATTCCTATGGTATTTTTTCCCCGTTACAGCAAAAAGTCGACTCCTATCCCAAGGCAAAAAATATGGGGAACGTCACTATTGTCCCGTGTGCCTTTCCTCATTTAAAATTGAAAAAACAGTCTCGGATCACATGGGGCATTGCAAAATTAATGGCAAACAAAGAATAGAAATGCCGGCAGAAGGCAAAGATAGTTTACAATTTAAAAATTTCCAAAATTCCCTGCTACAAGTTGATAAAGTATCTTTAGATCGTGAATCAAGACTGGTGGAGGTATAAGACCCATCAAGGCCAAATATAGTCGAGAAACATAAACTAGTTGCGTGTTCCTATGCGCATGCCTGTCGCGATGACAATAATAAAATGCAGTTGGAAGAGTTTTTTTTTGTCTAAGGATGAGGAGGGCAGCATGTAAAACTTATTGGTGACTTTAATAAAAACAGCAAACGCTGCAATTTCACGGTTGCGTTACACCAACTACGCAACGACATTATCAGATAAGGAGAAATTGGCATTAGAAAAGGGGTCAATTTGTTGGGTTTTTAGGGATGCTCTTGCCCCAGAAGACGCAGTCCAGGATCATTATCACCTTATTCACCCTATTTCAACGGGAAAAAGTAGCTTTCAAGGCTGGGCTCACAATTCTTGTAATTTAAAAATTAAACAGCAACTCTTTCTTCCGGTTTTTATACATAGCTCTAACTACGATCTGAAATATGTGCAACCAGCAATGGCAGATCTTCAAAGAAATGGAACAGTGGATGATACATGGGTGATAGACAGCTTTTCCTACAAATTCATTCCTAAATCATCGGAAAAGTTGCTTATTTGGGAATTTATGTGAAAATTTGTTGACGACGAACTTGAATAAACGAATAAAATTCGCTTTTAGATACCTACAGTTTTGCCCCCAATTCATTGAGCGAATTAATTCAAGCGCAGAAAAACGATGACGGCTGCAACGCTTTCCCCTTCTCAAGCAACAATTTCCAAATGATTTATATGATTTGTTGACGGTCAAGGGCATATATCCTTATGATTATTATTGTTCCATGTCGAGATTCGCCGAGGAAACTATTCCTTGTATCGAATCGTTTTACGACAGTCTACACGATCGTAGGTGCACCCCCGATGAATACAATTTTGCTAAAAAAGTGTGGGCAGAGGGAGGGTTTAAAAATGGGTTTGACTACTGCAAGCTGTATTTGTCGAGTGATGTGTTAACTTTGTTAGACATTATGTGTAAAAATACGGACAAAATCTGTGGGGAATTTAATCTTGATTTAGGCTATTATTTTTCATCTCCTCATCTGGTAATGGACCTCATACTAAAAATTAGTGGGGAAATAATCGGGCTAATCACAGACATTGATCAGCATCTGTTCATCGAAAGGTCAATGAGGGGTGGATACGTTTTTCACGGGGATCGTATCTTGGAAACTGATCCAACTGGAGAGAAGACGGGGACAAAATCGGATGTAGTTTTCCTTGATATGAATTCTTTCTACCTCTCGGCCATGTCCCATTATGCGCTACCTTGCGGTGACTATAAATGGCTCAATGACCCTCAAGCTCCCCATTTCCCCAACATTGACAGTTTGTGGGAGAATGGACCTGTTGGATGGTTTTTTGAAATTGAGGGGGAGATACCAGTTGAGCTTCACGATTCAGTAAAGGATTTTGTTTTCCCGTGCATCAATAGACCTGTGAGCCCTCGCAATAGGCGTTTAGTCAAGGTGGACGGATTGCATTGGTCACCTTCAAAACAAAAACTTATTGCTGACCTTCTGCCGAAAAAAATATTGTTGTACATCATGTGGCTTTAAAATGGATGTGCAACAACGGTTTCAACGTCACAAAGGTTCACAGAGCGCTCCAGTTTAGCCAAAAAACCTATCTGAAAACGTTTGTTGAAACTTTTGTCAAGAAACGTTCTGAAGCACAAACGAAAGCCGAAAAAGAAATTTATAAACTCATTTTGAATTCGGCTTTCCGCAAAATGTGTGAGAGTGTTCGCAATAGGAATTGTTGTGACGTCGTGACCGATCCCAAACAATGTGCTCGAATTATTGCCGATCCAAATTACACTTCCTTCACAATCATTGCCCCGGACATGGTACTATTGAATAGGAAAAAAAGAAGTTTTATCCAGAATAAAAATATTGTAGCAGGCAGTGTGACCTTGGAGTTATCATAGCAAAACAAGTTGGGATCCCACCAAACTTTTGCTACGGTATAGGGAACAGAAAAACAATAGGTAGAGGTCTGCTACGGGGACACGTACTCCCTACTGCTAAAAGTAAATCTCTTAAACCTAATTAATGGTTTAGCGCACGGTGAAATTATCAGCTCACGGATGGACTACACCAATTGGAGTGGGATTTACCCAGAGCTAGTGAAACGTAGGGCGCAAAATCAGCTTTTATTTTTTAAATCAGAAACGGTAAGCGACTTGATTTCCTGTGGTGTGTTTGTAAGTCCGAAGGTGTACTTTATACACACACACGACGAGGAAATCAAGAAACGTTGCAAAGGAGTACCCACGCGCTATGTGGATAAGAATTTCGACATGGACATCTATAGAAATTGTATTGTTCAAAATACAATTCCATGAGCCAAATTGCTGGCAATTCGTTCCCTCAACTACAGGAACTTTACTGTAGATGTAGAAAAAATTGCAATGAGTACCATCTCCGACAAGGTCTATGTTTGTCAAGACGGTGTGACTACCCCCCCTTTGGTCACTATTTAACTTCAGACCGGGCCGAATGTGTTATCCATAGGGAAAGTCTCGGTTTGAATAAAGTCCAATAAATTTTTTCCTAAAACCTTTTGGGGGGGCCTCGTGGCCTTTGGGGAGGGGGGGGGCTCGCAGCCTGGGGGGGGGGGGGGGCACCAGCGGGGGGCGCACCGCCAGCCACTACCAAAGTTATCTTTTTTTACTTAGAGCAAATTTTTTTTTGTGCTTTTGTACATGTTGCATTCAAATTAAAAAAGTGATATTATTTTAAATGCTTAGTGCATTTTTTTACCAATAAATTTAAAAAGTGTATTTTTCTTTGTTTTTTTTCTGTAAAGTGCTGCTGTTTTTAATACAAGAAATATGATTCTTTATTGATTTTTTGTTCTTGAACGGAGTAGGGAAATTATTTAGTCATTAGACAACTACGGTCTACATTTAGTTGTCCAGGTGAACTATTGAAGGGAACATGTATCAATTTGAACACCATTCAGATTGTTTCTGTGTGGCCCTCAATGTCGGGCAAAACAACACTCTTATCTAAAATAATTAAAAATTGCTAAAAAATGTTTGTGGAAAAGCCGAAAAAAATCTACTATTGTTACAGTATTTGGAAGGAGTCTTACGATAAAATAAAAGCAATTGCTGCCACGGAATTGTTGCAGATATAATTCATGCTGGGTCTTGATGGTTTCAGCATTATTGAAGCAAACTCTTGGCTGATTATTGACGATATGGCTGAATCTATTGAACAATGGTCCCAGGAAATGCTACAACTGTTCACTGTTCGCACTCATCATGAACAGATTTCCGTTACTCTGGTTCTACACAATCTCTTTCATCAGAGCAAATGTATGCGAACACTTGCATTGAACTGCACCTACTATATCATCTACAGAGTTGTTCGTGATTCTAGCTCTCTAATAACCCTCAATAAAAAAATCTATCCAGGCGACCCTAAACTTCTGCTCTCAGCATACAATAAGGAAACTAATAAGCCCTACGGCTATATCCTATTGGATCTTAATCAAAATACACCCGAGGATCTGCGTGTAGTCACAGATATTTTCGACAATGAAATTACAGTATATCTCCCCATGAACATTAAAAAGATCTATTAGTTGCTATCATGACAATGAAGAAACTACATGAAAATAGACATCTGTTTTCAGTTCTATGCACTTCAAAACCCTCGCTTAGGAAAGCCATACTCAAACAAGGTATTGACAATGATTTCATTAATGTAATATCTGAACTTTGTTTAAATTTGACCGAGGGTAATGTTCAACTGCCAGAAGTAGTTATGCAACGGGCAAAGCAACATTGTTCCATTGTACGTACATTGGCCTCTAAAATCAAAGGAAAGAATTTTAAAAGGAAACGACTTCTTCCGGCGGGCGGTAGCTTTTTCACGCTTTTACAGCCAATAATTGCAGGACTTGTAAACAGTTTTCTCTAGATGGCAAAACCCTATAAATTGACTCCAATAGAACTCGCTCTCTCACCCGTGGAACACTTTAAGAACAATCTGAGTAAAGTCATTGAAAATATTAATATCAAGGATGATAAAAAACTATTTTGGTTTAAATATTTAATTCAGCGAGTTGAAGAACATGAGTTCCAACGTTTGATATTAACTGCTGCTGCTGCTATAGATCACAGAAAAGGCCAATATCCGTAGAAGTTTGCAGCTGCGGCTGCTGGTGGAACACAATTATAGAAGAAGGAATTGGATTCATTTTTATTTAAATTTGTAAATCAAAGCCCCAAATATTTGGTTGAAAAACGTAAAAGACTCCTAACCCATATCTTGGAAAGGTGTTAAGATTATATTAAAGTTGAAAGCATTGGGAAAGAGATTATAATTCAGGGCGAGAGCTATAATCTACTTGATTTAATCTATGATATGGTTAAAAATCTTAAAGGAATATTATCGTGTAACGCTCATCTATAAAACTTTCTAAATACATTAAAATTACTCAAAAGTCTTATTAGCAATAAACAAATTCTAAAAAAATTAAATGAACATGCATCATTGTCAACATCATTGAAATATGAAGAAGAAGATAGAAGGACATTTTAAATCAATTTTGGAAGATACTTGCACACCATTGATAGCTAGGCAAAACCGAAGACGTATTAAGTCCCAACCATCACCACCAACCGCCACTAGTATACAAAAGAGTAGCGGACGTTACACAACGTGTTAATTTTAAAATTGTTTAAGTCCTTGAATCGCACTCATGAAAATATCGTTGAGGCAAACAGTTTAAGATCCTCCACAATTCTTTTCAAAGCCCCCCGTTTTCAAACTAAAATTATACATGACTCTCTACAAAAAGAGTCACAGTAAACACTACATGTAAGACTATCTACAATTTTAATTCAATTTTGGAAAATACTAGCACACCACTGATAGCTAGACAAAAGCGAAGACGTATCAAGTCCCCACCACCACCAACCACAACTAGTATACAAAAGGGTAGCGGACGTTACACAACGTGTTTACGTTCAAAATGGTTGAAGTTCTGAAACGTGTTTATGAAAATATTGGTGAGTTGGAGAGTTTAAGTTCACCCACCATTTTTTCCAAGGTCACTGTTGTTCACACTAAAAGTGTACAAGACTATCTAAAAAATGAATCAAGTTACACTCTGCATAGAAATCCTAGAATTCGTGCTAATCAATATCGAAAAACTAAAGCCTTTTTCCCATGACATATCATGCAAGCAGATCTCCTGACTGTATATGAGATTCAACAATGTCATAATACACCATACATTTACATTCTACTTGCAATCAGTGTTTTTAGTCGCTATACATATGCCATTCCATTGCGATCAAAGAGAGGCGTTGAATTTGCTCAGGCCATTGAAAGTATTCCCGAAAAGGGTTCATATAAAAAAATTCAAACGGATCACGGTAGTGAATTTGTTAATCCCCATGTTGCAAAAGTACTAGAAAAATATAGTTCACTGCTCTATCATAGTCACATTCCTATAAAGGCTGCATTGGCCGAACGATTGATAAGAACTATTCAACTTTTAATTTCAAGGTATTTTACATTGAAAAATACTCCGGCTTTTATTCACGATTTAGATAAAATCATGTTGATTTATAATCAACGACCTCATCGATCATCGTCCAACTCAAGCCCAACGGAAGTTCATCATTTTGATCATGATACGATTGTCACCATTCTTACTCAGTAGTCCAAAGGAAAGTCTGGCAAGAAGAAAAATAAATTCAGGATTGAAGTTGCTGTTTGAATATTATGGATAAATTATGCTTTTTAAAAGGGAAATTATATGGGATTACTAACACTTTTAAAGAGGCAAACTTCCTAGAAACTAAATCCATAACTTATCGTTTGCGCGATACCAAAGATGAAGAGATTCTCAGCGGCTTTTATGACTATGAACTACAAAAGGTTAAAAATAATAGTGAAATTTATCAAATTAAAAAGATATAAAAGAATCGTACTCAATAAGGTAGGAAACAGATATTTGTTCGGTGGCTTGGATACAAATCTGATTTTGATTCTTGGATTAATGTTGAAGATATTGTCAATGCCCAATGATTTCTATGTAACATTTATGTCCAACGTTTCCGATCCTCTCTACAACGACTTGAATAAGACAAGTGATTTTTGGACAAAACTCTCCCCCGCCATCAAATTTGACGGTGCGTATGAAGTGGCTCTTGTCGACTGTATTCTCAAAAATACCTATGACATCCTAAGAAAGGATCGTGTGTACGATATAAAAGTTATACCATTCTATTGTACACTCTTTGTCGACTATGAATGGGTTGAAGCACTTAAATCTAGCGAATATCCACATGCAAATTGAAATATATTGAATACGATAATATGACAGATTTGTGTCGTACAATCAATAGAAAAATCTCATATCGTAGGAATGGTAAATTCCATTTTAATTATTCATTGGAACACGATAGGATTTACATCACCCCACCTGTTGACACTGAAATAATTATTCTCAATGATAATCTGAGAGACGTTCTTGGCTTTAAACATAATACGATCAATGGGAGAAATGCTGGCACCGTTTACGGGATGGATCAAGTTATTTTTGCTGATTATCCACCTGGTTTCACCTCGGACTCTTGCATATTTCTCTATGCATCCTTTTTGGAAACATCGAGAGTTGGTAATTCAAATGTCCCCCTCCTACGTGCTCTTGAACGAAAAACAACTCATGAACTTGTTCATCACTATAATATAAAGCATCTTCAGTATGTTCCTTCAAACAATTCGTATTTGGAACTCAGTCAGTTAACACTAAGAAGTGAATTGGGTGATCCTCTAGCAATAACAAAAGGCTTAGCAGTGATTACATGTCATTTTCGACCCATTGTAGGCTATTTCGTTCTGCACTACCCCTTACCAGAAAATATTTTGTACCTGCTGCATCAAATTTTGCTGCCTCCACACTACAGGACTGGGGGTCGGGCAAGAATTTCAAGGAGAGTGTTAAGGAAATATTAGATCTTCAGCAAGAGCCGTTGGTGAGCAATTAAAATCTCGACAAAATGGGGAGGGATTGAAAAGGATGCCAGCACGTCATTCACTCATCAGTCTCCACCCAGGCGGGAAGCGAAGGACATCAACAAGGACTTTGAGGAATAAAACAAGGAAGACAAATAAGCAGAAGAAGAAAAAGAAAAAGATTGTTAGATCAAAGAAGGATTTCTTCTCTTAAGATGACTTATCTCCCTCACAAGGAATTATATCCCTCAATCAATTCCTCATTAAATCTATTCAATGCTGAAAATATTGATTTCAGTGTCAAGTATGGCTACTATGAACAACTACATCCCCAAAAACCCCACTCGGAGAATATACACTTTCAAATATTTTCCAATGAAGACTATTTCATTGATTTGTCATCAACATTTATTGATTTAAATGTTGCAGTGAAGAAAAAGTCAGATAATACAACTCCAAATGCTGCTGACGGTCTCTCCTACGAGAACTGTATTCTATACAATCTATTCAAACAAATTAATGTATTTATTAATGGAACATTGGTGAGCACTAGCAATAATTTATCCAACTATGCAAGGTACATACAATTTATGACGATGACAGGACGGGCATATAAGGGGCTGGGAGGGCCAATACTGGGCTATGAATATCGATCAGGCATTGTTACCGCTGGTGAGTTTACTACTGCAGTTACCCATGAGTATTATCTGGTTGGAAAATTATATCCTGAGAAATTCAATATGTCCCAATGGTTACCCCCCCCACTGTCAAGATTAACATAAGGTTACAGCTGGCCCCATCGAATTTCATTTTGAGAAAAACACTTCCTGCAGCACCCAATACAAATGTCATTATCACATCGGCAATTCTCCACGTCCGAAAACAACATGTTATGAGCTCTGTTGCATTGGCAGTGGAAAAGCTAAGAGCCAATGGCAACAACATTAAACTTCTTGTCCCCCATACGATCACCAATCAACGTCACATTGCCACTGGCTCTCGTAGCTATAGCGATTCATCATTTATCAATGGAGAAATCCCATCAAAATTGGCTTTGGCCTTTGTAAAGAGTGGCAGTGCCGTTGGATCCTGGTCTGAATCCCCCCTCCCATGATTTTAATTTTTCGGTCTATCTAGCCGTGTGTGCAAAGTGAATGGTATTCCACTGTACACTATATCTTTTGACAAAAAATCCTATAAAACTCTGTATGAGTTGACCATGCAATCCCTAGATCATGACTCTCAACTATTTGAAAATGGAATAACCGATTCAATGTTTTCAAAAAATCATGGGGTAATTGTTTTGGACTTGTCGGGGACTCAGGATATGAGCATAGTACGAACAGGGAATGTACGTTTAGAGTGTACATTTGCCGATGCTTTGACTGAGAGTATCACGCTAATATCACTGAGTCAATTTGAAACCTATTGGGAAATCACACCCGACGGTAGTGTTCTACTAGACCTAGCACCATGAACACAAACCAAATAATCAACGTATTTAGTATGGATCCATACATGTCCCAGTAAAAGTCCTATTGCATACCTTTGGACTTCATTAAAAATTCCAAGTGTTAACAATACCTTAATCATTGTTAATAGCAGTCCATCGACTTTGAAGACCGGCCATTGGCTATGCATCGTTCAAAGAGCGAAGATTATTGAATTTTTTGATCCTCTTGGTCTATCGTATAAATTATACACACCCTACATCAGCAACTTTATTGAAAGCAGTGGGAAAACCAGTATTCAAAATCAACGAAGAGTACAGGATTTAACGAATAAGACATGTGGCTTTCATGCACTACTCTTTTTCATGTTCAGATGTCGTGGCTACACCTACAAACAGTTTCTCGACATATACGTTGACTTACCTCGATTGAACGACTTTCTAGTGGAAAATATACTTATAAGCGTATTTAATATTGATTTTAGTGCCCTAAGAATAAAATGTTCTAAAAATGTATGTGAAATTGTTTATTAATAAAAATATTTATATACATGATAAAACGACTTTTCTACTCTTTAGATTTCCTCTTCTACTAGGTATAGGTATTTGTAGACAACAACTAGTACAGGTAGATTATCTGAATTCGAAGTATACTGATCCTGATGTACTACAATGTCAGGGTCACATTTTCTACAGTAGAGTGTAGCTTCACTCTTGTCATATCTCTCTGTATAGTCAATGATACTATTCTCATTCATTCTATAGAATTCGCATGTTTCAATTTGTCTATTTGAAGCAATGTCACAAATAGTGTCCTCAAGCGGCGAATCACATTCCGTCACAGCCAAATAAAAATCAGTGGGCTTATAATCATAAGACCAATTGTCTTCACAACGATGACGCAGAAACCAAATTCTTTTGTTGTTCCAACAGTTTAATCGTTGACCCGGTTCCTCCTTCTAGAACAATCTAAAACCACGACGATACCAATCTCTTAGCAATAAACTAAAATCACGCTTAGGATTCTTTCCAATCATACCGGGATATGTATTCTCCCACTGATTACATTTAACATAGTGAAAATTGGAACATAGGTGGCCTCTAGGATGAGAGTCACACACCTCTTCAAGACAGGAATTACAATCTTTAATTTGTACAGCATATCCTTTATGCAATTTACACGGGTAGCATAATCTACACTTTTCATCATACTCATCAATCATTGTACAATTCTCAAATGATGACCAGCTGCCCAGTGTGTACAAACATAGGGGACATGTATGGAACATTTTTTCATGTTTAGAAACTCTCACAGCCACAATGAAACTGAACTAGCAACAACAAAAAATTGAGAGAGAGAGAGAGGAGTAATTATTTCAGTGGTCTATGATTGTCCGCCTAAAAAACAGATTTTAGCTCGAAAACCAGACTGATTGAAAAACTTGGAGTTTAAAAAAACTTGTGTGGGGAATTCGCGTTCATACTGCTATCTTTTTCGTAATGTTTAGGAACAGGTGGGGAATCCCCACTCGTTTGGAATAGTAACAATGGAGCAAGAGCAAATAGAACGTAGTTTCATAACGTGTTTAATCACGTGTAGAGGTCCCATAGAATAACAATGGAAGGAACATAAGCCAAGCAGATAACATGGGAATTGCTATGGCACCAAGCAAATCCAGACGAAGTATTCTACTTTCGCTGTGGCATTCTAAAGATCCAAAGAATCTAATTAAAAGGGAGCACACACAAAAGCCAAATTAGGCCAGTAGTCTATAAGAAATCGCAAAATACCCAAGACAATGAACAAGTCCTAATGGGGGGCCCTGGGTCTATCAAAATATTTCAATGGTTTCCCAGGGAATTTGATATCATTTTCTTCTGTCTCCACTTTAGATGAAAAAAATAATTATCTTTTTGGCATCCCTGCTTTCAATAAA
This sequence comes from Artemia sp. Qi Xiang Cuo, assembly GCF_049724085.1. Lineage (NCBI taxonomy): Eukaryota > Metazoa > Arthropoda > Branchiopoda > Anostraca > Artemiidae > Artemia > Artemia sp. Qi Xiang Cuo. Next base: position 11,014,321 of record NC_142800.1, read on the forward strand.
AAAAATGAGGTATTATCATTTAAAAATGATAGACCCCTATCCCCACCCCCTATAGGCAATAATTTACATTTTATTTATGAATCATATTTTTGGAGCAACTTCCGGTTCAATCTTTAATTCTCCACCCTTTGAAATAGCTTAGTCTAAAGTTAAATTATGTCACAAATGAAGGTTTTTTTTTGGGGGGGGGGGGTATATATGGCCCAGAAAGAAGGTTGCATTTTATATCAGACATTAAGCAGTTGAATTTTAAAAATTAGGATAATACTATCTAAAAACAGCAAAAAAAAAAATCTGTAAACTTACAACTCAGCTGTAGAAACAATCTGTCGGCTGTCAATTTCAAAATCCAGCTGAAGGCTGAAGCTGTATAGTAGTGAATGCGTTCTGTAATTCTATTCAACTTGAAAATAAAATTTTTGACTACGAATGATGAAAGAAATAGCGATTGGGAAACTGCATTTGAAATGATTTAAACTCATTTCATAAAGACGATACTTTGTTTTGTCAACATGTGAAGAACTGTGTATATTGCAATATTTGCAATTACATATTGCATCTGTCTGGTTTTTATGCAAAGTAACAAAAGAGACGAAAATTAATGAACAAGAGAGTAGTGAAGAATTATGGTATGCAAAAGTAATATTTGGCAGGGAAAGTCATCGATGATAAATCGCTAGGGATGGAACCGTGATTGCGTGATTTTCGGTGATTTGGGGAACCAAAATTTTTTCGGGGTGACGCATAGATTTTGTGGGAAATTTCTGAAAATCCGGGGATAGTATAAGCCCTGCTTGGTTTCTAATCAGGAAAATCGAAATACTAAACCACACGAGAAGGAAAAGCTCCGACTTTGCGGTTGACGCAATAAAGAATTGCCACAAAATTAATTTAAACTCGACCGAACGCGAGTTTATATATATATATATATATATATATATATATATATATATATATATATATATATATATATATATATATATATATATATATTTCAAACATATGTTTATTTGGGAAACCCTCAATAAAGACCAGGAAATGATGAAGTAATAAAGCCAAAAGAAAAAGAAATCAAGAAATTACATTAACACAGCAAAGACAGCAATATATGAGTATAGCTTAAGTGGTAAGAAAAAAAAACAACAGAAGAGAAAGTAAACTCCGAGCCATTCCAGCTCTTTTGCTGCTCATGTCACTCGTACCAACTCATTTTTAGTTTTCAAGTTAAAGTGCATTTATTTACATTTTGACTTGATCGTAAAAATTAAATCACCATTAAAAAACATCCCCTTCAAGACATCTTTCTTAATATGCTTTCTTTTGATCTGGGAACAATTATTTCTTCCAAAAAGCTATGTATACAGATGCATCCATTTACTGTTCTTAGGGAACTTGCGATATAGGAATTAGAAAGGTCCCGAGCTAGAAATAATGTGAGTAAGCTTTTACACAGAAGAAACGAATGCTTTCTAAAAATTGATAACAATATAGAAAACTAATCTTGTTAATGCCATCAGAGATCGATGCAAAAATATGATTACTAGTTAATAAGATGACCCCCTATGGGAAAAACTATTTTTGCAAATTAAATAAGTAGAAGCCAATTAGTAGATCAGAGAATTAGTAGATTAGAGGATTAGTAGATGAGATAATTAATTACAATTAATAAAATTAGTAGAAGGACGACAGTAGAATTTCAGGGGTTTGAGATTCTTCAAGGTTCAAAATAGTTTCATTTGTAGTCAAAGGTGTTTCAGTTGTACCAGGGTGAAGTTTCAGACTAGACTATAGATGAAATAAAAGCAAACGAAACTAAATTCTTTATGACCAACCAGCAGACATCTAGCGCTTAGATTGACACCCTAACGTTCCAACATGCCCAAATTTTAGTATGGGCAACAATAGAAAAACGAAGCATTCTAAATTTTATGAATATTTTTGTTAGCAAATGGAGGAGGAACTGGCTGACAAAAGAGAGGGCTAAGTAGTAGGACACGAGAGGAATCGTAACTTTCACTATTGACGATAGAAGATTCTGACTCTTTTACTTTTTGGTGATCAAAACCTTACAGCTTACTGGGGGCCAGAAGAATCGTTAAGAGAGTTCATTAGGAGCAAAGAATATTGATTTATGACTTCGAGCCCAGAAATAATTTAAGGGTATTAAACTCAGAGAAAACTATCCAAATTTGTTATTATTTTCGCTACCTATGATGAGGATGTGGTCCTTTTTTATTTTCAGCTATCAAGACTCTAAGAAGTGACTAGTGACCAGAAGAACAACAGAGAAGGCTCATTTTTAAAACTTTAGCTAAAACTTCAACTTCAGAAGTTGCGTAAAAATCGAAGTGCCATAAAGTTCAAAGAACAGCGAGAATGAAAACTGAGCGTTTTATCTGGACAATGAATTAAAAAGTATAAAAGTATTAAATAATAAAAACTATTAAGGTTACTAATTAAAAACTATAAAAGTATTGAAAAGTATTAAAATATATTAAAAAGTTATGGAAAATTCGGAACTCAGTTTTTAATAAAATAAAATTCCCTAATCAGTTTTTCCTTTATCTGTAGTAGCCCAATTAAAAAAAAAAAAAAAAAAAACGATTGTAAAAATAAACAACCTAAAAACACATGGTGCCAGCTCAAGGAGTTGTAGCTTTCCATTGAAGGAATGGTTGTCTTTAGATATCAACAGATTACTAATGTTGGAATTTATGGGCAAAATATATTGTCAAATGTAACTAATTAATTCTGTTTAATTATTTTCAGATACGTTCAACGTGGCATCATTGACGAAGAAATAAACGTTAAATGGGGATACCTAGTATAAAAGAATACCTAGTTTAAGGCAATTAAAGTTTTATGAAAATTGAAACAACCAGAGGGAAAATCTTAGATCGTCACAGTGGCGGTTCTGGCCTCTCTTGCTCCCGGGGCAGAATCTTGATTAGCCCCCCTCCCACTTCCCTATCTTTCACGAAACTTTCAGGCTAAATCTTAATAAAATTTTCATTTATTAACAAAATTATGTAATTATTACCAATTACTTTAATTTAATTCTTTTAATTATTGTTATTTAATTATTTTAACTTATTTTGTTATTTAATTAACAATTTAGTAATTATTTTCATTTATTAACTGCGCCCTCTACTTTACATCAATAAAAATAAAATTACAAAATGATAATAACCGCTAGATTATTTCCGCCCTTAAACTTTCTGGAGCTGAGGCAAGTGTCCCCTCTCCTCCTAAAACCACCTCTGGATCGTCAGGATTTCCAGGCATGAATAGACCTAAGTTGGTTCAAACAGGTAAAAAAAAGGCCTTTTTTGGCCTTTTTGGTTCAAAAATGCCTTTATGTTGAATTTCTTTGTACTTTAAGTTTTTACCTTGATTGTAATTTGACGGAATATTATTTCGAAACAGAACTATTTCATAAAAACAAATAGCAACAGAGAGAAAAAAGACTTCTCGAAGATGATTTTTTTCATGAGTAGTATTCAGGCAAGGAGAGTGAGCAATAGACAAAAATTTCGGTTATTTTACAGCTGTTCTATTCTCAATCCAGGCATTTAGCTCAAAATAATTAATATAGTTGCAGCAGAAGAAACAAAAACCATCAAGTCAATTAACTGTTAAAATATTTTCTTCTACAAAATTAATTAGAAGAACAATATAGCGATGCCAGTCTATGGATGATATTTAAAACAAAAATAAAATTCTAAATAAATGATAGTATTTAAAGCAAAAGTAAGAGTAAGTGGCGTTTAAATTTAAATTTCATATATTTGTTAAGACAAATTTGAAATACTATGCCGCTGAAAGGAAATAAGGAATTCTTATCAAACAAAAAAAATAATTGTCTGTCTCCTATTTATTCTTTATAGTTGGCCAAAAACTCGACGACTCATTTAGGTTTATTCTGGATACGCCTATGACCCCAACAAAAACTAAGAAAGAAGATGGAAAAATCATAACAATAGATAAAAACAAATAAAGATAAATCGAAAGGCGCAAAATCAGACATGCTGATGGTGTACATAGGATCCTAAAACAAGTAGCCAAATGCAAAGAAATTTTAGAACTTACTACAATACCTCACATCAAACAAAGTATAAGAAAACCGATTGCTTAATAAAGCTGAGGCACATTAATCATTATTTTATACAAGGTTCTATCTTTGATTCAAGTTTTTTTTGTTCTTTTCAAGCTTTTTTTTCTTTCCTTTCAATTGTTCTTATTTCAAGGTTTCTTTCTTTCGTTTCTAACATCTTTCACACTCTTTACATTACATTTTGAGTCTTTTTTTAATTCTAGTAACACGATGATGCTGCATACAACATTCTAAAAATAAGTAGCAACACCCAGAGACCCTAGTGCTTACAACAATACCTGATACTACACAAGTATTATAAAATGATTTGTTTAATAAGAGTGTGATACTTCATCATTACCTAGTACAAGGTTCATTTTATTCATTCAAAGTTGTTTTTTGGTACTAGTATGATATAGCCTAGACCTAATATTCTTCATATAAGTAGAACTTGTTTCTCTGATGCTCAATACTAATGAAATATTTCTAAGTAAGATAAAAATATAATACTTCAGAAACAAATTTGGGCTATGTATTTGGACATTAGGGGGGAGAGGGTAAAGTATAGCGGGTCTGCATGCCTAATGTGTTAGTTAGAATTATTCTACATATTATAAAGTAATAAAGTAAGAATTGTTTTCTAACTTAAAACCGTCCAAATACTCGCTCCCCCCCTAATATACAAATATATAGCCCAAATTATATATTGCCCATTTACTGTGTCACTTCTCTTTGTCTTGTCTCACGCTAGGCTGAAAGAAACTAACGAAAAATACTTGTTCTACAAGGCGTCAATGGATGAACAACTTGAGTGGTCGGGGCTATATCATACAAGTACCGTTTTTTTCTATGTTTTCCTTTTCTCTTTTAGTTTTTATATTCAGCTTTTTTCATATTATTCCTATTTTTCTTTCTAGTAATATGATGATGCTGTACATAGAATTCAAAATAAGTAGCCACACCCAAAGGTATTTGGTATCAAGAATACCTGACACCAAAAAAAAATATTAGAAAACAATTATTTAACAAAGGTGTGACACATTAATCAAATATTAGTCACCTTATAATATTAGGCTCACATTTTGTCGTCATTTTTGTAATCAATATGGGTTTTACTAGCTATAATTAATTTACCGATCTGCTGTCTGACTGGGGTATCCGAGTCGTATTATAGGAGGATTAACTAAAAAAAAACAAGTTTTTATAACTGAAAGTAAGGAGCGACACTAAAACTTAAAACGAACAGAAATTATTCTGTATATTAAAGGGGCTGCCCCCTCCTCAACGCCTCGCTCTTTACGCTAAAGTTTTTCATTGTTTTAAAAAATAAAGTTGCGAGACAGAGTCAAAATTTAGCGTAAAGAGCGAGGCGTTGAGGAGCGGACAGCCCCTTTCATATACAGAATTTTTTCTGTTCCTTTTAAGTTTTAATGTCGCTCCTTACTTTCAGTTAAAAAAACTTGATTTTTTTAGTTATTTCTGAACGTTTTTGAATCAATGCAGCTTTTATTTTGGCTCGCCGTATAGGAATAATTAAAATGAAATTCGCATATTAATTTTCCTTTTTTTGGCTAATTGGCTTTCTCTAAATTTAGTTCTGACGTTACTTACGAAGTAACTTACGTAACAAACTTCTATATTTGTATGTTTTTATTGTGTATATTTGGGGGTTTACCCCTTATTCAATGCCTCGATCTTTCCGCTAAAGTTTGAATTTTGTTTGAATCACATACCCCTGAATCACAAAGGTCGGTTAATTAGAATATATAGCTCTTTTGAAAGTAGTAAAAAATTTTAGCGTAAAGATTGTGGTATTGACTAGGAAGCGAACCCTCTCATATACGTAATAATTTCTGTTTGTTTTAAGTTTTAATATTGTTCCTTATTTTCAGTTGAAAAAAACTTGTTTTTTTATGCAATTTCTGATCGTTTTTTAAATAATGCTGCGAAATCTGGCGCCCCCTTCATGGAAATGTTCCTTCCCCCAAGGAAATATCCCCCATGGAAAGATCCTCCCCCGTAACCCCTACTCCTACTCAAACCCCCCACTAGAAAAAAAGTTCCTCCTGAAAACACCTGTATACTTCCCAATAACCAAAACTATATGTAAACAATGGGCAAAGTTTATAACTTACAGCAATTCCCCCGGGAACTGTGGGGAATTAAGTCATCCTCAAAGACATATTAATTATATTTTCGACTATGCTGAAAAAAATGGCTATCTCAAAATTTTGATTGGGCTACTTCGGGAAAAAAACGAGTGTGGGAGGGGACCAAGTTGCCCTCCAATTTTTGGGTCACTTAAAAAACGCACTAGAACTTTAATTTCCGTTTGAATGAGCCCTTTCACGATATTCTAGGACTACTGGATCGATACGATCATTCCTGGGAAAAAACCAAAAAAAAACCAAAAAAAAACAAAACAAACAGATAAACATGCATCCGTGATCTTTCTTCTGGCAAAAAATACAAAATTCCACGTTTTACAGATAGGAGGGTTCTGTGATACGCTAAATCTGATGATGTGATTTTCATTAGAGTTCTATGACTTTTAGGGGTTGTTTCTCCCTTTTTTCGAAAATAAGGTAAATTTTCTCAGGCGCATAACTTTTGATGGGTAAGTCAAAAACTTGATGAAACTTATATATTTGAAATAAGCATAAAAATCTGATTCTTCTGATGTATCTATTGTTATCAAAATTTCGTTTTTTAGAGTTTCGGTTACTATTGATCCGGGTCGCTCCTTACTGACAGTTCGTTACCACGAACTGTTTGATATATGTGAGCTAGCCACCGAGCGTCGTTTTGCTTTCCACTTGATATTCATGACTAGCGGAAAGCTGCCGCGGACAGGTATTTGCAAGAAGGCAAGCATTGGCTAAACTTAGAAATTGAATTCAAACTTACTAATGAGATTTGTTTCTTGATAGTAGTTCTTAGTGGTAAATTCATATTAGTTCACTCGGGACTTTCAAAAAATGGGGATTTTGACTGTTTTCTTACTTTTATAAAATAGTTCACGGTAACGGACTGTTAGTAAGGATTGACTCGGCCTAATAGTAACCAGAACTCTAAAAAGTGAAATTTTTAAACAATAGATACAGGAAAAGAGTTAGATTTTTATGCTGATTCCAAATATATAAAAACAATTACGTTTAATGTTACCCTTCGAAAGATACGAGCCTGATTAAATTTTCCTGATTTTCAAAAAAGAACGAAAACACCTTTAAAAGTGATGTTAACAAAAATCACACCATTAGATTCAGCACATACGAGAGCTTTAAAAGAGGTTTCAAGCAAAAAAGAACGAAAACACCTTTAAAAGTGATGTGAAAAAAATCACACCATTAGATTCAGCACATACGAGAGCTTTAAAAGAGGTTTCAAGCAAAAAAGAACGAAAACACCTTTAAAATTGATGTTAACAAAATCACACCAATAGATTCAGCACATACGAGAGCTTTAAAAGAGGTTTCAATCAAAAAAGAACGAAAACACCTTTAAAAGTGATTTTAACAAAAAACACACCATAAGATACAGCACATACGGGAGCTTTAAAAGAGGTTTCAAGCAAAAATGACCGAAAACACATTTAAAAGTGATGTTAACAAAAATCACACCATTAGATTCAGCACATACGGGAGCTTTAAAAGAGGTTTCAAGCAAAAAATAACTAAAACACCTTTAAAAGTGATGTGAACAAAATCACACCATTAGATTCAGCACATACGAGAGCTTTAAAAGAGGTTTCAAGCAAAAAGAACGAAAACACCTTTAAAAATGATGTGAACAAAATCACACCATTAGATTCAGCACATACGAGAGCTTTAAAAGAGGTTTCAAGCAAAAAAGAACGAAAACACCTTGAAAAGTGATGTTAACAAAATCACACCATTAGATTCAGCACATACGGGAGCTTTAAAAGAGGTTTCAAGCAAAAAGAACGAAAACACCTTTAAAAATGATGTGAACAAAATCACACCATTAGATTCAGCACATACGAGATCTTTAAAATAGGTTTCAAGCAAAAAAGAACGAAAACACCTTTAAAAGTGATGTTAACAAAATCACACCATTAGATTCAGCACATACGAGAGCTTTAAAAGAGGTTTCAAGCAAAAAAGAACGAAAACACCTTTAAAAGTGATGTGAACAAAATCACACCATTAGATTCAGCACGTACGAGAGCTTTAAAAGAGGTTTCAAGCAAAAAAGAACGAAAACACCTTTAAAATTGATGTTAACAAAAATCACACCATTAGATTCAGCACATACGAGAGCTTTAAAAGAGGTTTCAAGCAAAAAAGAACGAAAAAACCTTGAAAAGTGATGTTAACAAAATCACACCATTAGATTCAGCACATACGAGAGCTTTAAAAGAGGTTTCAAGCAAAAAAGAACGAAAACACCTTGAAAAGTGATGTTAACAAAAATCACACCATTAGATACATCACATACGGTAGCTTTAAAAGAGGTTACAAGCAAAAAATAACGAAAACACCTTGAAAAGTTATGTTAAAAAAATCACACCATTAGATTCAGCACATACGAGAGATTTGAAAGAGGTTTCAATCAAAAAAGAACGACAACACATTTAAAAGTGATGTGAACAAAATCACACAAATAGATTCATCACGTACTAGAGATTTGACAGAGTTTTAAATCAAAAAATAACTACCCCACCGGGAAAAGTGATGTGAACAAAATCACACCATTAGATTCAGCACATACGAGAGCTATGAAAGAGGTTTCAAGCAAAAAAGAACGAAAACACTTTTAAAAGTGATGTTAACAAAATCACACCATTAGATTCAGCACATACGAGAGCTTTGAAAGAGGTTTCAAGCAAAAAAGAACGAAAAAACATATAAAAGTGATGTGAACAAAATCACACCATTAGATTCAGCACATACGAGAGCTTTAAAAGAGGTTTCAAGCAAAAAAGAACGAAAACACATTTAAAAGTGATGTGAACAAAATCACACCATTAGATTCAGCACATACGAGAGCTTTAAAAGAGGTTTCAAGCAAAAAAGAACGAAAACACCTTTAAAAGTGATGTGAACAAAATCACACCATTAGATTCAGCACATACGAGAGCTTTAAAAGAGGTTTCAAGCAAAAAAGAACGAAAACACCTTTAAAAGTGATGTGAACAAAATCAAACCATTAGATTCAGCACATACGAGAGCTTTAAAAGAGGTTTCAAGCAAAAAAGAACGAAAACACCTTTAAAAGTGATGTGAACAAAATCACACCATTAGATACAGCACATACGAGAGCTTTACAAGAGGTTTCAAGAAAAAAAGAACGAAAACACCTTGAAAAGTTATGTTAACAAAATCACACCATTAGATTCAGCACATACGAGAGCTTTAAAAGAGGTTTCAAGCAAAAAAGAACGAAAACACCTTGAAAAGTGATGTGAACAAAATCAAACCATTAGATTCAGCACATACGAGAGCTTTAAAAGAGGTTTCAAGCAAAAAAGAACGAAAACACCTTTAAAAGTGATGTTAACAAAATCACACCATTAGATTCAGCACATACGAGAGCTTTAAAAGAGGTTTCAAGCAAAAAAGAGCGAAAACACCTTTAAAAGTGAGTATAGTCCAAGGTACTATTTCTAAGGGGCCCCCGTACCAAACAGGTTTTTCTGGTAATTCTATTTTACTGGTCATTACACCTTTGCCAAGAGGACTGAGTATAACTTGATTGGTGATTAGGATTTGAATATTTCTTAGGTTAAATCCGTGGTCTTTCATCTGTAAGTGGATTAATATGTTTTTTTTTTTTAAAGTGACTAATAGGTTTTTAAAACTATTGCTACGAACGCTACATGTATTCCATTTTTGAACCTAGGATTCTGATTGTATGATAATATAAGACTAGTTTCGTTTCATGGGTTCATTAATAGAACGACTAATGTTTTTGAAAAGGGTAATTACTTCTTTAGTTTGTGAGATTTGTAAATTTTTTGCAAAAAGATATTTGCGTAAAGGTATTGCGATGGTTAAGAATGCCTCACGGGTAATTAAAGAATGGTATGCTTGCATCAACAATACAAAGAATAAGCTCAGATACTTAATAGATTTGACGCTTACAAGAGACATTGCTAGAAAGTATTCAATAGGTTAATTGAAAAGTAACGATAGAATGACATTGTGACTTGACTTAGCTTTACCTCGCCGATGTGATCTGTATAATACATAAGTAACGTTTGAAAAATATTGTCAATTTAAAAAGAAATGGCTGAAAAGTGTTTTGAGGGGGATGGGTTGCATGGAGGGGTGAGTTGCACGAGGGTTCAGTTAAAGGGGATAGAGTTGCAAGGGGGTTTCGGTTATACAGGGGTTCAGTTACAAGGGGGATTCAGTTGCACGGGGGTTGAGTTAAATGGGAATTGAGTTCCACGAGAGTAGTGCTTTGTCGTGGTTTAGCCGTGAGGTCCCTTACCACAACCCCAAAGGGCTCCGATCCCCCGACCCCCACCCCCAAGGCACCCCCCCCCTCCCCGGTCCTCAAAGGTTCTCTAGGCTCCCAAAGGGCCCGTGGTTTATCTTGTAACTTTTACATTCTCTTGATTTTCAAAGTTCCGTTTGAAGGACTCTGTTGTTTTAAGCCAGTGTGATTTTTTCTTTACATGGTGTTCGTTCAAAAAAGCGAGAATTTCTGTTAAATAAATAATTCTTATACTGTTTCCATTCAATTGAAGGCGAGTATTTCTGTTATATAAATAATTGTTATACCTTTTAAAACGACTTCACGGGGTTTCAGGGGACTCTGTTGATTTAAGCCGTTTGATTTTTTCCAAACCCAAAATGTATTTTTGTTACATGCTAAATTTTGCCCCTTTTTCTTCAAGGAAGCGGATAAGTGCAATAACCCCCCCCCCTTCTGAAAAGAAAGATAGATGGAGAGAATGTGTATGTGTGTACACACAAGTACACACATGTACACACATGTATCCAAATTGCTAGAAAGTATTCAATGTCTTAATTGAAAAGTAACGATAGACTGACATTGTATCTTGACCTAGCTTTACCTCGCCGATGTGGTCTGTATAATACATAAGTAACGTTTGAAAAGTATTGTCAATTTAAAAAGAAATGGCTGAAAAGGGTTTTGAGGGGGTTGGGGTGCATGGAGGGTTGAGGTGCACGAGGGTTCAGTTAAAGGGGATACAGTTGCACGGGGGTTTCGGTTATACAGGGGGTCAGGTACAAGGGGGATTCAGTTGCACGGGGGTTGAGTTAAATGGGAATTGAGTTCCACGAGAGTAGTGCTTTGTCGTGGTTTAGCCGTGAGGTCCCTTACCACAACCCCAAAGGGCTCCGATACCCCCACCCCCCACCCGCCGGCACCCCCCCGGCCTCCAAGGTGCGGTAGGCACCCAAATGGGCCGGGGGTTTACTTGTAACCTTTACATTCGCTTGATTTTCAAAGTTACGGTTGTAGGACTCTGTTTTTTTAAGGGGGTTCAGTTAAAGGGGATACTGTTGCACGGGGGTTTCAGTTATACAGGGGTTCCGTTACAAGGGGGATTCAGTTGCACGGGGGTTGAGTTAAATGGGAATTGAGTTCCACGAGAGTAGTGCTTTGTCGTGGTTTAGCCGTGAGGTCCCTTACCACAACCCCAAAGGGCTCCGAGCCCCCCACCCCACCCCCGCAGGAACCCCCCGGTCCACCAAGGGTCGCTAGGCTCCCAAAGGGGCCGGGGGTTACCTTGTAACTTTTACATTCTCTTGCTTTTCAAAGTTCCGTTTGAAGGACTCTGTTGTTTTAAGCCAGTGTGATTTTTTCTTTACATGGTGTTCGTTCAAAAAAGCGAGAATTTCTGTTAAATAAATAATTCTTATATTTTTTCCGTTCAATTGAAGGCGAGGATTTCTGTTAAATAAATAATTGTTATACCTTTTAAAATGACTTTACGGGGTTTGAGGGGGCTCTATTGTTTTAAGCCGTTTGATTTTTTATTTACATGGTTTTCGTTTCAAAAAGCGAGGATATTCCGTGTGATTTGTTTTTTGGGAAGTTTAATGAATTTATTAGTTACCGAGAGTTCAATGACTCCCCCCCTCAATGACTTCCAGGGGTTTTATGACTCCTCCTCACAATGAATTCAGATGATTTTAGGACTCATCCCCCTAGCCATAACTCCATTCAACCTTGAGCGAAGATATAAAAGTTTGATGAAGTATTTTTCTGCTTAACAACTAAATTAATAACTTCCAAGATGATAGCTTTTTGTACATAACTTAAAATGTCAAAATATGCTTACAGTTCTAACAATTGCGCTCTGTGATTGGTCAGAGAGACGATTTGACTTTCCCACTGGTATTCTATGACCGGTTATTGATACTACCTAATCTATTGCATGTATTAAATTAGTATTTCTTACACAGTGGAACGATAAACACATTAGTCATATTTTTAAAAAAAAAGTGAAGATGGAGCATTTTAATAAAGTGTGTTTACATAACAAGGTTATTGTAGCATTGAATGCTGACAAAGAGAAGTATTTAAACTTTGAAACAAGTACAGGTGGTAGCACTATTGGAAATGTATGCATGCATTGTCATGATAGTATGGAATTGAATTTTTTTTATGTACCGGAAAAATCTAGTTCTATTGTTTATAGATATGTGAGATTGAGATATCCAGAGATCATTGCACTCAAAAAGACTTCCAGAATCAAAATAATTAATGATGATAGAGGAAATTTCCTTACTACTGTTGCAGGCGACATATTACCTACTGATACATTCAATCGTCACCTTTCGGGTATTAGAATTCAACGGAAGATCAATAAAAGAAAGGCCTACTCGTCTACTAATATCGTAAACCATATCTTGAATACGTGCCGAAACTGTTACCTGTGTAAAAATAATGTGATAATAGACAGTGAAATTGCCAGAAAAATAAAATGGGCATTGTCAGGAAATATCACGATGGAATATAAAGATGAATCGATGAAAAACAAAGCAACAGCAAACGTTACTGCCATTGATCAAACAGTCATTGAACCAAATAACACCAAAGACGAAAAGCATATTGAGCCTGTTGATGAGACACCAGTAAAAATTGTGTATGACTCAAAATGGAATAATGATTATTCTACTGATTACGAACTAAGAGAAGACAATAGCTATAATATCAAGAGAGAACATGGTGAACTATTTTATGGAACAGATTCAAAATGTCCAAAGTTAATCATTGATATTAATAATGTATCATAATATATTTTTTGTATTAATATTCTACATAGCGTTATTTCATTAAAAATATATTATGCATTACATTGTTATGTGTTCATTATTTTTAGAGTAAGCTAGCATATCAAAAGTTTAGAATGTCTAATAAAACGTCGGAGATGTAAGAAAAGTAATTTGCATACATATATTGTCAGACACATGGGAACAAATTCTTTCTTTAATTCGCCTCCTGGATAAATAAAAAAAAGACATTTAATTCAAGAAATTATGACGAAAATCAAAGTAAGCAACAAACTCTTTCTTGAAGTTACCTCATGGATACACAATGCAGAAATTTCATTTAAGAAATTATCAAAAATTGTAAGTAAGTAGCAAATTCTTTCAAAAATATGTTAATACGTTTAAGCAATAAATATCTTTAAGCTTAACCAGTCTTTATTATTTAGAATAGTTTTATTAATTTCATTAAATTATGAATAAAATTTAATTAATTAACAATAGCTTTCTTGAATTCGTTTCCTGGACACAATACAGATATTTAATTCAAGAAATCATAATAAAATCGCAAGTAAGTAATAAAGTCTTTATTGTTTTCACCTATTGGATACACAATACTGAAATTTCATTCAAGAAATTATGAAGGAATTGTAAATAGGTAACACACACATGTTACCTCATGGATACACAATGCAGAAATTTCATTTAAGAAATTATCAAAAATTTTAAGTAAGTAGCAGATTCTTTCTTGAATTCACCTCCTGTGTAAATAAAAAAGACAATTCATTAAAGAAATTATGAAAAAATTGTAAGTAAGTAGCAAATTCTTTCTTGAATTCACCTGCTGGATAAACAAAAAAGACATTTCGTTCGAGAAATTATGACAAAATTCCAAGTAAGTAACAAACTCTTTATTCTTTTCATGACTTAGATACAAGATGTAGAAATTTAATTCAAGAAATTATGAAAAAATTCTCAGTAAGTAACAATTTCTTTCTTGAAGTCAACTCATGGATACACAATACGGAAATTTCATTTAAGAAATTATGAAAAAAAAAACAATTTCTTTCTTGAAGTCAACTCTTGGATACACAATACGGAAATTTAATTCAAGAAATTATGAAAATATTTGTAAGTAAGTAACAAACTGTTTTTGTTTTCACTTCTTGGATATACAGTACAGATACTTCATTCAAGAAAATATGAAAAAACCGCAAGTAAGTAACTTTTTTTTCTCTTTATCAAAAACAAATTTCAATTAGCTACACGATGTAAAAATTTAATTCAAGAAATTGTGAAAAAATTCTCAGTAAGTAACAATTTCTTTATTGAAGTCAACTCATGGAGACACAATATGGAAATTTCACTTAAGAATTTCATGACTTAGATACACGATGTAGAAATTTGATTCAAAAAATTATGAAAAAATTCTCAGTAAGTAACAATTTCTTTCTTGAACTCATCTCTTGGATACACAATACGGAAATTTCATTCATGAAATTATGAAAATATTTGTAAGTAAGTAACAAACTCTTTATTGATTTCACCTCTTGGATATACAGTACAGATACTTCATTCAAGAAATTATGAAAAAATCGCAAGTAAGTAACTTTTTTTTCTCTTTATCACAAACACTGTTCACTGAGCTAAATGATGTAGAAATTTTATTAAAGAAATTATGAAAATATTCTCAGTAAGTAACAATTCTTTCTTGAAATCATCTCTTGGATCCACAATACGGAAATTTAATTAAATAAATTATGAAAATATTTTTATGTAAGTCACAAACTCCTTATTAATTTCACCTCTTGTATATACACTACAGATACTTCATTCAAGAAATTATGAAAAAATCGCAAGTAAGTAACTTTTTTTTTTCTTTATAACAAAAAATTTTCACTTATCTACACGATGTAGAAATTTAGTTCAAGAAATTATGAAAAAATTCTCAGTAAGTAACAATTTCTTTCTTGAAGTCAACTCTTGGATACACACAATAAGGAAATTTCATTCAAGAAATTATAAAAAATATTTGTAAGTAAGTAACAAGCTCTTTATTGATTTCACTTCTTGAATATACAGTACAGATACTTCATTCAAGAAACATGATTAAACACGTTTTGAAACTACATGCTATTTGCATGCCTTTCCTTGGCACCTTTCCAAACGAGCGGGGATTCCCCACTGGTTCCTACACATTGCAAAAAAGTGATCAGTACGAACACTCCCCGTTTACAACCATACTGGTTTTTTCGGGACCAAACCGGACAGATATACAAAGTCGATAGAGCTTTATTTCATTTTTTTAAGGTTCATGTAGACGAGGTTCCGGGCGCACACGTAACCTCGTCTAAATGAACCTTAAAACAATGTAGTGCATAATATATTTTTAATAAAATAATACTATGTAGAATATTAATACAAAAAATATATTACGATGCATTATTAATATCAACGTTTAACTTTGGACATTTTGAATCTGTTCCATAAAATAGTCCACAATGTTCTCTCTTGATATTATAGCTATTGTCTTCTCTTAGTTCGTAATCAGTAGAATAATCATTATTGCATTTTGAGTCATACACAATTTTTACTGGTGTCTCATCAACAAGCTCAATATGCTTTTCGTCTTTGGTATTATTTGGATCAATGACTGTTTGATCAATGGCAGTAACTTTTGCTGGTGCTTTGTTTTTCATCGATTCATCTTTATATTCTATCGTGATATTTTTTGACAATACCCTTTTTATTTTTCTGTCAATTTCACTGTCTATTATCACATTATTTTTTCACAGGTAATAGTTTCGGCACGTATACAAGATATTGTTTATGATATTATTAGAAGAGTAGGCCTTTCTTTTTTGATCTTCCGTTGAATGCTAATACCCAAAAGCTGACGATAGGATGTATCAGTAGGTAATGTGTTACTTGCAACAGTAGCAAGGAGTTGTCCTCTATCATCAACGATTATTTTTATGTTGGCATTCTCTTTGAGTGCAATCATCTCTGGAGATCTCAATCTCGCATAACCACCAACATAAGAGTTGAATTTTTTCGGTATTCCAAAGAAATTTAATTCCTTACTGTAATGACAATGCATGCATACATTTCCAATAGTGCTACCACCTGTACTTGTTTCAAAGTTTAAATACTTCTCTTTTTAAGCATTCAATGATACAATAACCTTGTTATGTAAACACACTTTATTAAAATGCTCCATCTTCACTTTTTTTTTTCAAATATATGAATAATGTGTTTATCGTTCAAATGCGTAAAAAATAATGATTTAATACATGCAATAGATTAGGTAGTGTCAATAACCCGTCATAGAATACCAGTGGGAAAGTCACATCGTGTCTCTGACCACTCACAGAGCGCAATTGCTAGAACTGTAAGCATATTTTGACATTTTAAGTTATGTACAAAAAGCTATCATCTTGGAAGTTATTAATGTAGTTGTTAAGCAGAAAAATACTTCATCAAACTTTTATATCTTCGCTCAAGGTTGAATGGAGTTATGGCTAGGGATATGAGTCCTAAAACCATCTGAATTCATTGTGAGGAGGAGTCATAAAACCCCTGGAAGTCATTGAGGGGGGGAGTCATTGAACTCTCTGTAACTAATTAATTCATTAAACTCCCCAAAAAAAATCACACGGAATATCCTCGCTTTTTGAAACGAACACCATGTAAAGAAAAAATCAAAACGGCTTAAAACAATAGAGCCCCTTCAAACCCCGTAAAGTCAGTTAAAAAGGTATAACAATTATTTATATAACAGAAATCCTCACCTTCAATTGAACGGAAAAAATATAAGAATTATTTATTTAACAGAAATTCTAGCTTTTTTGAACGAACACCATGTAAAGAAAAAATCACACTGGCTTAAAACAACAGAGTCCTTCAAACGGAACTTTGAAAATCAAGATAATGTAAAAGTTACAAGGTAAACCACGGGCCCTTTGGGAGCCTAGAGAACCTTTGAGGACCGGGGGAGGGGTTCCTTCGGGGTTGGGGTGGGGGGATCGGAGCCCTTTGGGGTTGTGGTAAGGGACCTCACGGCTAAACCACGACAAAGCACTACTCTCGTGGAACTCAATTCCCATTTAACTCAACCCCCATGCAACTGAATCCCCCTTGTAACTGAAAACCTGTATAACCGAAACTCCCGTGCAACTGTATCCCCTTTAACTGAACCCTCGTAAAACAACAGAGTCCTTCAAACGGAACTTTGAAAATCAAGAGAATGTAAAAGTTACAAGGTAAACCACGGTCCCTTTGGGAGCCTAGAGAACCTTTGAGGACTGGGGGGTTCCTTCGGGGTTGGGGTGGGGGGATCGGAGCCCTTTGGGGTTGTGGTAAGGGACCTCACGGCTAAACCAAGACAAAGCACTACTCTCGTGGAACTCAATTCCCATTTAACTCCACCCCCGGGCACCTGACTCCCCCGTGGCACGGAACCCCTGTATAACCGAAACCCAGGTGCAACAGTATCCCCTTTAACTGAACCCCCGTAAAACAACAGAGTCCTTCAAACGGAACTTTGAAAATCAAGAGAATGTAAAAGTTACAAGGTAAACCACGGCCCCTTTGGGGGCCTACAGAACCTTTGAGGACCGGGGGTTCCTTCGGGGTTGGGGGGGGGGGATCGGAGCCCTTTGGGGTTGTGGTAAGGGACCTCACGGCTAAACCTTGACAAAGCACTACTCTCGTGGAACTCAATTCCCATTTAACTCAACCCCTGTGCAACTGAATCCCCCTTTTAACTGAACCCTTGTATAACCAAAACCCCCGTGCAACTGTATCCCCTTTAACTGAATCCTCGTGCAACTCAACCCTCCATGCAACCCATCCCCCGCAAAACACTTTTCAGCTATTTCTTTTTAAATTGACAAAAGTTTTCAAACGTTACTTATGTATTATACAGACCACATTGGCGAGGTAAAGCTATGTCAAGTCACAATGTCATTCTATCGTTACTGTTAAATTAAGCTATTGAATACCTTCTATCAATGTGTATACATGTGTGTAAATGTGTGTACTTGTGTGTACACACATACGCCTTCGCTCAATCTGGCTTTCTTTTCAGAAGGTTGGCTATTGCACGTATCCGATGCATTGAAAAAAAGGGGCAAAAATTATCATTTAAAAAAAAAACATTTTTTGTTTTTAAAAAATAAAAAGGATTAAATAAACAGAGCCCCCTGAAACCCCGTGAAGTCATTGTAAAAGGTATAACAATTATTTATTTAACAGAAATCCTCGCCTTCAATTGAACGTTAAAAATATAAGAATTATTTATTTAACAGAAATTCTCGCTTTTTTGAACGAACACCATGTAAAGAAAAAATTACACTGGCTTAAAACAACAGAGTCCTTCAAACGGAACTTTGAAAATCAAGAGAATGTAAAAGTTACAAGGTAAACCACGGGCCCTTTGGGAGCCTAGAGAACCTTTGAGGACCGGGGGAGGGGTTCCTTCGGGGTTGGGGTGGGGGGATCGGAGCCCTTTGGGGTTGTGGTAAGGGACCTCACGGCTAAACCACGACAAAGCACTTCTCTCGTGGAACTCAAGTCCCATTTAACTCAACCCCCGTGCAACTGAATCCCCCGTGTAACTGAGTCCCTGTATAACCGAAACCCCCCGTGCAACTGTATCCACTTTAAATGAAACCTCTTGCAACTCAATCCTCCATGCACCCCATCCCCCTCAAAACACTTTTCAGCCATTTCTTTTTAAATTGACAATATTTTTCAAACGTTACTTATGTATTATACAGATCACATCGGCGAGGTAAAGCTAGGTCAAGTCACAATGTCATTCTATCATTACTTTTCAATTAACCTATTGAATACTTTCTAGCAATGTCTCTTGTAAGCGTCAAATCTATTAAGTATCTGAGCTTATTCTTTGTATTGTTGATGCAAGCATCCCATTCTTTAACTACCCGTGAGGCATTCTTAACCATCGCAATACCTTTACGCAAATATCTTTTCGCAAAAAATTCGCAAATCTCGCAAACTAAAGAAGTAACTACCCTTTTCAAAAACATAGTCCTTCTATTAATGAACCCATGAAGCGAAAACCAATCTTATAGTATCACACAATCTCGTTCCTAGTTCCAAAAATGGAATGCATGTAGGGTTCGTAGTAAAAGGTTTAAAAACCTATTAGCCAAGTTAAAAAAAAAAAAACCTACTAATCAACTTTCAGATGAATGACCACGGATTTAACCTAAAAAATATTCAAATCCTAATCACCAATCAAGATATACTCGTCCCTCTTGGCAAAGGTGTAATGACCAGTAAAATAGGACTACCAGAAAAACCTGTTTGGTACGGGGGCCCCTTAGAAATAGTACCTTGGACTATACTAAAGTGATGTTAACAAAATCACACCATTAGATTCAGCACATACGAGAGCTTTACTCTAGATGTTTCGAGCTCCTGTCTAAAGTGAAGTTTAATTTTGTTGTTTTTTTCTGCCAGAAGAAAGATCTCGGATGCGTGTTTATTTTATTTTTCCCGAAATTTTTATTTTTATTTTCGCGGGTATCGAATAGAGCCAATGGTCCTAAAAGATCGGGAGAGGGCTTATTTTAACGGAGATTAAGAGTCCCATTACCCTTTTCAAGTAACTAAAAATATTGGAGGGTAAATAGCCCACCCCTATCACACTTCCATTTTTCCCCGAAGAATCAAATTTTGAGATGTGTATTTGGTTCATCAAAGTTTAAAGATCCAATAACTGTGCAATGTTTCCAGGGGACAAACGGGAGGGACGCCTTCCATGATAGAATTTAACTTGACAGAAGCGGGAAATTCTTGATCATAGGGTAAGCCCTTAATAACAGTAGTACTGAACAAATTTCCGCGATAACGAAGCATTTCATCATCACTTGGTAAAGATTCCATTGACGAATACCCTAGGGATAAGGTCTTTTCGCTAGAATGACAAGCATTATTTTTGGTGCTATGTGTACCTAGCATAGTACTTTGGATTTTTCTATTACTATTATTTGATTCTTCTTTTTTACTATCTGTACTTGGACGTTTAAGTCCAGGAACTGACGTTATATTTTTTTCACATCCCCAATTTATTCCGGGGCTAAACAGTAGCTCTATGTGAAAACTGTCATCAGATGCCAAGTCCTTTGTCGTGTCCTCGTAAGCCATGATATCAATTTGTGAAAAATAGCATAACTCAGGAATCTTTGAAACATATTCCATTGCTCTTCACCATTGCTCATCTGCCTCACAGTTTTTCAGTCCTCCCTGACCACAGTTTATATAATTATCCAGTAAGTTTACCGCAGATGATTTCTGGCTCTTCATTCTCGGTGCGAACAAAAAGCTCCTCCCACTTATTTGTGCACTTATTGTCCACTTATTGGTGAGCCGGCCAAGTGGTTTTGTCAGTACTTGTTCCGTAGGTGATTATTCTTTGTCTACCCATGAAAAAATCTAATGTCGCTTATGTTTATACGTTCTCTGGAGCACTCGCACCTCGGTCCGGGTTTTTATAATGGGTGAGATAGGGAAAGATCATACTGCTAATTATATAAACTGTGTCCCTGACTAAGAATTGTGAATAATGAATGTATATGACCTTCACTTGTGAAATATAAACTAGTTCGAACGTTGATGTCATCAATAGAATCTGAGTAGCTGAGATTCTGCCCACTCTCGTTGTTTTCGTTAGGAGCTTTAATAGTACTAAACAAGTCATCCCGGATTTTTCTTAAAAGGCTCGAACAAGTTCCTTGACTAATTTTTAGTTTCTCTTCTTTGGTAATTCCAAATTCTTGTGGAATAACCACATTAGCCATATTTTTTTACTACATATACAATTCTCGAAGCCCATTTAGATTTAGTGCGTTGTAATTGCGCTGGATATCATACTTCGCACAATCATAAATGCCAGGAATATTAGAAATATTGAAATTTTCTTTCGAAGGGAAACCTATATCCAAAAGTTGGGGATGACATGACCCCTTCCCCTCATAGTCCTTGGGGAGAGAAAGGGCTGTAAATTACGCAATTTGTTCATTGTTCACATCACAGTTTATAGAATTATCTAATTCTATAAACTGTGGTTCACATATAGTATTTGATATTGGGAAATGCACGTAAATTTTTAGGGGATGGATTTTACACAGGGGGATTTTCCACAGGGAGAATTTTCTGTGAAGACGAAAGTTTCTAGGACAAATTTCCAGGGAAAACTTTATACGGGGGGGGAGGGGATATTTTATCGCTTGATTTGAAAAAGGATCCGAAATTAAATAATAAGACTTACTTACTTACTTTTAAGTAAGTAAGTAGATTATTTCGAAGACCACACTGGCTTTCCATGACAATAAATAAAAAGTTCAAATAGGGATAAATCCTTTTAATTGAGAGTGACAAATCTCATGAAAATACTAGATATTTCAGTCTCATATGCAGTGACCGTCTTCAGTAGTAATACTAAAATAAAAATAAAACAATAATATACAAAATAAAATAGCTTCATATTGTTTAATCATATTCCTACACTGTAGAAGAAATTCCTGTTGGTTGATAACATTTGCATGTTTCTTATGGGTGTTATAAAGTTATAATATGGGTGTTATATAGTTATATATTATGGGTGTTATATAAAGTTATATGGGTGTTATATAGTTATAAACTTCTTTGGTCAAATTTTCCCGATAAATACGACTTAGATAATTTTGAAGACCACACTGACTTTCCATTAAGATAAATAAAAAGTTCAAATAAGGATAAATCCTTTAATAGATAGTGATAAATTTCAAAAAAAATGCAGGATATTTCTAGTATTTTTATATTTCAAGTATTTTGTTAATAAATTATTGTTTCAAATTGTTTATTTTAGCATTACTACTGATAACGGTCACTGAATATGTGACCGAAATATCTAGTATTTTCATAAAATTTAACACTGTCTATTAAAAGGATTTATCCGTGTTTGAACTTTTTATTTATTATGTGATCACTAGCAAGGCAAATGATCAAATTTAGTTTTCCTAGGCAATTTTCAAAGGATTTGTATTTTCGCTCGATTCTCACGAAAATTTTCACATATATTCACATGTTTGATTTTTTTTTTCCTCGTTCCGACGCAGCTTGCTACTCAGGGTCTTTAAAAAGTACTACCACGGTACGAAAAGTACTAGACCTACCTCCCAAAAAATTTCTCGTATATTCTGCTAAAAAGCACATCTTATTTCAGCACCATAGTTTGTCTTTGACTTATCATATAAGCCAGAGATAAACCCCCAAATCATCAAGTTATCTTAATGAAAATCACAGCATCAGATTCAGCACATCAGAAAACCCTACTATAAAGGTTTCAAGCTCCTATATACAAAAATGTGGTATTGTGCATTTTTTGCGAGAAGAAAGATCACGGATGCGTGTTTATTTTTTTTTTTTTTCCGGGGTGATCGAATCGAACTACTAATGCTAGAAAATCGGGAGAGGGCTCATTTGATTGGAAATCAAAGCGCCCTTTTTAAGTTACCAAAAATGTTGGAGGGCAGCTAGACTCCCTTAACTGACCCCTCGCAGTTCCCGGAGCAAGGGCGGCAAGCTATGAACTTTGCCCATTGTTTACAATGGTATTGGTTATTCGGAAGGTTGCAGAAATTCTTCGAGGGGGATTTTTACGGCAGAGGAAGGGGAGTTACGTGGGAGGATCTTTCCTTGAAGAAATTTTCCGTGGGGAAAGGGATTTTGCATGGAGGGGGAGCCAGATTCCACAGCCTTATTCAAAAAAACAATCCGACATTAAATAAAAAAATTAATGAATCAATTTAATGAATCAATTTAATGAATCGGATTTCCCGGCATTATTTAAAAAAACGATCAGAAATTAAATTAAAAAAAACAAGTTTTTCAACTAAAAGGAAGGAGTAACATGAAAACTTAAAATGAACAGAAATTATTACGTATATGAGAGGGGTTGCCCCCTGCTCAATATCTCGCTCTTTACGCAAAAGCTTTTTTATAACTTTAAAAAAGCTTATTGTTCTACTTAAACGGTGTTTCGGGAATCATTTTAAAATAATTGGAACAAAAATCAAGGTATAGCGTAAAGAGCATGGTATTGCTGAGGGGGCAACCCCCTTCATATACGTAAAAATCTGTTTGTTTAAAATTTTTAATGATGCTCCTTACTTACAGTTGAGAAACGTTCTATTTTATTACAGAGAAGAACAACTTATATGGGATGCAACTGCAAACAAAATCGTCTTATTTGTCATGATCGCTTTCAACGGCCCATGATTGCCTAGTATGGTAATACCACGTTCAGGTCATTCATTTTCTATAAAAATGTGAAGAAAAACTGGAATCAGTCAAAGCAGTGGAGACTTACAATTTTTTCGAAATGCATAAGTAAAAGTTTATCGGTTACCCTTATCAAAGCTGTTTTATTTCCAAGCCAAAACCACCAAAAAAACAATTTGTAAGCATGAATCGTTTAAACGATTTACCCTCTTTCTGTTGAAACCACACTAAAAAGCTATTTTGTTTGTCACTTACTGTCTCTTTTTCGCCACTTTTTTCCTGAAAATTTGTCTATACTACCATTTTCTGTCCCATATTTTCTAAATATGGGACTAAATTGGTGGAGGGATACGCTAAAGGGTGTCATCTAAAAATTTCAGTTTAATTTTAGCTACGGTACTAGTGATAATGACTAGTAGGGTATTAATTTCCTGCATGATTTTTTTTCATCGAGGAATTGTATATACCGTAAAGTAACTTTTGTTTGCAGACGATGGGAGGGGGCAATTGTAAAAGGTCTGATGATCTGATTAAAAAAGTCATGAATTTTAAAAGTTATTAATCTTCCCTTCCTAATAATAAATACTATATGTGACTAATAGGAAAATAGCAAAATATAGAACCTTTGCCCCATGGGCTGTAGAAGGGAAGGGGGGGGGGGTCTTCCCGGAGGCACAGCTATTGGACCATTTGACTATTTTTCACAAAATGAATATCTTAAAATTTTGAGCATCCTAAAAGGGTGGAGGGATGCTGGCATTACTCCAATCACTTTTGGCTCTAAAAATGGGGCACTAGAATGCTCAATATAAAATCAAACGAGCCCCTCCAGGAATCTCTATAACAATCTTTCCCGATGAAGTGGTCATGGAAAAAACACATGGACGCCACTTTGCATCAACCTTGGCTTTTGTTACTAATTGGTGTAATTATAAATAAAAGTTCAAATAGGGATAAAATCCTTTTAATAGACAGTGATGATGCTAACAGTGATAGAAATTCACAAAAATACCAGATATTTCGGTCACATATGCAGTGACCGTCATCAGTAGTAAAACTGAGGATTTTATCCCTATTTGAATTTTAATTAATCGTCATGGAAAGGCAGTGTGGTCTCCGAAATTATTCCTGTAACAATAATGTAGTACAGGCGTAAGAAATAAAAATTCCAGTTAATGATGATGGAATGCCAGTTGCATTCCGGCTAAGGACTAGTTAAGATTGTAGTTAGAAGCAAAGCTGCGATTCCTCAAGTTTTAGCTTAGAATAAATGAGCTTAAGAACCTTGTAATTATATTGAAGAGCAGCAATACTGCTTTCGTACTTTTGTTATCTTTTTGACATTTTCAGCAATCTGTAGTTTATTAACGGTAAGAGATAGAAAGTCAAAATTTTTTCCAGTGTGGGATCATGAAGAGAAAAAAAAATCCTCTGAAGTTTGCAAAACTTCCAGCAATTTTCTAGGAAAACAAAATTTAGTCACCTAATAGTATAAGCAAGAAGCAGCACGAAATTGGTTTTCCCCCGAAAGTAAATCTGTTAGAGACCATGTAAGTTAGAATATTGTAGTACACAGAATTGTCTTTTTAAGACTTGTGATTAAAAAAAATTATGTATCTCTTGAAGATTTTTTGCAGGTATTCTGAAAATGTCAATCGAGACATCTCAAGTGTTTATTATTTTTTCCAAAAAATTTTTAATTTGATTGAATTTTCTAAATTGTGTAAGAATATAAAGGTTGGACCCACAGACACACTTAAGAAAGTTCATGTACGAACAAATATATAGGTGGGAAAGGGATTTCCAGCCCGTCACCAAATGCTGTTTCACGGGAGACCGGAGGCACCAGTATTTTAATAAAATAACGTAACCAGGGTGCTAAAAATAATCTTTTAGTCTTTTTTAATAATCGCAAATCAAAAGAGACCTTAGAAAATATTTTAGAACGTTTTTTATTTCTTAATACAAAACGAATTTTGTTCCAATTCGTTGGTTGGTCGGTGGGCTAGTAACCCGCCACCGTAAAAACTAATTACTCAAGAAACAGCAACAGATAGCCTCGGATTGACTTCTTCTTCTTCTGTGAAGACGACTAATGCACGCCCCCGGACAGGATTCTTGAAAACGGCCGATTGTTTTCGTATTGGATACTGGAATGTTAGAACAGTTAATCAAGAAACACAGCCAGGAAAACTTAAGAGTGTTATGAGAACCCTTGATAAGTTCCGTATTGACATAGCTGGACTTTCTGAGACCAGGCTTACTGGTTTTGGGACTTTGAAATCTGAGATTTACCACATCTTGTATTCCGGACTTGAGACTAAAAAAGAAGCAGGTGTCGCAATGGCACTAAGTAATCGGGCCAAAAAATGCCTAGTGGACTGGGAGCCAATTGGTGAGCGGATTCTTCGTGCCCGTTTTGCCACTTCACAGGCCAAATTGACAGTTATTGTAGTGTACACCCCAACGAATGATGCCTGTGATCAAACCAAAGATGACTTTTATCGCGCGTAATTGAATGTTGTTGCAAAAATACGTCATCATGATATTGTGACTGTGTGTGGGGACTTTAATGCTAAAATTGGAGGTGATACTTCTTATTCCACAACTATCCTCGGTAAACATGGACTGGGAGAAATTAATGACAATGGTGTGCGACTAATCGATTTTTGCGCGACTCATGAACTTATCGTCGGCGCCACATGGTTTCCACATAAACAGATTCACATGTATACTTGGAAATTGCCTGATGGTGTAACACGAAATTAAATAGACCATATCCTAATTGAGAGGCACAGGCGACGATGTTTAGAGGATATTAGAACCTTCCGAGGTGCCGACTGTTATTCCGATCACCAACTTGCTGTTGTCAAGTTCAAGCTGAAACTAAAAACTGTGACAAAGCCCCAGCGGCCAGTGAAAACCTTTAATTTGAGGAAATTGCAGGACCCGAACGTATTGCAAAAGTATACTACAGCTTTGTCAAACAAGTTTTCCCTTCTAACGGACGAAGTGTCGCTTGATAGTCAGTGGGAAAAAATTGCAGAAACCGTGAAAGAGGTTGCACAAGAAGTTGTGGGCTGCAACAGGAAGAAGAATAAGCAGTGGATATCGGAAAGTAGTTGGGATATTATTGATTAAAGGTCACAACTCAAAATCCTCGTAGATAAGTATGACCATAGCACGACTTGTTCTAGAGAATATGTAGACAACCTGAAAGCGCAGTACAAGCGTCTCCATAAGCAAGTCAAAGCAGCAACCAGGGATGATAAGAGGATGTACCTCGAAACTATGACCGAACAGGCTAAGGCAGCCGCTAGACGCAGAGATAGCCGTACTGTGTATGCCATAACGAAGCAGTTGGCGGGTATTTCAAAGGCTTCGTCGACCCAAGTTGACAGCAAAGATGGCATTTTATTAAACCAGACTGATGACATAGCCCGAAGCTGGAAAGAGCATTTTAGCGAGGTACTAAATCAGATGCCTCCCACAACTACTTTAAATATCCCTGAAGAACCACTGTTCGATCTCGGAATATGTTCTGGACCTCTCTTACTTATTGAAGTCATGGAGGCCCTAAAGACTTTGAAAAACGGAAAGGCTGCAGGCAATGATGGCATACCACCAGAATTACTGAAGTACGGTAGAAGCACCCTAGCCAAACCCATATTTGAACTTCTTTCCCGTGTTTGGGATGAAGAAAAAGTCCCTAGTGAATGGTCGAAGGCAGTAATTGTAAAACTCTTCAAAAAGGGACAAAAGACTAAGTGTGATAATTGGAGAGGTATTGCTTTACAGTCTGTTGGCAGCAAAGTCCTGTGCCAAATAATTCTTAACAGGATTCAAAGTAAAGTGGAGAAAGTTCTGAGAGATGAGCAGGACGGATTCCGCCAGAATAGATCATGTTGTGACCTGATATTTAGCCTGAGAGTCCTGCTGGATGAATCCAATGAATGGCAAGTTCAGCTACTTATAGTATTTGTAGATTTTCTCAAAGCCTTCGACTCGATACATCGCGGAACCATATGGAAGATTTTAGTGCATTATGGAATTCCGACCAAAATTGTAAATATAATTGAAGCGCTATATCATGATATCATGTGCGCAGTACAGACAAAGGGTAGCCTAACGGAGTGGTTTTCTGTTCAGTCAGGTGTAAGGCAGGGCTGCATTCTATCACCAATACTGTTTGCCATAGTGATTGATTTTGTTCTCCGTGGATGCAGTTTTAGTGGTGGTCTACAATTAAATACACTGAGAGAACTCAATGATGGTGATTTTGCTGACGATGTTGCGCTTATTACCCACGAACCAGAAGATATGCAACGCAACATTAATGAACTCGGTCGTATGGCAAATGCTGTCGGACTCTCCATAAATGCTAATAAGACCAAATCAATGTCGAATGCAGTCATACCTGACTTAGCCGAAGGACTTTTGGTTAACAACGAGGAAATTGAGGAAGTGAGAGAGTTCAAGTATCTCGGCATCATTCTTACGCAAGATGCCAATTCCGAAAGAGAAGTACTGTGCCGAATAACATTGGCTGGGTCTGCTTTCAGCTACCTTAGAAATGTTTGGAGAAATAATAAATATTCCCAGAAGTTAAAGATTAAAATTTATAATAGCAATGTGGTCTCTGTCCTTATGTACGGCTGCGAAAGTTGGAGGATCACTGCTCAACTAGAACGACGACTCCAGGCATTCGACAATAATTGCCTAAGGTCTATCGTAAATATACATTGGACAGAAAGAATACGAAATAATGAAATCTATCGTATGACAAATCATACCCCCATCCTTGATCTTATTAGAAAGTGGTGATGGGTGTATTGGGGGCATATGGTGCGAATGGGGGAAGGAAGGCTACCGCAAGATGCATGGTGTTGGACACCCCCCGGTCTTCGAAAATCAGGGAGACCAAAAATGACCCTTGGCAGGTCGCTAATGAAGGAGGCGAAGCTGGCGAGGTCCTCGTTGGAGGAGCTATGGTTGAAGGCTCAGGACAGGTCGTCGTGGCGAAACACTGTTGCTGCCTTATGCGCCCCCAGGCGTAGGAGGACCTAAGTAAGTCTAAGTAAGGGTGGGTCAGAAAGGGAAGCCAAATAATGTTGGTTTTACCTTTTGTTGCATTTACCAGTTTTTACATGTCAAATTTAATTTTTCTACGTCAAAGCTGACTTTTATATTGTATGAATTTTTAGCAAATGAAAAGAGTAAAATCTTTATTGAAACAATATTCTTTCAATTAAAATCTCTGTTCCTCTTTGGGCTATATATGGTTAAATCATGGACATGACACGCTGCAAGAGTGCGTGCAGAAGTGGTGCGTGCAGCAGAAGCAGTTCTTCTACTGTAACTAGTTTTTAACGTGTTTGCCAAAGTTTTCCCAAAAGAAATTGGGTGAACAAAATCTTCCCAAAATATACGTACGTAAACGCACAAACATAAACAAGGCAAACCGTTAATTTCCAGGGAGGAGAGGGGAGGGGGCTAAAGATCCTAATTTTATAAAGAACACATAAAACTTCATATACCCCCGCAAGGTATGGCTGGGAATTAAAGATAAGAAGCGGCAAAATAGAAAGAAAAAACGGTACTTGTGCACTGTCTGGTACCCACCGCTATAAGTGTATCAAGGAAACGAGAGACGAAACCCGCCAAACCGGGGTATTTGTAATTAATTGCAATAGAGAAATGGAATGTAAAGCGTGGTTTTCAATGCGTTAACGATATTTAAACTGTTGTTTTTTGGGGTTGAGGGGGGGGGTACTTAGGTTAGGTTACGTATTTAATATATGCTATGCTTTGTGCATTTTATACACAAAGGTACTTGTGTAAAGTAAAGTAAGTAAAGCGGTTAAGTTTGTTTACTTACCGAAGTTTGGGGCCAAGACCACCCAGTGAATCTTCAATACTAGAATCTACAGAAAAATAGGCAATCTTAGCAGGGAAAAGATCATTTTGGGGAATCTGGGAGATTCCATAAATATTCAGATACATTTAAAGCATTCTGTAGGAGCAAAGCTCAAAGAACAATTTCGAGGCAATCATATTAGAGACAGAAAGTAATTTTAATTTAGTTTTGGGGCATACCTGTGTTCATTGGAATTATATCCTTTACTCCCTTACAAAAAGGCAATTTTCTCTATATATACCGCTAGGTAAGAAGGGAAAAATCACCAAGCCTGTGTGGTTCACATAGCAGCAAGTCCTACCTCTTTTTAGGCGATGGATTCTATGAACAGACAGATAATATTAATGAATCAGTAATGCCCTAGCTCTAGAATTACAAAATTCAAACGAGGTACAAGAGTTTCTAGGAATTACACAGAGATAACTTGGTGGTGTTAAGGAGTATTACCATCAGTGCGACTTTTAGAAAACAGGTCACTTCTACATTTTCCATCTTTAACATCATTTCTAAAAGTTTTCAAAAATCTAGCGTAAAAATTTCTTCACAAAAATACTTTTTTGAAGTCTTTTATTCTAGTTGTTTTTGCACTACTCCATGCAAATATCAAAAAATACATATAAGAAAACGGGGGCGGATCCACGATTTTCTTTAGAGGGGGGGCGCATAATAGGCTGCTTCGATAAACTTGCAAGCCAAGAAATACAAGCAATTTATAGGGAACCTCGACAATTATGTGTTGTAGGTTTAACATGGTATAAAAATATTAATCCAAAAATAAAAACCACACCGTCATAAAAAAAATAAAACCTGTTCACCATCTATAAAAAAAAACAGGATATTTAATATTTTCTGCATAACTTTTTGCCTTTGCACTTCTGACCCCTATAGGGAGTGAGTTAAGTTTTTTATTGTAAAAAAAAAAATGGTCTTGAACCATCTTTTGGGGTCATGCACTATTTGTGACAATTTGTATAGATAAAACCATTTAGAAAGACGCCTAACTGTGTGGGATTGCTTAATGACTATGACCAAGCAGTTTGTGATAACGAACTGTAAGTAAGGAGCGACCCGGTTCAATAGTAATCATAACTCTAAAAAGTAGACTTTTAATACCAATTTTATATCTGAATAATTGGGCTATTATTCTGATTCCAAATATATAAGTTTCATTAAGTTTAGTCTTACCCATCAAAAGCTACGATCCTGAGAAAATTTGTCTGATTTTCGAAAAAAGGGGAAAAGACCCCCAAAAGGTCATATAATTTTAATGAAAACCACACCATCAGATTCAGTCAAAGAAACCTACAGTAGAGGTTCCAAGCTCCTATCTACAAAAATGCGTAATTTTGTAATTTTTGCCAGAAGAAAGATCACGGGTGCTCGTTTATTTGTTTTGTTTTTTGTTTGTTTTTTTGTGTTTTCCATGGGTGATCGTATCAACCCAGTGGGCCTAGAAGATCGGGAGAATGCTCATTCTAACGGAAATAAAACGCTCTAATGCCCTTTGAAAATTACAAAAAAAATGGAGGGCAACTAAGCCCCCTCCTGTGCCACTTTTTCCCAGAATCGTCCGATCAAAATTTGCAGATAGCTATTTTGTTCAGAATAGTTAAAAGGCCCAATAACTAGGTCTTTGGAGATAATATGCCCCCCACAGCCCCTGGGAAAGGTTTTTAAATTATAGCATTTGCCCATTGTTTAAGCATAGTAAGTGTTATTGGGAAGTATACATACATATTTAGGGTGGGGAGGGGAGAACAAATATTTCTTCTGGGAGGATTTTCACCAGGGAGAAATTTTCATAGAGAGGGAAATTTCCAGGGGATGAACTTTTCAGGAGAAATGGTACACTGGGGGAGTGTGCCAGAATTCCTATACGAAATTTCTTTATATGTCTTGCTTTCTCTTTACATATTCAATTTTACATGTGGAGATGTTAATGGTAATGTTCCGGGTTAAGTTTTGGCCAGGATTGAATTGTCCAGAGGATAATTCCATGGGGAGGGGGATTTTTCCGTGGAGTGGAGCCAGACATCTTGGCGTTTTTTTTAAAAAAGATCAGAAATTTAATTTAAAAAACAAGTTTTTTCAACTGAAAGTAAGGAGCAACATTAAAACTAAAACGAACCGAAATTATTACATATATTAGGGGGGGTTGCCCCCTCCTTAACATCTCGCTTGGTAAGCTAAAATTCGAATGCTCCAATTCTTTCATAGCGACTGCTGAAACAAAAGGTTCGTTTAATTAAAACAATAGGAATTTTTTAAGTGCCAAGAAAGTTTATCGTAAAGAGCGAGGTGTTAAGGAGGGGGCAAACCCCCGAATATGTGTAAAACGAGGGAGTTAAGTATAGACAATAAAGCTTTAGCTAATCACTATTTCTTTTTAGAAATAGTGTTTTAATAGACAGTGTCAACTTTGACGAAATCTCAAAAATTTACTAATCAAAAATAAACTTTTTATAACAACATAGCCTTTCTTTCCATTTTTTTGAAGTTCAATATATTTTGCTTAAATTACAGAACTCACAATTTTATAAGAAAAAGTAAATTTCTTTATTTCTACTCCCGCCATATCTATTTATAACACGGTCGATGTCTAAGTCAATGTTTTGGTGAACGTTTATAATGGCTAGTCCTGTCAGTTTAGAGCTCTTCGTTAGTATTTCCTCTTCTATTCTAATATTCAAGTAAAGACCAAAATTGTCAGAAAAATATAAACTCTCTTAAATTAAAATATTAAAATATTAAAATCTAATAAAGATGCATGTAGGTATGTGCTTCAAACTAAGTATATGAGTCGAAAAACTCCTTTAAAAAGAAAATAATTATATGTTTATTCTTTTCGTAATTGATAGGCGTAGATTGCTGATTTAAATTCTCAGGGTTTCAAGCCGCGGTAGAATTCTAATTATTTTTTTAATCTTGAGATTTTCAGACATCCAATTCTAACGTTTAAATCTCGATATGTCTGTTGAGCACAAAAATAAAAATTTTAAATTTGACTTATATTTAACATGAAGTAAGAGAATTGTCCTGTAAAAATTTTGATTTATAAACAACTAATCGCGGAAATGTGATTGCATTGCATGTATCCAAATAATTATAAAAACCAAATTTGTATCCAAATAATTATAAAAACCCTCAGAGGTATATATATTAGTTTAAACAATTTTATGGACAAATGCAATCCTTACACAAAAACATAACTTTATTTTGTAACTGGTTGGTATTGAGAAGGTGAGAAATTCTGAAGTAATATTGTAGCTGCATTCCATTTCCGTGGTTAACTCAAGTGGTGTGAAATTCTACCTTTTTCCAACATTTTATTAGTAAATGTTTGAAAAGAAAATCGATACCCTTCCACTGATTAAAACTGAGAATTCAGAGACCCATCGATACCAGTTAGATAAAAAAAAATAAACACATAATTATTTGCCTTCTTTTATAAAGAATATTCCGAAAATATATTTTTCTTAAATGGTTACTCCGACCTTTGAACGAGTATTTTGACTGATATTCTTAGTTTTAAGAGTTTGGTAAGTTCTAAAGAGTTTGGCCTTTATTTTAATGTTTTAGGATGAACAGAGGAGATTATATGTTATATAATGCAGAGCTTTAATTAGATGAAAATAGGCAGTAAAGGGGCCACCATTTGCTCACCAAAATCCAAAACTCAAATTAATAATATCTTTGCACTTCTCATACATTTACTTTCTATTATACAAATCCCTAAAAAAACAACAATGTTGTAAAAACCAAACCGCTTCACAAAAAAAAGAAAATCCAAATTTTAAGACAGCCAAAAACTTTAATGATATCAATTTCTTCGCTTCAGTACCATAGCAGGAATCTTAAACAGATTTTTGAGAGTAAAAAGAAGTTTAAATATTTTGTTTTTCGGCCCTGTTGTGATAATACAATCCTGAAATATCATTTCGACAGCCTAAAGAAGTTAGGATTTTAAATTTCCCCTCCTTGTCATTAAAAAATGAAGATTTTCGCCTCCTAGTTGGCTTTTGTGGTAATTAATTAAAAAACCTTTTTCCGCAAAATAAGTTTTTCAAATAAAAGTAAAGAACTCCATTAAACAAAAATCAGCAAAAATAAAATCAAATAATCTACCAAGCGTGAAACTACCATAAATCAGCATCGATAAATAAATGAAGCCCAAAACGAGTAGAAATTACAATAAATAACCGAGTCAAACTCAAAACGAGCAGAAATTAACATAAGTTGGGCTCCAATCCCCCATGCCTTCCCAAGGCCAGAACATAATTTGCACTTTACTGAAAAAAAATACAAATGAATGTGCATTGTCAGGTTAATATACATTTACTGATATTTAGCAATCAAAATCTTAATATTATTTGATTTATTAAAGTTATAAAAGTATAAACATTTATTTCTGTTCAGTAAAGTGCAAATTATGTTCTGGCCTTGGGAAGGCATAGGGGGTGTTGAGCCCAACTTATGTTAATTTCTGCTCGTTTTGAGTTTGACTCGGTTATTTTGGGTTATTTATTGTAATTTCTGCTCGTTTTGGGTTCCATTTATTTATCGATGCTGATTTATGGTAGTTTCACGCTTGGTAGATTATTTGATTTTATTTTTGCTCATTTTTTGTTTAATGGAGTTCTTTACTTTTCTTTAAAAAACTTATTTTGTGGAAAAGGTTTTTTAATTAATTTATGTTCGTTTTATATTGACATAGTCTTTTCAGAGAAAAAGAACATAATACTTTGAATCTTTTCGTTTTTTTAAGAATTTATAGTTTGGCCTGCTATTTGTATGCTGGAGAAAAATTTTCAGCAATTTTTCACAACATACACCCTCTTAAAAATCTGGACACAAATAGTAGTGTTTAATTTAGTTTCATACCTCCTCTAGTTGACCTGAAATGGAAAACTTGATACCATTCGCAAAAAAATATGTTTACTTTCTTTGAAAGCTTGGATACACTTACGCTATTTTGATTTGGTTAAATTTTAAGAGCAGAAGCAGCCCCAAAAGTTTAAACATAATACCCTCAGTCGGTCTTGGGATACTGCTGAGATGACTTATTGGGAATTAGCATTAACACAGTGCATTTTGATTTAATCTTATGGAAACATTTAATTTTTAAACATAAAGTCAAAGGGGAGGGTGGGCGTGGGAGAGGGATTAGTTTCACTCCAACCACTTTTGACTATTAAAAAGGGTATCAGCCCTTTGTATTTTCAATCAAATGAGCCCTTTTTGAAGTTCCTACGACAACTCCTTCGATACAAAGTGCCCTGGTCTAAACAACAACAACAACAAAAAAATAATACATTACATCCCCATCGATCTTTACTATAAAAATGTCAAGCCTTCCTATTACTTTCGACTATTGAAAAGGGCTCTAGGCCGTTCGAATTCCAATCGAATGAGCCTTTTTCAAGTTTCTACGA
The DNA here is from genome assembly GCF_049724085.1 of Artemia sp. Qi Xiang Cuo. Taxonomy (NCBI): domain Eukaryota; kingdom Metazoa; phylum Arthropoda; class Branchiopoda; order Anostraca; family Artemiidae; genus Artemia; species Artemia sp. Qi Xiang Cuo. The sequence goes on from NC_142800.1 coordinate 11,049,268, forward strand.
CAACACTTCCTATAAACACCTTATATGGCCCCAGGGCATAAATTACAACTCTTACCCTAAGGGCTGTGAGGGTGGTTGTTATCCTCTAAGACCTAATTTCCAGAACTTTCAACTACGTTAAACAAAATGGCTATCTCAAAATTTTGATTGGATGTGTCTGGGAAAATGGTGGGCGTGAGAGGGGCGTTAGTCTTTCTTCAATCACTTTTAACTATTAAAAAGGCACTAGCCCTTTCGATTTCCAGTCAAATAAGCCCTTTTGAAGTTTCTATAACATCGCGTTCAATAAAAACCTAATCTGCCCCCATGAGTGAGATAACAACTCGTACTCTGAGGGCTGGGTGGGGGGGGGGGTTGCTCAACAAACAGGCCAAACCTCCAGAACATTCTACCGAATAGAACAAAATAAAGCTATGACAATTTTGTTTGGATGTGTTTGGGGGAATGGTGGACGTGAGAGAGGGGTTAGTTACCGTCCAATCACTTTCAACTATTAAAAAGGACACTATCCCTCTCAATTTCCAATCGAATGAGCCCCTTTTGAGGTTTTTACGACAATTCTATCATTAAAAACCTTATATACCCCCTGGGCATAACTTACAACCCTTGCCCTGAGGGCTGTGGGGGGAGTGTCCTCCTCAAAAACATAATTTCTATCTGGAAATCCAAAACACTGAATAAAATGGCTATCTCAAAATTTTGATTCGATGTGCGTGGGGAAAAGATGGCGGAGAGAGGGGGCTAACTTACCTCAAATAATATCCTGACATCAAAAAGGAAACTAGCCCCCTGAATTTCCGGTTGAACCAACCCTTTTTCCAGTTTCTACGACAAAGATTTCAATAAAAACTTGCATGCCCCCATGGTGTAACTTATAACCCTTTCCCTGAGGACTGTGGTGGGAGTATCTTACTTAAAGCTATAGTTTCCTGAACTTTTAGAACAAAATGGCTGTCTCAAAATTTCGATTGGATGTGATTGGGGAAATGGTGGGCGTAGAAGGGCTGTTTGTTGTCTTCCAATCACTTTCGACTATTAAAAAGGACGCAAGCCTTTTCAGTTTCTAATCAAATGAGCCCTTTTTGAACTTTCAACGGCACCGCTTTCTATAAAAACCTTATATGCCCCCAGAGCATAACTTAAAACCCTTGTCCTGAGGGCTTTAAAGAGGTTGTCTTTCTCAAAGGCGTAATTTCCAGCACTTAAAACTATTTTGATCGAAATGGCTATCTCAAAATTTTGATTCGTTATGTTCGGGGACTGTTGGGCGTGGGGGGGGGGATAATTGCCCTCCAATCACTTTTGACTGTTAAAAAGAGTACTAGCCCTTTGATTTCCAATCGAATGAGCCTGTTTTGGAATTTCTACGACAAAGCCTTCTATAAAAACCTTATAATCCACCAGGACATAACTTAAAACCCTTGCCCTGAGGCTCGTGAGGGTGTGTCCTCCTCAAAAACATATTTTCTAACTGGAAAACAACTCGGCAGAACAAAATGGATACCTCCAAATTGTTAGCCGATATGTGTTGGGGGAATGATGGGCGTGAGGGGGGGGGGGCTTGGTACCCTCCAATCAATTTCGACTATTAAAAAGGGCACTAGCCCTTTGAATTTTCAATCGAATGAGCCTGTTTTGAAATTTCTACGACAACGTCTTCTATAAAAAAAACCTTATATGTCCCCAGGGCATAACTTAAAATCCTTGCCCTAAGGGTTGTGGGGGAGTGTCCTCCTCAAAAACAATTTTCTATCTAGAAATCAACTACGCTGAACAAAATGGCTATCTCAAAATTTTGATTGGATGTGTTTGGGGGAATGATGGGCGTGGGGGGGGGGGGCTTGTTACCCTTCAAACGCTTTTGAATATTAAAAATGGTGCTAGGTCTTTGAAGTTCCAATCAAATGAGCCTGTTTTGAAGTTACTACGACAACGCCTTCTATAAAAACCTTTATGCCCCCAGGGCATAACTTAAAACCCTTGCCCTGAGGGTAGTGGGGGAGTCTCCTCCTAAAAAACATATTTTCTATCTGGAAATCAACTACGCTGAACAAAATTGCTATCTCAAAATTTTGATTGGATGCGTTAGGTGGAATGATGGGCGTAGGGGGGGGGGGCTAGTTGCCCTCCAATCACTTTCGACTATTAAAAATGGCACTAGCCGCTCCAATTTCCATTCGAATGAGCTCTTTTCGAAGTTTCTACGACAACTCCTTCGATACGAAGTGCCCGGGTGGAGAAAAAAAAAACATTGTGCCCACATCGATCTTTACTTAGGCAGCGCAAGCGCGCTTCCTATGATACTGACAGATTCCCTTGATAAACCTAACTTTAGTTAAATACTTTTTAGCGGTATGGGTCATTTGTAAAATCTAACAGAGACCGCACAAAGTAACTGAAACCTCGTACTTATTTGCAAAAAGAAACAGTCTTAATAATTAAAAACTTACTAAAAACTATTAAACGGTTAAAACCCAATTACAAAAAAAAAATAACTTTCGTCCCAGACCAGAGCAAGCGGTCCCAACCCCAAGTCCATCGCTACATTAGGGGGAGTTCGCCCCCCGCACCCCCATCTGGATCCACCACTGCAAGCGATTATAAGGGTTACGCTTGAAATTTCGACAAAGCTCAATTTGACAAATTATGCACAGAATACACTATTGAGACTAAAGTTGTTCTCAACTTTCGTTTAATATGCAAATGTGACTGTACTCGGGGTCGGGTATCAGAGAGACAAGATAGTTCGCATGTTTCTTAGCTGGAATGCAGCTAATGGTATTTATTTTTTTTGCAATCCTCCTTTCCGTGTTTTTTTTTTTTTTTTTTTTTAACCAAGTTTAGGTTAATATGACCCTTCTTTATAAGGATATATGCTGTTTTGAGATTATATCCATCTTGATAATGTGATTAAATCATTTACCTTACCCCCCACCCCATACATAATTTTTTAAATAACTTTATCCTCAAGCGCTAGCTTCACATTAAACACAAATTTCTTCTTTTGGAAAATAAATACAAAATGCTAAGCCTGTAGGTCTTTTACTATCGTAAAATAATTTGAGGCCTTCTCCTTAGGGACAAACAATGTCCCAAACCGACAACGGGGAACATTTTCTGATTGGAACGCTTTCTCTTGAGGTTTTGTTTAAGTAGATGAGCCATACTAATCTGGATATTGTTTTGGAAGTGGAATGTTTTGTCGAAGAACGCGTGGATCTCAGAGAGAATTCCAAAGAACGATATGGTTACTGACACGTTCCATTCTTTGACGAGAAATCCTCTGCTGGATAATGAGCATAGGGTGGCCGGCAATTGAACAGCTAAAACTTGGGATATAAATCAGTAAATTCATCAACAAAGCTTTATCCAGGAGGGGGGTTAGGGGGTTTGACCCCCCCCCCTCTTCAAAAAAAAGTTTTTTATTAATCGTAAAAACGCAACAAAAATGGATATAAACAAGTTTTTTTTGCGTTTTTGGTAATTTTTTGTGTACCAACCCGAAAAAAATTCTTTTGTAAAACCCCTCCTGAAAAAAACTGGATACGGCCCTGTTTATCGATTTAAAAAAGGATGACTTTAAAGAATCCAAACCTACATGAACGAAACTAGAATATATTTTTCTGTGTTGAATTACAGGTACGGGTGAGGTGAATTACGTTTCGGCAACAGTCAAAATGCGTATATTAAGTAGTGGTAATTTCCCAACAATTGAATCAGTCCTGAGGTAGTTCATGGTTTTTACAGAGAGAATAAATCACTTCATATTAAATAGTACCCGCAGTGCTGACGCTGACAATCTAGTCACTGAATGAAGAGGTGGAACTATGCAGGTTTTTGTGTCAGATATATAGGTCCTAAGGTTTGGAATTCTCTTCCAGAGAGCATTCGGGCGGCGGAGCACCTTGGTTTTTTTAAGAGAAAAATTAAAAACTTTCTTTTGAGTCTTGGTTCATAGATGGGTTTTTTTTTTTTTTTTTTTTTTTTTTTTTTTTTTTTAGGATTAGAGATTGGTCATAATTTGGTTGTTTATTCATTAGTATTTATTTCCATTTTTTTGTTTGTTTTGTTCGTTTGTTAAGAGTTTTGTTTGTTAAGTGTTCGATATGTATGTGGTCGCCCAATATCAAGTGCTTTTATGTCTTACTTTGGGCAGCCACTTGGATTAATGTTATGTGTTATATCATTTTGTAATAAACAGAATTGAATTGAATTATAGAAAAAAAAGTAATTGGGAAAAGAAAAAGATTGTCTGACAAAATATACTTTTTTGAAGAATACACAACCATTTAGTTGGCTAGCTTTGTCTGGTCTTAAGGTTTTTGGACATCACTACGCAACAAAAAAGGCGATGAATTCGCTAGGCGATGTTACTATGTGATGAAAAGGTACCAAAAATAAAAAGTTTTGATAAGTATACAAACTTCAACTTGGCTCACTACGTCTATATTTAGGGTATTTGAACATCGCTAGGTCATCTTCATCGAATATTTGTCAAAATATATTAATGAATAGAATAAAAATATTCTTCAGGTGCACTAGCAATGGAATTAAGTTTCCCACATCCAATCAAAATCCCAATTTGCTTAATGACTGATAAACTTCTAAGGAGATGTTTATTTCTAGGCAATAGATAAAAATGCCTTTTCCTAGATTTGATAAATGGATGCCTTCCGTATATTTTGTATATGTCTCCTGGGTAATGATTTGTTATTTTATTTTTCACTGTTCTATGATTATAATGTTTCAACGTAAGACGAAAATTTTGATTTGATAGCTAAGGCTCAGTGTTATCAACCAACCAAATTCAACTTTTAAATTTGCTTTGTAATGTTTTTTTAAGGAGTAAAAATATGTTAAAAATTAGTGAAAAATCGTTGGAAAAAAGGAAACTGTTGCTATTTCTTAGCAAGTCATTTTAGATCATTATCTAAGATAAATTTTATTTAAATCAAAGAGTTCGTGGTAACGAACTGTAAGTAAGGAGCGACCCGGCTCAATAGTAACCGAAACTCTAAAAACCGGAATTTTCATACCCAAAGATGCATCAATAGAATCAAATTTTTATGCGGATTCTAAATATATAAGTTTCATTAAGTTTAATTTTACCCATCAAAAGTTACGCACCTGAGAAAATTTGCCTTATTTTCGAAAAAAGGAGGAAACACTCCCAAAAAGTCATAGAAATCTAATGAAAATCACAACATCGGATTCAGTGTATCAGAAAACCCTACTGCGGAAGTTTCAAGCTCCTATCGGCAAAAATGTGAAATTTTGTATTTATTGTCAGAAGAAAGATCACGGATGCGTGTTTATTTGTTTTGTTTTTTTTTATTTCCCCAGTGGTGATTGTATCGTTCCAGTAGTCCTAGAATATCATAAGAAGGCTCACTTGAACGGAAATTAAAAGTTCTAGTGCCCTTTTTAAGTGACCAAAAAAATGGAGGGCAACTTGGCCCCCTCCCATGCTCATTTTTTCCCAAAGTCACCCAATAAAAATTTTGAGATAACGATTTTGTTCAGCATAGACGAAAATCTAATAAATATGTTTTTGAGGATGACTTAATCCCCCGCAGTTCCCGGGGGAAAGGCTCGAAGTTATGAACTTTGCCCATTGTTTACATATAGTATTGGTTAATGGGAAGTATAAAGACGTTTCAGGAGGGATTTCTTTCTGATTTGGAGGAGGGTGTTGGAGGAGTGGGTTACGAGGGAGGATCCTTCCATGGAGGATGTTTCCTTGGGGAAGGAAAATTTCTATGAAGGGGGCACCGGATTTCTCTGCATTATTTAAAAAACAGTCAAAAATTCAATGAAAAAACAAGTTTTTTCTAGTGAAATGAATGAGTAACATGTAAATTTTAGTAGAAGAGAAGTGGTAACGTACATGAAGGGTTTCGCCTCCTCTTCAATACCTCGCTCTTTACGCTAAAGTTTTTTTTAGTAGTTTCAAAAAAGCTATATATTCTAATTAATCGATCTTTGTGATTCAGGGGTTTGTAATTCAAACAAAATTCGAACTTTAGCGTAAAGACCAAGGTATCGACAAGGAGGCAAACTCCCTAATATATGTAATAAAACATACGAATATAGAAGTTCGTTACGTAAGTTAATTCGTAAGTTACGTCTAAACAAAATTTCGAGAAAGCCATTTAGTCGAAACAAGTAAAATTAATATGCAAATTTCGTTCTAATTATTCATGTACAGTGAGCCAAAATCAAAACCTGCATTAATTCAAAAACGTTCAGAAATTTAAAAAAAACAAGTTTTTTAACTGAAAGTAAGGAGCGACATTAAAACTTAAAACGAACAGAAATTATTCCGTATATGAAAGGGGCTGCCCCCTCCTCAATACCTCGCTCTTTACGCTAAAGTTTGAATATGTCACACAGCTTTATTTTTTGAAACAATATAAAACTTTAGTGTAAAGAGCGAGGCATTGGGGAGGGGACAGCCCCTTTCATATACGGAATAATTTCTGTTCGTTTTAAGTTTTAATGTCGCTCTTTACTTTCAGTTAAAAAAAAACTTTTTTCTTTTTATTTAATCTTAAGTAAAAAGGAGTCCTTAATGACAACAAACGTGTAAAAAAATGGCCTTTTACGGTGATTGCAAAGACGTAAAATTCAGCAGATTTAAAATTACCCATCAGAAGCTAAGTGTCTGAAGAAACTTGGCTGATTGTCAATAAAATAGGGTAGAAGGGCAAGAATCGGCAAAAGGGCAAGGCAATCGAAAAGGGCAAGGGCAATCTAAATGATAATTACACAATCTAATTCAGTATATCAGAGAACCCTACTGTAGAGGTTTCAAGCTCTTATCTACAAAAGTTTGGTATTTTTCATTTTTTTTTTCCAAAAGGAAGGTCATAGATGCGGGTTTATTTCTTGCTTTATTTTTTCCATGGGCTATCATATCAAACCAATTCCCCTAGAATATCGGGAGCAGGCTCTATAGAAAAACGGTTTTGAAGATGTATCGTCTTTATAAGTAGCAGAATGTAGCCTAGCAAAATGGCATTTTCAGCCATTTTATAGAGTAAAACGACGATTTTGGTCGAAAGGGTGTCAAAAAGCCACTGAGAAAAAAAAATTGAGATAGCTAACTGATTCTATATATCGAAAACTATATATTTAGCTTTACATCTACAGAGATAGTAATACCAAATTCGTTGCCAAATTGTTGCCAAATTCGTTCCTTAAGATGCACGTAGTCGATATGAAAAACGGTTAATGTAAATATTTAATTTTAAGCTTCATGTTACTAATTTTTTTCATTCGAAGCTGAATAAAACTACCCATAGTGATGTCTAATTGTACATGAGCCATTATGAAGGAGGGCAAGTGAAGTATTTCATAGGTGTGGGGGTTGTCCTTAAAGCCTCATAAACCACTGTTCTACATCCAAATTTCCAGATACTCTAAAAAAAACTTAAGATAACTATAAAAAGAGATTTCGTGTAGAAGGAGGGAGGGGAAAATTAATCTCTAATTTCCAGATATATATTTGTAAATTCCAGTTTCTCGGGATTTCCAGATATATATTTGGATAAATCGTTTAATATTGGTGCCTGTTAGACGATAGAACACATCTTATTATGGAATATCTCTTTCTTTGCAACATAAAACGGTAATTGGTAATGTGGACGGTAATCAGTACACTCAGTTGCACTTTACTGAAAAAAATATAAATGTTTTTACTTTTATAGCTTTAACAAATCAAATAATATTAACATTTTGATTACTAAATATCAGTATATGTATATTAAACTGACAATGCACATTCATTTGTATTTTTTCAGTTAAGTGCGAATTTTGTTCATATATATATATATATTATATATATATATATATATATATATATATATATATATATATATATATATATATATATATATATATATATATATATATATATATATATATATATATATATATATATATATAAATCGTGCCTGCAGGAGTTTCCTGTCTATTACTGCTGCAGCCTGTCCCAAGCCAGGATAAAGCAGGAGGGCTGGGCTGTGGGCCTGCAGCCCACACCCGTAAGAAAACTATACGCAACAGAAACATCAAAGAAAGAAAGCCTCGGATCTAATGTCGACTCAACGACGACGACTGCCCGTCCATGGACAAGATTTCTGACTGTGAAAAATACTCTCAGGTTTGGGTTTTGGAATGCCCATACAATGGCCCAAGCATCAAAAACTAGACGAGTAGTAAATGAAATTGTTGGATATAATCTAGACTTACTTACTTTATCGGAGGTAAGATGGACTGGTACGAGATCAAATCAACTACCAAATGGCTACAATATTATTTTCAGTTGAACCGATTCACGAAAAGAACAAGGAGTTGCTCTCATCATGACGAAAGAAGCCAAAAGGCCATAATCAAATGGTCCCCATTCTCAGCCAGAATCCTCACTGCTAGATATATTGGATTGCAGGCTAAGCTTTCTGTAGTAGTTCGCTATGCCCCGACCAATGAAGCAGATGAAGTGGTAAAAGACCAATTTTATAGAACCTTACAAGCGGTAACAAACAATATATCTAGGAATGTCATAACATGCTTCATTGGATACTTTAATGCAAAGATTGGCAACGACCGGGCTTATTGCCCCCAAGTGCTATGTAACCATGGGCTGGGAGACCGAAATGAGAATGGTGGATTGCTCGTTGATTTTGCAGCAGCCAATGAATTAGTTGTTGGTCGGAGCTTATTTGCTCATCTGAACATCCACAAATATTATTGGACCTCCCCTGATTAACTAAAAATCAAAAAGACCATTGTTTGGTTAGTCGTAAGTGGCGCTCAAGCGTCATTGATGTACGATCGTACAGAGCTGCTGATCTAGGATCTGGCCATTCACTTTTGATGGCAAAACTTAAAATCAATTTGAGGAGAAATACAAAGAAAACTCCTCGCCCCGACCATCTTTTTGACTCAGACAAGCAGCTAATCAAAACACTGAAGCACGATATTGTGGTAGAACTGGAAGAACATGAAGACTTGTTTTCAATCGGCTACCTCAGAGATTCTTGGCTACAGAAAGAGCCTGAAAGATCAGTGGCTTTCAGACAAGACATGGGCCCTCATGGAGAAAAAAAAAACATGTATAAAACATACCCTTCTTCAGAATCAAGTTCCAAGCCAAATAATCTTTAAAAGTTCCAGCTATAGAGAAGCAAACAAAGCGGTCAAAAAAGCGCAAGAAATGACCACCATTGTCAAATTGAAAGGAAGGCAAAAGTGGCAGAAGAAGCTGCCAAAAGAGGTGACTTTAGAGGCTTTTATAGGATAACAAATGAAATAGTTGGAAAGAAACGCTCCCAAGATTCCCCGTTAGGGACCCTTCCGGTGCTTTACAGACAGAGCCAGAGGGTGTAAATGAAATATGGGTGTCACACTTTGAAAAAATTCTGAATAGACTTCCACCACAAAACCCCCCAAATAACCCAACAATACCACTTTTTTCCATGAATATCAGTGATGAGCCACCAAGTGTGATGGAGATAAGTACTGCAGCAAGGAGATTGAAAAATGGAAAATCACCAGGTGAAGAGCGAATAACAGCAGAGATGATTAAGGCATCAATCGCAGGACAAATCTCATACTGGATCAAGTTCTTTACCATAATCTGAAAGAATAGAGAAGTACCAGCTGAATGGAAGTGAAGCTCACTGGTCAGACTTTTCAAAAGGAGTGAAGCTACTGTTTGTGAAGTGTACTGTTTGTGAAGTGTGTTTGTGTACTGAGTGAAGTTCCTGGAAAATGGCGAGGAATCAGCTTACTATCAGTGCCTGGGAGAGTGCTTTGTCATGATATTTTGGAAAATATATAGACCAAACTAGACAAACACCTGAGAGATGAACAATATGGGTTCCCTGCAGGACGTTCCTGTGTGGATCTTATTTTCACTTTACGCATGCTCAGAGCGAAAAATCAAGAGTGGCGGTCCAAAATATATATAACTTTCATCGACTTTGAAAAGGCTGTCGATTCGGTCGACCGCAAAACTTTGTGGCAAATACTGAACTATTACGGCTTTTCGGATAGAATAATTAAGATAATTATGTCATTGTACGAAGGGAATGAATGGTTCCTTAAGACGCCAGAAGGCCAAACAAGATTCCACTGCTCTTTATAATAGCTATTGACTATACCCTTCACAACACAACAACAGATGGCATTGAATTATAGTCTGGTCTAACAGTCAGCGATTTAGGTTTCGCAGACGACATAGCATTAGTTCACGGTTGCAAGCAACGTTTGGAGTACTTCATTCAAAGGGTCAGTTTGAAAGCCAGCCAGCTTAGTTTTAAAATAAATGCAGGAAAGACAAAAACCGTGGCAACATCCAATTCCCTCCTACATATCAAATGTTATGGTGAAGAAATTGAACAAGTTAATGAGTTTAAGTATTTGGGCAGCATCATAGAGAATACTGGATCAACCACAAAAGAAGTCTAGAATAGGTTAAGCTGCTAGAATTGGTCAAGCTAACGCAGCCTTCAATCGACTGAAAAAAAATCTGGAAATCCAAGAATTACTCAAATCGCCTGAAGCTGCGCTTACTCAACAGTAACGTTTTACCAATCCTCCTGTATGCCGCTGAGACTTGGCACTTAATACTAAACAAGAGAAGAAGATCTTTGCTTTTGAGAGCAATTGCCTCCGGATGATTCTGAATATACATTGGTCGGAAAGGGTATCAAACGATACCATTCGGAGAATCACCAATCAACCACTAATAATTGACACCATCAGATCTCGTAGATTGAGGTATCTCGGACACGTCTTAAGAATGGAAAACCATCGAATCCTGAAGTCTACACTTGAGTGGCAGCTAGTTGGAAGTTGGAAGCAAGGAAGACCTCGAAACACATTGAGGCGAACCTAAAACAGTGACCTTTGCCGCCTGAATGCCTCTTTCCAACCAGACTGGGAAGATGTCTACGCAGTGGCTCATCTCAGAACCGATTGGCGAATATTCACTGATGCCCCAGGCGTCCCTGGTGGCACAAGAGGATCTAAGGGTCTAAGATAATATATATATATATATATATATATATATATATATATATATATATATATATATATATATATATATATATATATATATATATATATATATATATATATATATATATATATATATATATATATATATATATATATATATATATATATATATATATATATATATATATATATATACATGTATATATAATAATTTATTTTATGCCCGCTTTACAACAAAAGAAAAATAAGCGGAGTAAAGAAAGGAAAAACGAAAAGGACACTCATATAAAGGTACAAATATATGCACTAACTATTTACATGACAAGACGAGTTAACAGCGAATTAGCAACGAATTGCACGCTGCGGTGGCTAGCACTTGCTTCAATTTCACAATTTTTGTCACTGGGTCAATGATCCCTTAACGGCTACAGACGTTAGTATTCGAGAACCATAAAGATAAACGCAACAGAAATTTTGCCAGCTTGTAGCAATTGGTTCGCCGCTGTCTTTTTTGGGTAACTTTTAGTAACGGCCAAAGCGGTTATACATATAAGATAGAAGGCATAACTACGGCGTAAAATATTTTGGCAAGGATGAGTTTATTAATACTATTTCTCAGGCTTACTTCTTTTCCGTAACCTTTCATAAGAGACTGAAATACAATATCTTTAATAAGCCCGGTGGCCGATCTTATCGTTGAACCATAATCAATTCCGAGGTTCCGCAGGCTATCCGATTCATTAATCACTGAACCTTTAATATCGAGACCAACAGAGAAATTGTACTTCGCCGGCCTGTTAAAAATACAAAACTCTGTTTTGGAGGCATTCACAGCAGGACCAAGTTCAACAATCTTAGCCAAATTATCACGAAGTCGCGTCTTTATTTTTCTTTAATATTATGGTAGTAATTCCGACACAAAAGTTGCTTGGCACGAAAGGCTATGAGATGCAGATTTGAAATAGTAGGGTAAGATCGATAAAAAGATCAGAAGCAATTTTTAGATGGTCAAAGCAAATTCTATCAATTTCAGCAGCTTTGCCACTCTTTAGCTTAGAAATTATAGTATGGACTAGATTCTCAAAACTAATAATTTTGCTGTGTGCATGTTCAGTATTTTTCAAGTGAGCATTCAACTGTACCGTAAGTTCCTGGTTCACAAGTGTATCAGTAGTGGAAGTGAGTTACCCATTCGTTTTTACTTATTATTGGATTACGGTTAGAATTACGAAATTTACTTTTGTATACTTTCCATAACTTTTTCGAATTACGCTGAAATTCTTTTTACTGATTTTTTAACGTGTCAGCTTCGACCTTTTCGACACAAAATGCGAATTGCTTTTTTGCTAGTCGGTAGCAACAGAATATATGTCCAGAGCGAGGCTTGTTGCACTCAATCCACACTCGATACCAAAATCTACTACGTTATTTTACACTCTTAGTATAGGGGTTATTCCAGCCATGTTTTCTTGCTCCTGACTTAATGCAGGATGTAGGACAGCAAATTTCTGGGCAAATTTCAAGGCGTGAATCATTTCTCAAGTATCTTTTTCTAGGACAGTCCTATCTTTTGTTGAATTCTCTTCTAGCAGTTGGAAAGGAAATCTAATTTTGGCTAAAAGACTTAGTAAGGAGGTAAAGACGTAAGGTTTAATCACCCTTACGTCACAAACAGCGAATGTGTTTCGACGGGCAGGGGGATTCCTTGGTGTTCGGATGATTTCCAGTACATTTAGAACATTTCTCAGTTGCTGAACAATCTTTGGCCAGGTGATTCAATCCCTGGAACTTTTAGATATATATAAATATATATATCATATATATATATATATATATATATATATATATATATATATATATATATATATATATATATATATATATATATATATATATATTGTTGGGGTTCCACCCCTGTTTCTTTTTCTTTCAGATAAATGACCTGTTTTCGTTTTTTTAATTACATTTGCTTATAATAGAATTTTAAAAGACAGGTTAAATTCTCGTTGCTAAATTAGAGGCGTCGCAATAAGTAAGTTTGAAGTAAGTTCTATTTTTGTACTTCCTGGTTTGGGAGTCATTGAATGATAAAGCTAAGAGAGTAGAATTGGGTTTGAATGGGGATGGAGCTGATCGGCTGAGCCAAGCGAAGGTCCACCCCAATGAACAGGTGTGTACAAAATATTATTTTGATTTAGCGTACTTTGAGACACCGTCTAGGAATTCTGTAATTGGAATTTATAGATGTTATTATTGTGACCCTTTTGGAAGAATACGAGTAAGGTATTTTCTACAAACTGTGTACTAGGTTCCGTAACCCAGGCAGGGTAGGAATAGACCTACGAGGTACCGTCATTATTATATTGACAGGGAGGTTTGTTACCTCCAAGGAGAGAGTTAGAGATTTTCTTGCTGTAACCCAAGGCGGGTACACTTGGATTTATAAAGTGGTCATTTGACCACTCGATCGCGTTATCATACCCTGGGACAGGGTATACTGTAAATAGGGTAGTACCAAACCCGATATTTGCAGAACCGGTGTGGTAGACGCGGCATCACATTATATTTTGGGGTCAGTGCTTTCCCCTCCAATAAGTGGTGACACCCGTATATTACCACGTCAGTGGCGTTGTGGCCTACCGGTAAAACACTGGTGGCTAAATACCACGCACATTGGTGGCAACGCTCTTAACCGTTGGGGTAAAAGCGGGAATCCCACTAACATTTGGGCCGACAAGGGGTTCTCCCCTTTGAGTAAGTGGCATAGCAACCTTTTTGCGCCATTTTTGCACCAATAAGTGGCGACCCCCGTACTTACACCCCACATATATATATATATATATATATATATATATATATATATATATATATATATATATATATATATATATATATATATATATATATATATATATATATATATATATATATATATAACGAGTTCCTATTCTTGAAGCATTTCCCTTTAAAAGTTAAATTTTGATTTAAGAAAATCATCTTCGAGGGGGTTGGTAGTCCTTTTCACATGTAGGGTAACCCTGCGTATGCTATTAAAAACGAACGGAAATTAAATTTAAAAAATAGGTTTTTTGTACTTAAAAGTAACGAGCGACATTAAAACTTAAGAGAAACAGAAATTACTCAGTATGAGAGGGTAGTCCCCTCACAGGCTGCTGCTGCACTATAAAGCGAAAGAGTAAAGAGTAAGTGGCTGAAGAGTGGGCAGTCCTCCTCATATGGGGAATATTTTCTGGTCGTTTTAAGTTTTAATACTACTTTTACCACTACTAACAATTTTCCGCAGCATCAAGCCGCCTGAGGCCAACACAGCTACGCATACTTGAAACTGTTAATTCACATTGTATTCTTCTCAGTAATTTTAGTTAGTATGGTATTTTATTTTTAATTTTTGATGCTATGAGAAATTAAAACATAGTTCAAAATAAAGATAGTTTTCAGTTAAGCACTAATGACATTCCAGTCTTAAAAGACACAGGGGATGTTATCCCTACTCCTATTTGAGATACTTTATGTTCGTTTTAAGTTTGAATTGGGTTGTTTATTGTAATTTCTGTTCGTTTTGGGTCTCCTTTATTTCTTAACAAATCATTTCTTAACAAATCAAATCATTTTTAAGCTAGAATTGTTAAATGGCTTTATTTCTGGTCGTCTTTGGTTTAATACCTTTCAATAGAGCCTTGGACGTACGAAGGCGGAAATTGTAGGTGCTTCCCCTCCCCAGAAATCCTAAATTTTTCCTGATTCCAGTGTGTTTCTTATTCAAATAATCGATATATTTAATGATTTGCACCCGCAAAAAATAATCCCGTATACATGTGTCCAAAAACCAAATTTCTTTGATGATACTCCCAATCTCTTTACTCTGTATCTTCCCAGTCATTGACCCTATCATTTTGAATTGGAACAAATCTCCAGTTTTGAACAAATTTGTCACGATTTTTTTTTTTTTTTTTTTCGGTATCTCAGTAAAACTGAAAGGTTTACAACTACAACAAATAAAATGTTAGGCAAGCCGAAAAAAACGTTAATAACAACAAATTTAGTCAAGCAAGCCGAAAAAAAATGTATAAAATAAGTTAAAGAAAAGGTAGCGGAGACCGGGGCAATATGGACACTTTGATAATATGGACATCCCACTACTATGTACTCCATGTGACTCTAGATTCAAATCCATTATAGCCGAAATAGGTGGCGTTAATGGTAGAGACACGTGGCAAATGACTTCTGTTTGGATTACGCATTCATTTCTGATAGGATAAATTTGGAACTTCCAACGGTGAAGTAAATTTCTTTGTTTTCACTGAATTAAAATTTTCAGCAAGCTTGTTTCACAATGTGTTTAAGGTAAGTTAAAGAGAGTACTACTTAGACTAGGCATTGGATGCTTATAATTTGAAGTGAACAGGGTTGTCCATGATGCCCTAATAGCAGCAAAATCTACTCCACATCTATATTATAATAGATAGTTCAATTTCAGATGGCAAGAACTTATCTAAGAAACTCAACCAGGGGCTTAACAGGCGGGCAGAAAATTAAAGAAGCTTTGCTAATGATTCGTAGTGATGTTTCCAACAAGGAAACATCAAGGAAACTTAACATTCCTCGAGCAAGCCTGATAAATAGGTAAAACTTTGGAAGGAAGTGCCTTTCAATGAAATTGAGAGTGAAGAACCAGAGGTATTTAAAGCCGATAAAGGCATTAAAAATATTAAGTGGTATTGAAGAAAACAATCTAGCTAACTATCTGACGAAAGCTAGAAAGCTGCATTGTGGACTCAGCCCAAAACAATGTTATATTCTGGCCTATCAGTTTGCAAAAATGAACAAGAAAAAGATTCCATACAGCTGGGAAAATAATAAAATTGCTGGTACAGATTGGTGTGTCTATCCGTTCTCCTCGAGCTACAAGCATTACTGGGGCAGCTGCATTCAATCAAACAACAGTCAATGAGTTTTTTGACAATTATTCGGCTGTATTAGAAAAGGAGAAATTTGAAGCCTATGCTATATAGAATATTGATGAAACTGGCCTTATAACTGTGCGGAATCCTAAGAAAGTGTTAGCTCCAAAAGGTGCTAAGCAAGTTGGTCAACTAACATCAGCCAATAGGGGTGACCTTGTAACAGTAAGTTGTGCAGTTAGTGCTAAAGGTGTAGCAATGAAAAAGACCCCCCCCCTTATGGTCTTTTCGTGTGTTCACTTCAAAGATCGTATGGTCTCTGGTGCTCTTACTGGTACGAAAGGTGCAGCTTATGTAAGCGGATGGATGACTGCTTAAACCTTTCCAGAATTTCTAAAACACTTTCAAAAGACCACCCGATACAGTCTTGCCTCAAAAGTTTTTTGGTCATGGACAACCATGCGAGGCATATCATCCCAGAATCAGTAGAATATGCTGAATTGAATAGATTTGTAATACTTACAATCCCACCACCCACAAATCACAAGCTTCAGCCCCTGGATAGATGTGTCTTTGGACCACTAAAAAATCACTAAAATAGAGTTGACGATGCAGGTATGCTTAACCATCCTAGTCAGCTCATCAAGATTGATAATATAGCAGAACTGCTTGGTACTGCTTTTCCACAGGCTTTCACGCCAAAGAATATTCAGTCTATCTTCAGAATTTCTGGAGTCTATCCCTTTAACCGTGATATTTTTACACATGACGAATTCTTGAGCTCTTATGTCTCTGATCATACGGAACCAGCCATTCCGAGCATTATCCTCATAAAAGCAATGATCTGTCTAAACCAAGCACATGTTCTAGTACATCTTCAGAATTACGGGTGGAAACACCTGTATGCCAAAATATATCCCTTGAACAGATTTCTCCTCACACTAAAGCCGGTGGCAGAAAAAATATTACCAACCGCAAAAAGACCAAGAGCATTACAGCCACTGACACACGTGTTAAATATCAACTGATGAAAGACTGCCGAACGAACAGGAAAGACCAAGGAGAAGAAAAAAGTGAGAAGTAACAAGGCAAAAATAGCAAGAAAAAAGGGAAAAAGGCCCTGAGTTTGACACCATAGAGAGTAGTCAGGATGAAATAGAAGAAGAATCCCATTTAAGTGACTCAGATGGTAAAAGCATGCAGATTTTTTGGGAGACATTGACTATGAAGAGGTGAAAACTGGTGACAATGCACTTGTTTTATAGGGAAACATAGGGAAAATCCCAACTAACTAAATTGGGGAGATAGTTTCACAGGAGGAAGACAAATACGAGGTACTCTATTTGAAAAGACTTGTGCCTTTCATGAAGTTTAAGAGGGCAGATCAGATTCTTACATTCGACAAAGCAAGGATCAAAATGAACATAGGGTCTCCATCATTTACTGGTGGCACTAAGCGACAAGCGGAAAAGCTTGTTATTCAAGTCAACCTGTCCCAATTTGACATCAAGTAGTCGTGATTGTTTTAAGTACCACAGCTGAACAGCTGAGCTGAATTAAAGCCTACAGCCGAATATTGCCTAAGTTGTCATTGCATGCCTAGTTGTTATTCGATATATTTTTAATAAACAACCAACTCTTCTCTTTCTTATTTCTTATGCTTCGCTTTTACTTTCTTTTTGCTTCTAATTTCTGCTCTTCTATTTCTGACTTTGGCAAGCCAGGGTATAATGGACATCAGTGTCCGAATTACCCATACCAAGTGTCCATTATACCCGGTAATCCAGGCATATGAACACTTTTGCCACTTTTTGTTTGATCACTCCCATGAAAATCTGGTAAGAGGCACAAGTTTGTTATTCATAGCTCAAATAAAGCTAACATAGTGAAGTTAATGTTGGTAGAATCGGATGTGCAATAACGAGTCTTACTGAAAAGTTATTTGCAATCCTGCGAAAAAATCTCATCAATGCCCTGATCTCCCCTATTTATTTAAGATTCATTTTCAAATATTTTATATTAGTTATGCAATGCATGTACTATGTAAACTTTGCTTTTTAAGATTTGTTCGTAGTATCTTCTGTGGATAATTCCTATTTGTGTTTCTGAACCACAATATCGAAGGTGTTAAAGATAATGTTGTATTTATATTCCGTTGGCGGCTTAAACTAACTAAAGTCTACCTAGTACCAAGTCTCATGAATAAGTCTTAAAATTCCGACTAGTTAACGCTTGTGTTGCATATACAGTTTTCTGGATAATATTTCAACAACAGAAGCCATTAAGTTGAAACTTGGATTATAATAATCAGTCTTATAATGGTGTTTCTATGCATTTTGCTTTTATTTGGTAAATTGATATTTGATGTTCTCAAAACGAAGATTATATCATGACATCGCTCATATAGTTTACCAAAACTACAACATCTATGTTTTGAATTAAAGAGAATCTTTATTGACTAGTCAAGCATTCTGTAGATTTTCCTGGAGCAAATCTCATTTTCAAATGTAAATGTAAATGAATATTAAATAGCAATCGTGGAACGGCAAAGCCCTATTCAGAGGAGGGGTTAGGGGTTTGAATTCCCGTCCTGAAATGATAATAATAATTTATTTATAACCTCCTAATAAACACAGGAGACAAGTAGGCATAGAAGTCAAAGAAAAAAAAGAAGGAAAAACACAAAACAACACAAATACAGAAAGTGTTCAAATATACGAAAAGACGGATGAGCCCCTGAGGTGGCCCAAGCTTGCCACGGGCTGACTTTAGCAGCTTAACGTGTAGTAACTCAAGCTTATTTGTCACATCAGATGCGCCATAATTATGAATAAGTTTTTGATATATCCGAAAATGTCTGTCCCACTCGTAAGAATATATTAAAAATGGATCCAATGATCCCTTTCCAAGCTTTTACGACGATTTCACCTGGGAAAAATGTTGACATCCTTCTTAACTAAGTCAAGATTACTTTGGCAATTCCATTTCACACTGCGTTGACTGGAGAGAAAATTTCCTTAGGAAAGTGTTTTTCATATTATTCCGAAAAGTCATTAAATAAAACAAATAAGTTTTTTTCGACTGAAAGTAAGGAGCAGCATCAAAGCTTAAGACGAATAGAAATTATCCCGTATATTAGGGGGGGCTGTCGCTCCTTCAGCCCACGCTCGTTATGCTAAAGTCTTAAAGTTCTTTAGAAATACGTCTCATTTAAATCAGCGGGCCTTGTGTTTGAGCTGTCTTTCTTAAATCATTGTGACAAAAAGTCAAACTTTAGCACAAAGAGTAATATTAAGGGAAGGAACAGGACCCCTTACATACGAAATAATTGTTGCTAATTTTAATTTTTAATGTTGATCCTTACTATCAGTTGAAAAAATGATTCGTTTTAAATTTAATTTCTGACTGTTTTTCAAATCATGCCGAGAAATTCCCTCTTCCCCAGTGTAAAATTTCCCCTGGAAAGCTCCCTCCGGGGACTTTTCTACCCACGAAAAAATATAGCCGTTGAAAACCCCCGTGCAGAAAAATTCCTCAAAAAATTTCTTTTTATTTTCAAAGCGTGAAAGAGGGGCTATTTGCCCTTGAATCTTTTTGGTCATTTAAAAAAGGCACAAAAACTTCCGAGGCACGAAAACAGACATTTGTGATTTTCTTCAGGTGAAAAATGCAAATTTCTCCATTTTTGTAAATAGGAGCAAACCCTCCTTATAAAAAATGTCAAGTAAGAGGGGGGAGGGGTGAACGCCCTCCTTAGGTTATATCTGAGAGTAATGTTAAAACAAACACAAACTAAATGAAAAACAAGAAAACTATTATAGAGATAAAAATTTAACAGAAGTTCAATTTTAAAATGAACATAATTTATTCTATATGAGAAGGAGGTTACCCCCCCCCCCGAGTCACCTGCTCTTCACGCTAGAGCTTCAACGTGTTACACACGCTCATGCAAACACTTATGTCGGAGTACTAAGAGAATCCGTTGCCTGACAAGAGACTGGAATTGCCGTCATTAGAATCGCCAAAATTCAGCCTTTTGGTCTCACTGACTAACATGTTTGCAGCTTGTTCCTTCCGATTATCAGGATATATTCTCTGCATGAACAGACGTGTGGTGTAGATTGGGAGAATTGGAGAGAACATGAGAGTCTTTAAAAATCCGAGAAAAAACGGAAAATCTCCCAGAAAGCTAACTCAACATTCTGTATCGTGCAGTAGTGGGCTTACCAAGGGGGCATTATAGTTTGCGGACAGCCTCAGGTTTATCAGTTTTTTTCCAGGGCTCTTAACTGTAGAATGAATGCTTCCAAAGAAGCATTATTCTTCGGCTTGGAACATTTCCGACGCCGTTGCAAGCGGATCTATCACCCCTATATTCCTCCATAAACTCAGTATCACTTACTTTAAACCTTGGATTCAAAAAACTGCATTTAATGCAGTATGAATGAACTGCACAGGACTTTCCCGCACTATGGCAACATACTTCTTGCTTTTGCAGCTAATTTTTTCTCGTGATCAGAGGTTTGTAGCTCCGGAGTGACAAGAGACACAAAATCAAAGTTTTTTTTTTGTGAAAGGCAATCGTATAATGGGGTAGAACAGTTCCAGCGAAGTTTGAAAAACTTCTAGGAGTTTTCCAGCAAAAAAAAACACCGTTTTTTTCTCATGTTATACATGGTGTCAAACCAGAACTATCTTAGCTGGGAAAGCAAGCCTTTTCAGACTAATTTTATAATAATCCTGCTGTAATAATCGAAGATAAACTAAGCTATAATAATTTTTTATAATAATTTTATAGTAATCCTGCAGAACATTAAACTATATATCTGAGAACTGGAGAACAAAATTCTGTCCCTCTCCTATGTTTTTTTTTAAATAAAGCTTGAAAGGTCAGCATATAATTGCAATTTCCAATTTTTTCTGTTGTTTTCTGAAGGTTGTTTTCTGAAATTTTAATTTTAATGCCCCTTTGCGTTTAAATCAAGTAATTCTATGAAAGGTACGCTGGGTGACATAAATTTTCTTACATGCAAAATTGCTTCATTGACTTAGAAATAATTTTTAAAGTTGTCATGATGCATCACTCCAGAGGTAATTTTTTTTTGCAGACACGGTAAAAAATTTTCCAACAATGATAGACAGATCTTGGTCTTCTAAGAACTAGGTCTCAAATTGGTTTCCAAACAATACAATTCCTTCTGTGTTTTTTCTTTTTTATTTTGAAGTTATGATTTTGCAAACCCCCTAAATTGTTTCAATAAAATGTCTCAGTTTCGAAGCTGAACTTCTTAGAAATAAAATAACTTCAAATATTCATAGAAGTTCAGACTATCTTTCAAAAACCTACATAACTTGCCTTGTTTTTCACAAGTTTTTTGGGAAATAACACCAAATATCCTGATTTCAATACACAGAAAGTTTGATTATCTTTATTTTTCTAAAATTTCCGATTACCGTATTTATCTTATTTTAGATCATTTAACGCTATGAATTAGAAGCAAGAAGACACACACTCTTCTATACCCGAAAATGAATAATACACTAAAAAATAATTTCTAAAATTATCATTGTGTATCCTTGATATCCTTGAGGTCACTTTAATCTAGACAAGGTAGAATATTTTTTCACACGTGGATCTTCTAAAAACTTGAGTTTGCGGTACTTTTCCAGGAATAGAATTCCTTCTATGACTTTCCATTTCGATGTTTTTAAATGAAGAATTTTCTTTGTTTTATCTAAATGATCTGTCTTAACCTTGAAACTTATTTTTTAAGAAGTCAAATAGCCTTGAACACTGATAGAACTTCATATCATCTTTTCAACAGCCAAAGCTAAATTTTTGTATCTCTCATAATTTCTTGAGGAATAATACGAGAAATCATGAATTCGAAACAGGATTTTTTTTTTATTATTATTCAATTTTGATGTTTTAGACGTTTAATACCATGAAAAATAGGCAAAAAGACATGCAAAGTACTAAATCTGAAAATGAACTGTATGCTAAAAAAAAATGAAATTTTAGACAATGAGGCGTTTCACGGATCTCAATACAGATAAAACCAAAAACAACGTGGATACAACAATTGGCGATTTATTTCTCGTGAAATCAACTTATATATGCTGCTTCCGCACCTATGACCCATGGGTAGCAACTGCTGCAACACTCCTTAGGGAGTTCACACCGGAGGTCCGGTCTGCACTTGCAATCCCAAACTCTTACTCGAAAACGAACAAAACAATCATTTTTAATCGGCATTAGTTAGTACAGCTTTACAACCAGCTGATCCAATTAAGTTTAGCTTGTGACTGGAACTTCAAAAGGGCTCTGGAAACTTTCAAGGGTGTATCAACATAGTAGCTGGATGCATCCGTTCCATGAACTCCATTAGACTTTTGGGACCCATCCTTACCTATTGCCCCTAAAATGTAGTAAGACCTTCCGTGTAGGATAAACGAGAATTTCTGAGATACCATCTTATTTCAGATTCCAACTTTCTTGGCCCTTTGAAATCTGCTGGTGTGCAATTTTTTCGTTTGAATTTCCGCGACAAATATTATAAATATTATAATTATTATACATATAAATATTATAAATATTTCGTTGAATAAGCTCAGAAATATTATTTCAGGCATGAGATACAGTATAACACATGACATAATGTACTTAAGACTGTATATGGTGTTTCTCAAGTGCTCTTAAGTAATTTATGCTTCAAGTACCTAGTTATTTTACTTAAGTATTCAGTGTTTTAGAAAAGTTGTAATTCTACTACTACTACTACTAACAACTCACCGCAGCACCAAGCCGCCTGAGGCCAACACAGGTACGCACGCTCTTCTTCCATCCCAATTTCCCAAATTGGGAAATTGAGAAATCCTCCATCCCAAAGCTGTAATTCAGACCTAATTACTACAATTTTGTTCTTAAGTAGTACTTAAAGTACTTGCCAGCACTGGCTAAAATGCACTTTTTCTTATTTGAGCCCCCTTCCACTTCACTCTCTTTTCAACCGTACATCGTGTGTATCGATATCATACACCAATATAAAAAAATAAAAAGCATTTTTTTTTAACTGAACAACATTTTTTTCTTAATATTTTTATCCCCATTTAAATCCTCACAAGTTTTTCTTGTGATACTTGTTTTCTGGAACCTGGACAATCATCTAAGGGTGCAATTTAAATAAAGAAAATTTTTGTATCGAGAAGCGATACTTTATTTTCCTTTTAAAATTGTTTTCTACTATTATGATTGCTTTACATTTCTCCTATTTTGAATTTCTTATTTCTAACTTCTTTGATTAGTCAGTCATATCTATCCAAACAAGGATAATTATGACATTTGTGATACTAAAGCATAAGTGCTTTTTTTGTCCTAAAAATAAAAGAAACCTGACACAGCTTATTAATAAAAAAATCCCTAGTTTCCATTAGCTATTAATTTTGAATGCTGTATCGGTATTCGTCTGGTTAGCTATTCAATTACAGCTCTATCCCCCGCTTTATCTCAAGAAGAATAGTAGCCACAAAATTGCCGGTGTTTCATTTTTCTCAGATCAGTGGATTTAATATATTACTTATTTCCTTTTCTATTACTAAAGGGATCGTAATTATTATGAAATCCTTTTCTAACGTGAGAAAAGGTATTACGATTCCTCAAATAGCCCCTTTTAAGGGCGCCTTTTAAGGGATAGGAAAAAGTTTTCAAGAGGTGAAAGGCCTTCAAGTATTTTCTTACTTTAAATATGGATACCTAAAACTTGAAAAAAAGAAGTATATGAGCTTTTCTTTACCAATCGCAAAAAAGAAAAGAAAAAGATACCTTATTTAGATTTACAAAAATGTATAATCTAATATAATTATATTCATATATTTGTGCAATGATATCAATCAAAATACTGATAATAGTGATTATTTCATAATTATTATTGTGATATAATCAATAATAATATTATTAAATAATTTATAATTAATAATAATTAACCATTAGAATAATAATAACTTTGTTTTTTAATTTTTATGTTTATCTATTTATAATATATTTTAAAAATTTATGTAAATATAAGAATTTAAAGTAACGGTTAAAACTAGAGTATACAACATTCTTAACCTTAAAAACCCTAAAGCTATTGCGTTGTTCTGGTGGAATAGATGCTGATGAAGATTAGAGACAACCCAAATTTAAATTAAACATAACCCCTGTTTTTCATGTTCCATTAAACAGTAACGTTAGAATTAAAATTGATAGCAAATCTAAGTAAAAAAGGTGCTGCTTCCATGTCCTAATTAGCTGTGTTTTATTTTTGTCCCAATTCCTTAAGAACGACTCCTGAAACACAAGAGTTGTTTACTTAGAAAATTTGCACAGGTTGTTTACTTAGAAGAATAAGAAGGTTTTTTAAAATTACTAAAAAACTTTAGCGTGAAGATCGATGCGTTGAGGAGGGGACAACCCCCATATATACGAAATAATTTCTGTTATTTTTAAGTTTTAATGTTGCTCTTACTTTCAGTTGAAAAAAACTTGTTTTTTTTATATTTAATTTGCCAGTAAGAACGGAGACATGGCTCGACTAATTTTCGATATAAGGAAAAATAGGCTAACAAATCTTTTTCTTAGGAAATACTCTACCAGATAAAAAACTTCGAAAAAGTGTAGAAAAAAAAACATTTTATCTCCAAATTGAAGAAAGGCGTACATTCTACTAATATATGAAGAAGAATTATTTAGATTTATATGAAGATAGGTCTACAGATCATGGGCTGGAAGGTAATACTGTAAGTGAAAAGCCTTACCAAAAGAGAATTTGAAAGTTAATTTTAGTCCAATGACTCACGAGAAATCCCAGGAAAATTATTAACCGATAAAATAGATTATGTGGTAAATACACAGTTTGAAATTAAATCACCTTACTAACAAAAAAGCTTAAATTCTTACGCCTTATTTCCGGAAATCTTGGTGGAATAATGCTATTTTTCTCTGACCAATACAAGAGCTTATTTCTGCTATCCTTTCAAGGATAGAAGTTTTATGACCTCCCATCCCGTTCTTTGGAGTCTTTATCTGTCCCTTTGTAATGAGCTTCATATTCATTTCTTCTCAGAGATTCTCTTTTTCTATTGACTATTTCCTTTTATCTATATTACCTATTTATGGTATTATTAATGGGAGTAAAGACTAATAAGTTCTTATCCGTCTTTCGGAGCGCCCACGTTTCAGAACCATTTAACCAACTCAGCCACTCTAATCTCTGTAGCTTCCACTAACCTCGGCTAACAATATCGGGCAGGTCAAAAGCGAATTTTTTTTTTTTTAAATCCAGTCTTAAAAGCGAACCCTAAAATTCAAAATAGAGTCAATAGTATCAATGCAGTATATTCAAGGCCGCATCCAGGGGATGAGTTATGGGGTTTTAGCCCCACGCCTCGAAATGTGTATCCAACTCGAAAAAATTTAACAAAAGGCACATAAATAATTTTTGATGCGTATTTTAAAGTCTTCTTAGGGTAGCCCCACTCCCCCGGAACAAAAATCCTGGCCCTGAGCATAATATATAATAGCTACTTACATGAGTGAAATTGGACTGTTTAGTATCCTTAATGGGTACATGTGAGGAAAATTGTGAAACTAGAACTGATCTACTTCTTGTTACTGTCCGGGCCAATTTAGCAAATTTACTTAAGCCTAAAAAAGAGGAAAGAAACAAGCATTACGGATTCAAACTTGAGGCAAACGAATAAATAACATTAGACGGTAAGAATAATATAGAATTAGGTGGCTATTTGAAGAATTACTCTAAGCCACAATCTGCATTTTTGTAAAAAAAAAAAAAAAAAAAAAAAAAAAAAAAAAAAAAAACTGGTGCAGGTGAATGCTTTATTAGTCTATTGATTTTATAGTAGATTAATATTTGAAAAAAGTGTTTGGTGGTAGGTGGCAAAGGACTGATTGAAAGTTATTTGGACAAAATACCAATGACAAGAAAAACCCAATCTGATTTTTGAATTGGCTCCTCCTCAACGCCAACCTCTTTACGCTAAAACATTTTATTGTTTTAAAGAGTTGTGAGAAAGAGTCAAACATTAGCGTAAAGAGCGAGACGTTGAGGAGGGGACAGCCCCTTTCATATACGGGATAATTTCTGTTCGTTTTAAGTTTTAACGTCGCTCTTGACTTTCAGTTTAAAAAACTTGTTTTTTTTATTTAATTTGTGAACGTTTTAAATTAATCCAGGTTTTGATTTTGGCTCACCATACATGAACAATTTAAACGTTTCAAAATTCCTTTTTACTATTGAGCCGGTTCGCTCCTTACTTACAGTTCGTTACCTCGAACTGTTTGACTACCTACCTTAGTTCTGACCTAGGATGTATGAATGGATGATAGACTATCTATCAACAAGTGAAATTACATTATTTTTATACAATTCTGAAAAAAAGGTTAATGCCAGCTTTGCCTCTCACTCAGACTATCTGTCTTGGCTTTTTCTGCAATTAGCCATGGCTCTTAACTTTTTCATCACAGTCGACCAACTTGATTTTAATTCTGTTCTTTTAGTTAAGCCAAAAATATGACAACAAATAAAATACGAAGGTACAGCTTTACTTTGAAAGTCTAATCATTTTTTGGGATCAACAGATTGTTAATGATGCATTTTCAAGTTTAGCTTATTAGTTTTCGCTCATTTCTTTTTTGTATATTTAACGTGACAGCACTGATTAAAAGGCAATACCGCCCAAAAGACTTAGTAATTTTGAAAAAAAGAAAAAAATATTAGAAATCTTGGTATTTAGGTACGAATAGTCCTAACATAGGTCAAGGGGCGCAAAAAATGTTTTTATTTGGTAACCTTGGTAATTTATCAATTGGTAATATATAGCCTACCCGTAGCAAAAAGGAGCTATACCACCATTCATATTATGAATCTTTAGATACTTGAAAAAATTTACAAATCCAAAAAGTTTTTTGTCTTGAATTAAATAACATCTAAAATCTTATGCCCCTAGTCATTGTAATTATATTTTTTCTCATTTTTAACAAGTCTCCTTCTTCACCTTCTTCACATTCTTCACCTTCTTCACATTCACCTCCTGACCTTCTGTGAAAGCAACTAAGAGAAGTTCAAATGGAAGGCTGCTATTCCAATCATGTTGTTCAAATTGTTATTCCCTTAATAATTCAAAGGATTCTCTTTGCTCACCCTTTTAGGGATAAGTTCAATTTTATCTAAAGGTACATAAGAAGATTATCGCTCAGTCTCTTTACGGGCCAGTATCAAATCGATTAGTTGACGGGAATTTGTATTTTATTCCGGATTCCCTTAATTGCAACGGCTCAGGGTAAAATGTATCTCAGCTGAAATCTTGCAAGGCCAAAAACTAGAACCAAAATCGTTTTGGAAAAAGTAAATATAGCTTTAAATGTAGCTTTAAAAGTAAATATAGCTTTACTGGAATGGAAATTATAAAAAAGTAAGGAAAACCCATGAGCATAAAACAACTGTAAAAGAATACAGTTTTCAAAAGGGACTTGTATATATATTGAATTAAAAAATAAGTTTTTTTTAACTGAAAGGAAGGAGTGACATTAAAACTTAAAACGAACAGGAAATTATTCCGTATATGAAAGAGGCTGTCCCCTCCTCAACGTCTCGCTCTTTACGCTAAAGTTTTTTATTATTTTAAAAAATGAAGTTGTGAGACAGAGTCAAACTTTAGTGGAAATCCGGTTCCCCCTTCTTAGCAATGTCCCTTCCCCCATGAAAACTTCCTCCATGGAAAGATCCTCCCACGTAACCCTCTACCCCTCCCCCTCCAACTACCAGAAGAAATCACCCTAAGAACTTCTATATACTTCCCAATAACCAATACTATATGTAAACATTGGGCAAAATTCATAACTTGCAGACCTTCCTCCGGGACTTTGGGGGATTTAAGTCATCCTCAAAGACATAGCAATTGTATTTTCCAACCATGTTGAACAAAATAGCTATCTCAAAATTTTGATCGGGTGACTTTGGTAGAAAAATGAGCTTGGGAGGGGGCCTAGCTGCCCTCCAATTTTTTTGGTCACTTAAAAAGGGCACTAGAACTTTTAATTCCCGTTCGAATGAGCCCTCTCATGATATTCTATGACCACTGGGTCGATACGATCATCCCTGAAAAAACCAAACAACAACAATAAAAACAACAAATAAAGACGCATCCGTGATCTTTCTTCTGGCAAAAAATGCAAAATTCCACATTTCTGCAGATAGGACCTTGAAACATCTACAGTAGGGTTTTCTGTTACGCTGAATGTGATGGTTTGTTTTTCATTAAGGTTCTATCACTTGGGATGTTTCCCCCTTTTTTAGAAAATAAAGCAAATTTTTTCAGGCTCGTAACTTTTGATGGTTTAGACTAAATTTGATTATATAAAGCTTGCATATTTTGATTGATAAACGAAACTTTTACATTTGAAATCAGCATAAAAATCTAATACTTTTGATGTATCTATTGGTATCAAAATTCCATTTTTTAGAGTTTCGGTTACTATTCAGCCGGGTTACCACAGTTCGTTACCACGGACTGTTTGATATCTAGTCCCGAGGAAGCTTATACGCCAATTACAGAGAACAAATTTTATCTAGTCTTAGTGAACGTATAAAATGCCTAGAAGAGGTCATAAACTCCTCCCTTAATAAGTCCTCCTACTCCTTTAATTAGTCCTCCTCCCTTAATAGATATAAAAGGACTAAAATAGACAATGTATTTCTTATCTTCTAAACCAATAGCCATTTTGAACATGTAATTTTTTTTTCTTTAATAATAAGATGAATAGAAAATAGAATTGTGTTCAACTTTGGTGCTTTATTTTGCCTTGAACACGTTACTGCCCAAAAAATTATGGATCCCAGTCACCATTTTTTTTTTTTTTTTTTTTTTTATCAATTAAGACAAACAACTATACCAAATAAGGCGTGGCTTAACCCAATCATAGGCAGCGCAATAGCACTGCCTAAGTAAAGCACAATATTGGCACAACGTATTATTTTTTTTGTTGGTTTTAGACCAGGGCCCTTCGTATCGAAGGAGATGACGTAGAAATTCAAAACAGGTCATTTAATTCAAAATTAGAAGGGCCTTTGCCCTTTCAAATAGCCGAAAGTGACTGGAGTACCACGATTGTCTCTTGTATAACTAGTACGTCTCGGAATCCATCCATTCAAAATGTTGATATGGTTGTGTCGTTCAACGTAGATTAGAGTCTCGGACAATATGTTGTTGGAGCGGACGTTCCCCCCACTACTGTACGAGCACGTGGCTTAACTTGTGCCCTAGGGGCATATAAGGTTTTTATAGAAAGCGTTGTCGTAGAAACTTCAGAAGGAGCTTATTTGATTGGATATGCAAAGGGCTAGTGCATTTTTTAACAGTCGAAAGTGATTAGAGGACAACTACCCCCCTCTCACGCCTACCATTTCCCCAAACACATCCAATCAAAACTTTTAGATAGCCATTGCTTTCAATGTAGTTGAAAGTTCTGCAAATTAGGTCTTTGAAGATGACAACCCCACCCCCCAAAGCCCTCAGGTAAAGGGTTGTAAGCTATGCCCTGGGGGCATATAAGGTTTCCATAGAAAGCGTTGTCGTAAGAACTTCAAAAAGGGCAGATTCAATTCGAAATTGAAAGGGCTAGTGCCCCTTTTAATAGTTGAAGGTGATTGGAGCACAACTAACCTCCCTCTCACGCCCATCATTTCCCCAAACACATGCAATCAAAATTCTGAGATATTCATTTTGTTTAACGTAGTTGAAAGTTCTGGAAAATAGGTCTTTGAGGATGATAACTCCTCTCAGAGCCCTCAGGGCAAGGGTTGTAGGTTGTGCCCTGGGGGCATATAAGGTTTTTAATAGAAAGTGTTGTAAAAAAAAAAACTTCTAAAAGGACTCATTTTATTTGAAATTGAAAAGGCTAGTGCCCTTTTTAATTGTCGAAATTGGTTGGAGGACAACTAACCCCCCTCTCACGCCCACCATTTCCCCAAACACGAGCAATCAAAATTTTGATATATCCATTGTGTTCAACGTAGTTGAAAGTTCTAGAAATTCGGTCTTTGAGGATGATAAACCCCTCAGAGCCCTCGGAGCAAGCGTTGTAAGCTATGCCCTTGGGGCATATACAATTTTTATAGAAAGGGTTGTCAATAAAAACTTGAAAAAGGGCTCATTTGATTGGAAATTGAAAGGGCTTGTGCCTTTGTTGACAGTCGAAAGTGATTGGGGGGCAACTAACCTCCCTCTAACGCCTACCATTTCCCCAAACACACCCAATCAAAATTCTGAGATAGCCATTTTGTTCAACGTAGTTGAAAGTTTTGGAAATTATCTCTTCGAGGATAACAGACACCCCACACCCCTCTGGGCAAGGGTTGTAAGTACTTTTTCCACAAAATAGGTTTTTCAAAAAAAAGTTAAGAAGTCCATTAAACCAAAACTCCAATCGAATGAGCCCCTTCTGAAGTATCTACAACAACACTTTCTGTAAAACCTTATATGACCCCAGGAAACAACTTACAACCCTTGCCCTGAGGGCTGTGGGTGGAGTGTCCTTCTCAAAGACATAATTTCCAAATCTTTAAGCTACGTTGAACAAAACGGCTATGTCAAAATTTTGATTCGATGTATGTGGGGAAATAGTCGGCGCGGGAGGGGGGTTTGTTGCCTTGCAATCACTTTCGGCTACTAAAATGGGCAAAACCACTTCCAATTTCCGATCGAATAAGCCCTTATCGGAGTTTCTACGACAATTCCTTCGATACGATGTGCCCTGGTCTAAAACAAAAAGGAAAACAAAATACATTGTGCCAACATCGTTCTTTACTTAGGCAGGCCTATTGCGCTGCCGATGATAAGGTTAAGCCACGCCTTAGTTGGTATAGTTGTTTGTCTTAATTGATAAATGGGTAAATTCAATCAAAACTTTCTCATTTTGAGTAAGGAACGATGTTGGCACAATGTATTATTATTATTTTTTTTGGGTTTTAGACCAGGGCACTTCGTCTTGAAGGATTTGTCGCAGAAACTTCGAAAAGGGCTTATTCGATTGGAAATCAGAAGGGCTTGTGCCCTTTTTAATAGCCGAAAGTGATTGCAAGGCAACTAAGACCCCTTCCACGCCCACCATTTCCCCAAAAACATCCAATCAAAATTTTGAGATAGCTATTTTGTTCAACGTAGTTTAAAGATCTGGAAATTATGTCTTTGAGGAGGACACTCCCCCCCCCCCCAACCCTCAGGGAAAGGGTTGTAAGTTGTGCACTGGGGCATATAAGGTTCTTATAGAAAGCGTTGTCGTAGAAAATTCAAAAAGGGCTCACTCAATTGAAAATTGAAAGGGCTAGTTCCCTTTTTAATAGTCGAAAGTAATTGGAGGTCAACTAACCCTCCTCTCACACTTACCATTTCCTCAAACACATCCTATCAAAATTTTGAGATAGCCATTCTGTTCAACGTAGTTAAAAGTTCTAGAAATTAAGTCTTTGAGGATGACAGCCCCTCCCCCCAAGCCCTCAGGGTAAGGGTTGTAAGTTATGCTCTGGGGGTATATAAGGTTTTTATAGTTAGCGTTGTCGTAGAAACTTCAAAAAGAGCTCACTCAATTGGTAATTCAAAGGGCTAGTGCCCTTTTTAAAAGTCGAAAGTGATTAGAGGGCAACTAACCCTCCTCTCACTCCCACCATTTCCCCAAACACATCTAATCAAAATTTTGAGATAGCCAATTTTTTCAACGTAGTTGAAAGTTCTGGAAATTATGTCTTTGAGGATGACAACTTCCCACTGCCCTCAGGGCTAGGATTGTTTGTTATACCCCGGCGGCATATAAGGTGTTTGTAGATAGGATTGTCGTAGAAACTTCAAAAGCGGCTCATTCGATAGAAAAATTGAAAGGGCTAGCGCCCTTTGTAACAGTAAAAAGTAATTGGGGGGCAACTAACCCCCCTCTTACGTCCACCATTTACCAAAACACATCCAAATTTTAATATACCTATTTTTTCAACGTAGTTGAAAGTTCTGGAAATTAGGCCTTTGAGGGTGACAACCCCCCCCCCCCCCTCCCCCCCCACAGACCTCAGGGTAAGGGTTATAAGTTATACCCTAGGGGCATATAAGGTTCTTATAGAAAGCGTT
Source organism: Artemia sp. Qi Xiang Cuo (assembly GCF_049724085.1). NCBI lineage: Eukaryota > Metazoa > Arthropoda > Branchiopoda > Anostraca > Artemiidae > Artemia > Artemia sp. Qi Xiang Cuo. The sequence continues at coordinate 11,081,388 of NC_142800.1, forward strand.
GTTGTAAAAACTACAAAAAGGGCTCATTTGCTTGGGAATTGAAAAGGCTAGTGCCCTTTTTAATAGTCGAAACTGATTGAAGAGCAACTAACCCCGCTCTCACGTCAACCATTTCCCCAAACACATCTAATCAACATTTTGAGATAGCCATTTTGTTCAACGTAGTTTAAAGTTCTGGAAATTAGGTCTTTGAGGATGACAAAACCCCCCCCAGGGCAAAGGTTGTAAGTTATGCCCTGGGGGCATATAATATTTTTATAAGAAGTGTCGTCGTAAAAACTTCAAAAAGAGCTCATTCAATTAACTGAGAGGACTAGTGTCCTTATTAATACTCAAAGGTGATCGGAGGGTGAATGCCCTCCCCCCCCCCTACGCCCATCATTTCCTCAAACACTTCCAATCAACATTTTGATATGGCCATTTTGTTGAAGATAGTTGAAGGGTCTATAAATTATGTCTTTCAATATGACAATCCCCCCCCCCATCGACTTCAGGGCTACGGTTGTAAGTTATGCCCTGGGGGCATATAAGGTTTTTTTTAGAAAGCGTTGTCGTAAAAATTTCAAAAAGGACTCATTCGATTGGAAATTGTGAGGGCTATTGCCCCTTTTAATAGTCAAAAGTAATCGAAGGGAGAATCCCCCCCCCCGCCCACTCCAATCATTTCCCCAAACATTTCCGATCTACATTTCGATATGGTCATTTTGTTCAACGTAGTCGAAAGGTCTGAAAATTATGTCTTCGAGGATGACAACCCTCCCTCATAGCCCTCAGGGCAAGGGTCATAATATATTTCCTTGGGGCTTATAAGGTTCTTATAGAAAGTTATGCAAAGGACTCAAGAAGAAAGTTTTCAAAAAGGGCTCATTTGGTTGGAATCTGTGAGGAGGAGTGCCTTTCTTACTTCTTGAAAGTCCTTAAAGGAAACATGCCCCCCCCCCACACCTTCCATTTCCGTAAACACATTCCATAACAATTTTTATACTACCCTTTTTTTCTACGCATTTGAAAAGATTAGAAACTGTGTCTGAGGATTACAAATCCCCCCAGCACTTAGGGCAAGGGTTGTAAGTTATGCCCTGGGGGCATATAAAGTTTTTATAGAAAGCATGGTCATATTAACTTCGGCGGGGGCTCATTGGATTGGTAAACAGACGCTCTAGTGTTCTTTTTAAGGGTCAAACTGATCGGAGGGCAGCATCCCCCCCCACACACACACGCCGTATTACCCCAAAATGCATCTAATAGAAATTTTGAGGTAGCCATTATATTAAAAGTGGTCTAAATATCATATAAAAAGGCTTTTGGGGTTGAAACAAACCCCAGATAATAGGGGCAAGCGTTGTAAGTTATGCTCAGGGAGCATTTAAGGTTTTTATGGAAGGGATGGTTGTTTAACTTTAGAAGAGGCTCAGTCTCTTTGCCTGAAAAAGACTATGTCAATAAAAAAGGAACAGAAATCAGTTAAAAAAAACTTTTTCCACAAAATAAGTTTTAAAAAAAAAGTGATGAACTCCATTAAACTAAAAATGGACAAAAATAGAATCAAATAATATACCAAGCATACAACTACCACAAATCAGTATCAATAAATAAATGAAATCCAAAACAAACAAAAATTGAAATAAATAACAGAGTCAAACTCAAAACGAGTAGAACTTGATCTGAACAGGGTTCTAAACCCCTATTAGTTCTAAAAGCAAGACCACAATTTCTACTTTGCTGAAAAATTCTTTTCTATGTTTTAATCATCATAAATTTCTCAAATCAAAAACCAATTAAGCTTTTAAAAAGTAAAAATAAGCATATGTATACTAAAATGACAATGCAAATTTTTTTCAGTAAATTCATTTGAATTTTTTCTCATTAAAGTACAAATTAGTTTAATTAGTTTAATGGAGTTCTTAACTTTTTGTTGAAAAACTTGCCTGAGTCACAAAGGTAGTTTAATTAGAATAAATAGCTCTTTTGAAAGTACGGAAAAAAAAATTAAGCGTAAAGAGCGAGGTATTGACGAGGGGCGAATCCCCTCAAATACGAAATATTTTCTGTTGGTTTTAAGTTTTAATGCTGCTCCTTACTTTCAGTCGAAAAACTGTTTTTCGACTAAATTAATATAATAAAAAGACAAATTAATATGTACCTCGAGTAAGCTTTTATTAAAAAAAAAAAATGTTCATCAGAGCAAGTAGACTAGATCAAGGGACTCAACGAGGACATTCTATTTTAAAAGAAAAATGTGGCTTGATGCGAAAAAATTGAAATATTTTTACCTTGATCTGCTCTAACATTTAGCTCAAATAGACGCCTCAATTAAAATTCCAGGACCGTAGTAACTTCAATCAAAACAAAAACTAATGAAGCGAAGTTCTATTATACCGATTCGTGTCATCCTTTATTTGGAACAACAAAACAAACACTCAAGCAAACCAATTGTTATGTCGAAATATAACATAAAAAGGTTCTTTTGATAACATCACTGATTTAGAGCTGTATATGTTCAAGAATGTTCATAAGATGGAGGTCAGGATGGCCCTTGTGGAAGACAAATTAAGTATATTTTCAATTGAATATGAATTATAACCCCCTTCGTATCCACCCAGAATTCTATAGTAAAACTATAATTACAATTTTTACACAAAGTTACAACTGATCGAAAAAAGTGTTTGGATATTAAAATTTTGACCAAGATTTAAATCACAATCCAATAAAATAATTCATAAGCAGAAAAAACTGAAAAACTTCGCAAAAACTTCTAAAATTAGCCTTTAATAAAATTATATCAAATAAAAACAAAGAGATGTAACTACTGGTGGATAAATGTAACCCAAAATAAACAGAAATTAAAATGAGCAGTCACATCAAACATAAATATAATACATACAACTATAGATGAGTAAAGGAATAATAAAACGAACTGAAACTGATAGGAGTAATCGATTTAAACTGAAAACAAACAGAAATTACCTCAAACAGGAAAAGGGGTACGGCCATCTAAACCTACTAAAATCTGGCTTTATTAATTTGCACCTAACTCAAAATAAAACTATTTAAATTTATTCTCCTAATTAATTATAACGCTGAAAAATAAAAATTGCTCAAACTTCTAGGAATTAATAGAGTTTTTTATCAAACAATCTGTTTGTTTTTATTAGTCCTACATAGTAAACTTGATTGCCATATTTTTTTTTCTTTTTTTTCTAATGTTTTGACGAACAAAATCCGTACTCTTCCATATTCATATCTTTTTTCAATAAGACACAGATGACACTCAAGTTATTTTGGGAGTTCAACAGGGAGGGGGAGGGGGTAGTACCACCCTAATATGTAAATAGTAGTTGGTCATATGATTGTTCTTGCTTTTGACATTTAAAACACACTATTTGAAACACAAACCGTTATGGTTGCAGCGATAGCTGAAAATTAGTAAAGCGAGAGTCGTATGAAGCTAAGAGAGGAAAGGAAATAATAAATGATAAATAAAACCAAAAAAGGGTGAGAAAACGAGGGTTTCGTCAGCCAGTGGTAAAATATGAAAACGAAATAACAGCAAGTATTTTGACAAGGACCTCCGTCAAGTCGTCCTCAGTAATAAAAAAAAACAAAAAAAAACAAACAAACAAGAATCCAACCTAACCTTTTAGAGTTCATTACATAAGATCCGAACAAACACTGAATCTAATCAGTCAGTGTTTGTTCGGATCTTGTTTAGTGTACTCTAAAAGGATAGATTCTTGTTTCTTTTTTTTTTTTTTTTTTTTTTTCTTTGCAATGAGGAAAAATTGGCATAAGTCCTTTTCAAAATATGTGTCGAAATTTTTCGTCTTAATATTTTACCACTGGCTGACAAAATCCTCATTTTCTCACCCTTTTTTGGTTTTATTTACCATTTATTATTTCCTTTCCTCACTTAGCTTCATACATCATGTATAGCCAGTCTGGTCTTAGAAAGTATTTAAAGAGAGTCATGACCCGTAGTAACCAAAAGTTTTAAAACGCGCTTTAAAAAATGTACAATGAGAAAATATAGTCATTTAAAGCTGATTTAGGAACGATAATTATTGTTTCGATTAATCTTAGCAGTAATTTTTTGTTTTTTTTACAACAAATTTGTATTAATTTCAAAAAAGAGCCTAAAATGCTTCAAAATTGGTATCGGATCGTAAAGTGTAATCGCTGAAATTAGCATTGTCGAAAAAGCAACGCAAGAAACATACCCCTCCCCCCTTGAACAAAAAGAACAAAGTAGAGATGCCTTATTGAGTCCCGTACGAACCACGTGGTTCGTACAGCATTTTTAATGCTGACGGGGGTCCTAATATGGTCATAGAGTCCATAGGGAGAAAGATTACGTAATGGGGTCAATGACCTAAATTTCACAACAACAACAACGACCTTGACATTCGCTGAGAGCGTACAACAACAAAAACCCGGAATTTGGAACACCTGTGCTGTCGACCTCAATTCACCTATCGTGAATCAATAATTCCCCTTAGAAACAACAAATTAATTTCCCTTTCTTGACAGATCAATCAATCAATGACATCATCTGTCAGACTTTTAAAATTTTCGCCTAGAAACGATTCTCCAGGAATAGATCCAAGTCATTAATGTCTTTGCCTCGGAAACAACTCTTTTGGTCGAACTCCAAAGGATATTAATAACCAAAGGCCATGGAAACAATTAGGCAAGAAGCATCTTAGCGATGAATTGTTTTAGCGCGCGAAAAGGTTTCATATTAATTTGAAATGCGTTAGCGCAGAGATGCCAATAACAAAGGAACACGCTGAATTTACGTTTAGGGATTATTTGGGCGAAACCGTTTTAGACAGGTTATGGAACTATTTCGGCGAAACGGTTAGAGACATTTTAAAAGATGATTTTAGGAAAGATTTTAGAAGAGAATTTAATGGTGAAACTCTGTGGTCGTTATAATACACAAGTTTCATTTGAACAGTGTTGTGAGGTCCTCTAACCCAACCCCAAAGGGTTCCAATCCTCCTACCCCAACCCCGAAGGAAGCCCCGGTCCTCAAAAGCCCCCCAAGCTCCCAAAGGCCCTCCACCGGTCCCCAAATGCCCCCCAGGCCCCCAACTGTTCCCCTGGACCCTCAAAGGCCCCCCCAAGCACCCAAAGGGCCACCGGCGCCCCCCAAGGTCCACCCACACCCCCCAAGGCCCTCCCCGGGCCCCCACACGCCCATCGAGCTCCCCAAGGCCCCACGGGGTCCCAAAGGCCCACCACCGGTCCCCAAATGCCCCCCAGGCCCCCAACTGTCCCCCCGGACCCTCAAAGGCCCTATCTGTGCCCCAAAGGGCCACCGGCGCCCCCAAAGGCCCACCCAGACCCCCAAAGGCCATCCCCCGGCCCCCCAAAGGCCCCAACGAGCACCCAAACGACCAAAGGGGTCCCAAAGGCCCACCACCGGCCCCCAACTGCCCCAAATGCCCTCCCATGGTCCTCAAAGGTCCCCCGGGCTCCCAAAGGCCCACCGGTGCCCCAAAGGCCATCCACCGGTCCCCCGGCGCCCCAAAGGCCCACCCAGACCCCCAAAATCCAACTCCGGACCCCAAAGCCCCTCCCCGTAGTGTTTGGGTGTGGGTTAAAGTTTCACCTGTACAATTTATTGATTTTTAAAATTTAATTATTAATTTAATTAGATTAAATGAAAGAGTTGGAATATTTAAGTATAGTTCGGTTGTGGTTTACCTTGTCACAGTTACATTTTCTTGATTTTTCAAAGTTCATTATGAATTTCTTTCATTGAAATGCAAGAGTTGGAATATTTCAGTAGTGTTTGGTTGTGGTTTACCTTGTCACAGTTACATTTTCTTGATTTTTCAAAGTTCATTTTGAATTTCTTTCGTTGAAATGCAAGAGTTGGAATATTTCAGTAGTGTTTGGTCGTGGTTTACCTTGTCACAGTTACATTTTCTTGATTTTTCAAAGTTCATTGTGAATTTCTTTTGTTGAAATGCAAGAGTTGGAATATTTCAGTAGAGTTCGGTTGTGGTTTACTTTGTCAAAGTTACATTTTCTTGATTTTTCAAAGATCATTTTGAATTTCATTTGTTGAAATGCAAGAGTTGGAATATTTCAGTAGTGTTTGGTTGTGGTTTATCTTGTCACAGTTACATTTTCTTGATTTTTCAAAGCTCATTTTGAATTTCCTTTGTTGAAATGCAAGAGTTGGACTATTTCAGTAGATTTTGGTTGTGGTTTACCTTGTCACAGTTAAATTTTATTGATTTTTCAAAGTTCATTTTGAATTTCTTTCGTTGAAATGTAATAGTTGGAATATTTCAGTAGTGTTTGGTTGTGGTTTACCTTGTCACAGTTACATTTTCTTGATTTTTCAAAGTTCATTTGAATTTCTTTAGTTTAAATTCAAGAGTTGGACTATTTCAGTATAGTTCGGTTGTGGTTTACCTTGTCAAAGTTACATTTTCTTGATTTTTCAAAGTTCATTTCGAATTTCCTTTGTTGAAATGCAAGAGTTGGAATATTTCAGTAGTGTTTGGATGTGGTTTACCTTGTCACAGTTACATTTTCTTTATTTTTCAAAGTTCATTTTAATTTCTTTCATTTAAATGCAAGAGTCGGAATATTTCAGTAGTGTTTGGTTGTGGTTTAACGTGTCACAGTTAAATTTTCATGATATGTCAAAGTTCATTTTGAATTTCTTCCGTTGAAATGCAAGAGTTGGAATATTTCAGTAGTGTTTGGTCGTGGTTTACCTTGTCACAGTTACATTTTCTTGATTTTTCAAAGTTCATTTTTAATTTCTTTCGTTGAAATGCAAGAGTTGGACTATTTCAGTAGTATTTGCTTATGTTTTACCTTGTCACAGTTACATTTTCAAGATTTTTCAAAGATCATTTTGAATTTCTTTCTTTGAAATGCAAGAGTTGGACTATTTCAGTAGTGTTTGGTTATGGTTTACCTTGTCACAGTTACATTTTCATGATTTTTCAAAGCTCATTTTGAATTTCTTTCGTTGAAATGCAAGAGTTGGACTATTTCAGTAGTGTTTGGTTTTGGTTTACCTTGTCACAGTTACATTTTCATGATTTTTCAAAGTTGATTTTGAATTTCTTTCTTTGAAATGCAAGAGTTGGAATATTTCAGTAGTGTTTGGTTATGGTTTAACTTGTCACAGTTACATTTTCTTGATTTTTCAAAGCTCATTTCGAATTTCTTTCATTGAAATGCAAGAGTTGGAATATTTCAGTAGTGTTTGGTTATGGTTTACCTTGTCAAAGTTAAATTTTCCTGATTTTTCAAAGTTAATTTAGAATTTCTTTCGTTGAAATGGAAGAGTTGGAATATTTCAGTGGTGTTTGGTTATGGTTTACCTTGTCACAGTTACATTTTCCTGATTTTTCAAAGTTCATTTTGAATTTCTTTCGTTAAAGTGCAAGAGTTGGAATATTTCAGTAGTGTTTGGTTGTGGTTTACCTTGTCACAGTTACATTTTCTTTATTTTTCAAAGTTAATTTTGAATTTCTTTCGTTGAAATGCAAAAGTTGGAATATTTCAGTAGTGTTTGTTTGTGGTTTACCTTGTCACAGTTACATTCTAATGATTTTTCAACGTTCATTTTTAATTGCTTTTGTTGAAATTCAATAGTTGGAATATTTCAGTAGTGTTTGGTTGTGGATTACCGTGTCACAGTTACATTGTCTTGATTTTTCAAAGTACATTTTGAATTTCTTTCGTTGAAATGCAAGAGTTGGAATATTTCATTAGTGTTTGGTTGTGGTTTACCTTGTCACAGGTACATTTTCTTGATTTTTCAAAGTTCATTTGAATTTCTTTAGTTGAAATGCAAGAGTTGGAATATTTCAGTAGTGTTTGGTCGTGGTTTACCTTGTCACAGTTACATTTTCTTGATTTTTCAAAGTTCATTTTGAATTTCTTTTGTTGAAATGCAAGAGTTGGAATATTTCAGTATGGTTCGGGTGTGGTTTAGCTTGTCAAAGTTACATTTTCTTGATTTTTAAAAGTTCATTTTGAATTTCTTTTGTTGAAATGCAAGAGTTGGAATATTTCACTAGTGTTTGGTTGTGGTTTACCTTGTCACACTTACATTTTCTTGATTTTTCAAATTTCATTTTGAATTTCTTTCGTTGAAAAGCAAGAGTTGGAATATTTCGGTAGTGTTTGGCTGTGGTTTACCTTGTCACAGTTACATTTTCTTGATTTTTCAAAGTACATTTGAATTTCTTTAGTTGAAATGCAAGATGTGGAATATTTCAGTAGTGTTTGGTTATGGTTTACCTTGCAACATATACATTTTCTTGATTTTTCACATTTCCTTTTGAATTTCTTTATATGTAAATAATGATTTTTAATTTTTAATTAGTTTTTGTTCGTGGTTTACATTGTCACAGTTACATTTTCTTTATTTTTCAAAGTTCATTTTTAATTTCTTTCATTGAAATGCAAGAGTTGGACTATTTCAGTAGTGTTTGGTTGTTGTTTAACTTGTCAAAGTTACATTTTCATGATTTTTCAAAGCTCATTTTGAATTTCTTTCGTTGAAAAGCAAGAGTTGAAATATTTTAGTAGTTTTTGCTGATTTTTGACATTTAAACAGTTACATTTTATTTACTTTTCAATGTTAATTTGAATTTCTTTCGTTTAAATACAAGATTTGGAATATTTCAGTGGTGCTTGGTTGTGGTTTAAATTGTCAAAGTTCAATCATCTTTATTTTTAAAATACAATTTCAAATTTCTTTCGTTTAACAGCAAGAGTTGGAATATTTCAGTAGTGTTTGGTTATGGTTTACCTTATCACAGTTACATTTTCCTGATTTTTAGAAGTTCATTTTGAATTTCTTTCGTTGAAATGCAAGAGTTGGACTATTTCAGTAGTGTTTGGTTGTGGTTTACCTTGTCACAGTTACATTTTCATGATTTTTCAAAGTTCATTTTGAATTTCTTTCCTTGAAAAGTAAGAGTTGGAATATTTCAGTAGCGTTTGGTTTTGGTTTACCTTGTCACAGTTACATTTTCTTGATTTTTTAAAGTTCATTTTGAATTGATTTCGTTGAAATGCAAGAGTTGGAATATTTCAGTAGTGTTTGGTTATGGTTTACCTTGTCACAGTTACATTTTCTTGATTTTTCAAAGTTCATTTTGAATTTCTTTCGTTGAAATGCAATAGATGGAATATTTCAGTAGTGTATGTTAGTGGTTTACCTTGTCACAGTTACATTTTCTTGATTTTTCAAAGTTCATTTTGAGTTTCTTTCATTGAAATGCAAGAGTTGGAATATTTCACTAGCGTTTGGTTGTGGTTTACCTTGTCACAGTTACATTTTCTTGATTTTTCAAAGTTCATTTTGAATTTCTTTCGTTGAAATGCAAGAGTTGGAATATTTCAGTAGTGTTTGGTTTTGGTTTACCTTGTCACAGTTACATTTTCTTGATTTTTCAAAGTTAATTTTTAATTTCTTTCGTTGAAATGCAAGAGTTTGAATATTTCACTAGTGTTTGTTTGTGGTTTAACTTGTCACAATTACATTTTCTTGATTTTTCAAAGTTCATTTTTGAATTTCTTTCCTTGAAAAGCAAGAGTTGGAATATTTCAGTAGTGTTTGCTTGTGGTTTACCTTGTCACAGTTACATTTTCTTGATTTTTCAAAGTTCATTTGAATTTCTTTCGTTGAAATGCAAGAGTTGGAATATTTCAGTAGTGTTTGGTTGTGGTTTACCTTGTCACAGTTACATTTTGTTGATTTTTAAAAGTTGATTTTTATTTTCTTTCTTTGAAATGCAAGAGTTGGAATATTTCAGTAGTTTTTGGTTGTGGTTTACCTTGTCAAAGTTACATTTTCTTGATTTTTCAAAGTTCATTTGAATTTCTTTCGTTGAAATGCAAGAGTTGGAATATTTCAGTAGCGTTCGGTTGTGGTTTACCGTGTAACAGTTAAATTTTCTTGATTTTTCAAAGTTCATTTTGAATTTCTATTGTTGAAATGCAAGAGTTGGAATATTTCAGGAGTGTCTGGTTGTGGTTTACCGTGTCAAAGTTAAATGTTCATGATTTTTCAAAGTTCATTATGAATGGCATTTGTTGAAATGCAAGAGTTGGAATATTTAAGTAGTTTTTACTTGTGGTTTACCTTGTCTCAGTTATATTATCCTGATTTTTCAATGTTCAATTTAATTTCTTTCATTGAAATTCAAGAGGTGGAATATTTAAGAAGTGTTTGGTTGTGGTTTACCTTGCCACAGTTAAATTTTCTTGATTTTTCAAAGTTCATTTTGAATTTCTTTCGTTGAAATGCAATAATTGGAATATTTCAGTAGTGTTTGGTCGTGGTTTACCTTGTCACAGTTACATTTTCTTGATTTTTCAAAGTTCATTTTGAATTTCTTTCATTGAAATGCAAGAGTTGGACTATTTCAGTAGTGTTTGGTTGTGGCTTACATTGTCACAGTTACATTTTCATGATTATTCAAAGCTCATTTGAATTTCTTTCGTTGAAATGCAAGAGTTGGAATATTTCAGTAGTGTTTGGTTATTGTTTAAATTGTCACAGTTACATTTTGTTGTTTTTTCATAGTTCATTTTGAATTTCTTTCGTTGAAATGCAAGAGTTTGAATATTTCAGTAGTGTTTGCTTTTGGTTTACCTTGTCACAGTTACATTTTCTTGATTTTTCAAAGTTCATTTTGAATTTCTTTCGTTGAAATGCAAGAGTTGGACTATTTCAGTGGTGTTTGGTTATGGTTTACCTTATCACAGTTACATTTTCTTGATTTTTCAAAGCTTATTTTGAATTTGTTTCGTTAAAAAGCAAGAATTGGAATATTTTTATCGTGTTTTCATTTGGTTGACATTGTCCATGTTGCATTCAATGTATTTTAAAATCTATAATTGAATTTCTTTTGAAGGCAATAACGAATTGGTCTATGCCCTGAGTGTTTGCTGAAGGTTTAAATTGTATCTGTTTCATTTTCTCTTTTATCTACTTAACTTTTGAATACTTTTAGCTGAAATTAGTGATCCTGTCTGATTATGTAGTGGTTGGTTATTTTTCAAATTCTAGCATTTGGAAATTATTGATTTTTAAAATTTAATTTCTAATACTAGTGTTTGGTTCTGGTTTACCTTGCCACATTTACACACATGTATACACATGTACACACATGTGCTTATCATGAGTGCTCATGATAAGTTAACCTAACATTTTCCGGTGAGTATGGTTAGGTTAGACTAGATTAAGTTAGGTTAGATTAGGTTAGGTTAGGTTAGCCTACGTACGCTTCACTTAGGTTAGCTTAGGTTAGGTGAGAGACATGCCCTAAGTTAGGTGTATGATTAGGTTAGGTTAGGTTAGCTTAAGTTAGGTTAGGTTAAGTTAGGTTAGGCTAGGTTAGCCTACGTACGCGCGCGTACGTAGGCTAACCTAGCCTAACCTAACTTAACCTAACCTAACTTAATCTAACCTAACCTAATCATACACCTAACTTAGGGCATGTCTCTCACCTAACCTAAGCTAACCTAAGTGAAGCGTACGTAGGCTAACCTAACCTAACCTAATCTAACCTAACTTAATCTAGTCTAACCTAACCATACTCACCAGAAAAGGTTAGGTTAACTTATCATGAGCACTCATGATAAGCACATGTGTGTACATGTGTATACATGTGTTTAAATGTGGCAAGGTAAACCAGAACCAAACACTAGTGAAATATTTCAACTCATACATTTCAAAGAAATAAATTCAAAATTAATTTGAAAATCAAGAAATTGTAACTGTGATTAGGTGAAACATAACCAAACTCCATTGAAATAATCCTACTCTTGCGTTTCAATGAATGAAATTTAACATGAACTTTGAAAAATAAAGAAAATCTACCTGCGACAAGGAAAACAATAACAAAACACTAATGAAATATTCCAACTCTTGCATTTCAACTAAATAAATTCAAATGAACTTTGAAAAATCAAGAAAATGCAACTGTGACAAGGTAAACCATACGCAAACACTACTTAAATATTCCAACTCTTGCATTTCAACGAAATAAATTCAAATTAACTTTGAAAAATCAATATAATGAAACTGTGACAATGTAAACCATAAGCAAACACTACTGAAATATTCCACCTCTTGCTTTTCAATGAAAGAAATTCAAAATGAGCTTTGAAAAATCAGGAAAATGTAACTGTGAGAATGTAAACCATAACCAAACACCACTTAAATAGTCCAACTCTTGCATTTCAACGAAATAAATTCTAAATGAACTTTGAAAAATCAAGAAAATGTAACTGTGACAATGTAAACCATAACCAAACACTACTGAAATATTCCAACTCTTGCATTTCAATGAAAGAAATTCAAAATGAACTTTGAAAAATCAAGAAAATGTAACTGTGACAATGTGAACCATAAGCAAACACTACTGAAATATTCCAACTCTTGAATTTCAACGAAAGAAATTCAAATGAGCTTTGAATAATCATGAAAATGTAACTGTGACGAGGTAAACCACAACCAAACACTACTGAAATATTCCAACTATTGCATTTCAACGAAATAAATTCAAAATTAAATTTTAAAAAACAAGAAAATGTAACTGTGGCAAGGTAAACCACGACAAAACACTTCTGAAATGTTCCAACTATTGCATTTCAATTAAAGAAATTCAAATGAACTTTTAAAAATCAAGAAAATGTACCTTTGACAAGGTAAACCACAAGCAAACACTACTGAAATATTCCAACTCTTGCTTTTCAACGAAAGAAATTCAAAATGAACTTTGAAAAATCAAGAAAATGTAACTGTGACAAGGTAAACCACAACCAAACACTACTGAAATATTCCATCTCTTGCATTTCAACGATAGAAATTCAAAATAAACTTTTAAAAATCAATAAAATGTAACTGTGACAAATTACACCACAACCGATCTCTACTTAAATATTCAAAAAATTGAATTTAAACGAAATAAATAAAAATGAACTTTTAAAAAACATCAAAATGTAACTGTGACAAGGTAAACCACAAGCAAACACTACTGAAATATTCCAACTCTTGAATTTCAAATATATTAATTCAAAATGAGCTTTTTAATAAAAAGAAAAATTAAATGTGAAATGTTAAATCAAAAACAAAAAATGCTGAAATATTCAAACTCTTACATTTAAAGGAAAGAAATTCAAATGAACTATGAAAAATCAAGAAAATGTAACTGTGACAAGGTAAACCACAAGCAAACATTACTGAAATATTCCAACTCTTGCTTTTCAACGAAAGAAATTCAAAAATGAACTTTGAAAAATCAAGAAAATGTAATTGTGACAAGGTAAAACACAACAAAAGAATAGTTAAATATTCCAAATCATGCATTTCAACGAAATAAATTAAAAATGAACTTTGAAAAATCAAGAAAATGTAACTGTGACAAGGTAAACCACAACCAAACACTACTGAAATATTCCAACTCTTGCATTTCAACGAAAGAAATTGAAAATGAACTTTGAAAAATCAGGAAAATGTAACTGTGACAATGTAAGCCACAACCAAACTCTACTGAAATATTCCAACTATTTAATTTCAATTAAATAAATTCAAAATGAGCATTTAAAAATCAAGAAAATGTAACTGTGACAAGCTAAACCATAACCATACACTACTGAAATAGTCCAGCTCTTGCATTTCAACGAAAGCAATACAAATTGAAATGTGAAAAATCATGAAGTTATGTCTTTGACCAGGTAAACCACGACCGTCCGCTAGTGAACTAGGCAAGGTCTTGCATTTCAAGGAAAGAAATTCTAAATGAACTTTGAAAAATCATGAAAATGTAACTGTGACAAGGTAAACCACAACCAAACACTACTGAAATAGTCCAACTCTTGCAATTCAACGAAAGAAATTCAAAATGAACTTTGAAAAAACAGGAAAATGTAACTGTGACAATGTAAACAAAAACAAAACACAACTGAAATATAACAAATCTTGCATTTCAACGAAAGAAATTATAAATGAACTTTTAAAAATCAATAAAATGTAACTGTGACAAGGTAAACAATAACAAAACACTACTGAAATATTCCAACTCTTGCATTTCAACGAAATAAATTCAATTGAACTTTGAAAAATCAAGAAAATGTAACTGTGACAAGGTAAACCAGAAGCAAACACTACTGAAATATTTCAACTCTTGCTTTTCAAAGAAATAAATTCAAAATGAGCTTTGAAAAATCATGAAAATGTAACTGTGACGAGGTAAACCACAACCAAACACTACTGAAATAGTCCAACTATTGCATTTCAATGAAATAAATTCAAAATTAAGTTTTAGAAATAAATAAAATGTAACTGTGGCAAGGTATACCACGACAAAACACTTCTTAAATATTCCACCTCTTGCATTTCAAGTAAATAAATTCAAATGAACTTTGGAAAATCAAGAAAATTTAACTGTGACAAGGTAAACCACAAGCAAAAGCTACTTAAATAGAACAACTAGTGAATTTAAAATAAAGAAATTCAAAATGAACATTTTAAAATAAATATACTTGATATGTTTCAAGGTAAAACAACACAAACCAATAATTCAAGAGTCCAGCTCTATAATTACATCGAAAAGACTTAAAAATGTAAAAGTAAATAAACTTTAAATTTCAATTTTACTATGTAAAACCCCAAAGACCACTCAAGTACAAGAAAAAATTGACTTTAAAAGAACGTCATTCAAATGAACAATGAAAAAAAAAGAAAATGTAAATTTTAAATTACAATAATCAACCACAACCAACAGAAATGTTCCAAATCTTTCTTATCCACTATCGACATTCACAATGAACTTTGAACAATCAAGAAAATGTAACTGTGACAAGGTAAACCACAACCAAACACTACTGAAATATTCCAACTCTTGCATTTCAACTAAAGAAATTAAAATGAACTTTGAAAAATCAAGAAAATGTAACTGTGACAAGGTAAACCATAAGCAAACACTACTGAAATATTCCAACTCTTGCTTTTCAACGAAAGAAATTCAAAAATGAACTTTGAAAAATCAAGAAAATGTAAATTTGACAAGGTAAACCACAACAAAACACTACTGAAATATTCCAAGTATTGCATTTCAACGAAATAAATTCAAAATGAACTTTGAAAAATCAAGAAAATGTAACTTTGACAAGGTAAACCACAACCAAACACTACTGAAATATTCCAACTCTTGCATTTCAACGAAAGAAATTGAAAATGAACTTTGAAAAATCAGGAAAATGTAACTGTGACAATGTAAGCCACAACCAAACGCTACTGAAATATTCCAACTCTTGCATTTCAATGAAAGAAATTCAAAATGAACTTTGAAAAATCAAGAAAATGTAACTGTGACAAGGTAAACCACGACCATACACTACTGAAATATTCCAGCTCTTGCATTTCAACGAAAGAAATTCAAAATGAACTTTGAAAAATCAAGAAAATGTAACTTTGACAAGGTAAACCAAGACCAAACACTACTGAAATATTCCAAGTCTTGCTTTTCAAGGAAAGAAATTCAAAATGAACTTTGAAAAATCATGAAAATGTAACTGTGACAAGGTAAACCAAAACCAAACACTACTGAAATATTCCAACTCTTGCAATTCAACGAAAGAAATTCAAAATGAACTTTGAAAAATCAGGAAAATGTAACTGTGACAAGGTAAACAATAACCAAACACAACTGAAATATTAAAACTAGTTAATTTAAAAGAAAGAAATTCTAAATGAACTTTTAAAAATCAAGAAAATGTAACTGTGACAAGGTAAACCATAACCAAACACTACTTAAATATTCCAACTCTTGCATTTCAACGAAAGAAATTCAATTGAACTTTGAAAAATCAAGAAAATGTAACTGTGACAAGGTAAACCACAACCAAACACTACTGAAATATTCCAACTCTTGCATTTCAAAGAAAGAAATTCAAAATGGGCTTTGAAAAATCAACAAAATGTAACTGTGACAATGTAAACCACGGACAAAAACTACTGAAATAGTCCAACTCGTGCATTTCAATGAAAGAAATTCAAAATGAGCTTTTAAAAATCAAGAAAATGTAACTGTGGCATTTTAAACCATAACCAAACACTACTGACATATTCCACATCTTAAATTTCAAAGAAAGAAATTCAAAAGTACTTTGAAAAATAAATAAAATTTAACAGTGCCAAGGTAAAACACATCCAAACACTACAGAAATATTCCAACTATTGCATTTCAACGAAAGAAATTCAAAATGAAATTTGAAAAATCAAGAAAATGTAACTGTGACAAGGTAAAACACAACCAAACACTATTGAAATATTCCAACTCTTGCATTTAAACAAAAGAAATTAAAAATGAACTTTTAAAAATCCAGAAAATGTAACTGTGACAAGTTAAACCACAACCGAACGCTACTGAAATATTCCAACTCTTGCATTTCAACAAAAGAAATTCAAAATGATCTTTGAAAAATCAAGAAAATATACCTGTGACAAGGTAAACCACTACCAAACACTACTGAAATATTCCAACTCTTGCATTTCAACGAAAGAAATTCAAATGAACTTTTAAAAATCAAGAAAATGTACCTGTGACAAGGTAAACCACAACCAAACACTGCTGAAATATTCCCACTATTTAAATTAAAATAAAGAAATTCAAAATTAAATTTTAAAAATTAATATAATGTAACTTTGACAAGGTAAACCACGACCAAACACTACTGAAATATTCCAGCTCTTGAATTTCAACGAAAGAAATTCAAAATGAACTTTAATAAATCAAGAAATGTAACTGTGACAAGGTAAACCACGACCGAACGCTACTGAAATATTCCAACTCTTGCTTTTCAAGGAAAGAAATTCTAAATGAACTTTGAAAAATCATGAAAATGTAACTGTGACAAGGTAAACCAAAACCAAACACTACTGAAATAGTCCAACTCTTGCACTTCAACGAAAGAAATTCAAAATGAACTTTGAAAAATCATGAAAATGTAACTGTGACAATGTAAACAAAAACAAAACACAACTGAAATATAACAAATATATCAATTCAAAGAAAGAAATTCTAAATGAACTTTGAAAAATCATGAAAATGTAACTGTGACAAGGTAAACAAAAACCAAACACTACTTAAATATTCCAACTCTTGCATTTCAACTAAAGAAATTCAATTGAACTTTGAAAAATCAAGAAAATGTAACTGTGACAAGGTAAACCACAACCAAACACTACTGAAATAGTCCAACTCTTGCATTTCAAAGAAAGAAATTCAAAATGAGCTTTGAATAATCATGAAAATTTAACTGTGACAAGGTAAACCACAACCAAACACTACTGAAATATTCCAACTCTTGCATTTCAACGAAAGAAATTCAAAATGAACTTTTAAAAATCAAGAAAATTTAACTGTGACAGATAAACCACAACCAAACACTTCTGAAATATTCCAACTCTTGCATTTCAATGAAAGAAATTCAAATGAACTTTGAAAAATCAAGAAAATGTAACTGTGACAAGGTAAACCACAGCCAAACACTACCGAAATATTCCAACTCTTGCTTTTCAACGAAAGAAATTCAAAATGAACTTTGAAAAATCAAGAAAATGTAAGTGTGACAAGGTAAACCACAACCAAACACTACTGAAATATTCCAACTCTTGCATTTCAACAAAAGAAATTCAAAATGAACTTTGAAAAATCAAGAAAATGTAACTGTGACAAGTTAAACCACAACCAAACTCTACTGAAATATTCCAACTCTTTCATTTCAACAAAAGAAATTCAAAATGATCTTTGAAAAATCAAGAAAATGTAACTGTGACAAGGTAAACCACAACCAAACACTACTGAAATATTCCAACTCTTGCATTTCAACGAAAGAAATTCAAATTAACCTTGAAAAATAAAGAAAATGTAACTGTGACAAGGTAAAACACAACCAAACACTGCTGAAATATTCCAACTCTTGCATTTCAACGAAAGAAATTCAAAATGAACTTTGAAAAATCAAGAAAATGTAACTGTGACAAGTTAAACCACAACAAAACACTACTTAAATATAAAATAACGTTAATTTAATATAATTGAATAAAATTTTATAATTTAAATAAAAATATCTTTTAAATTTTACAATGTAATCAAAAAAAAAACACTACTGAAATATTAAAACTCTTGCATTTCAACGAAAGAAATTCAAAATTAACTTTGAAAAATCAAGAAAATGTAACTGTGACAAGGTAAACCACAACCAAACACTACTGAAATATTCCAACTCTTGCAATTCAACGAAAGAAATTCAAAATTACCTTTGAAAAATCATGAAAATGTAACTGTGACAAGGTAAATCATAACCAAACACCACTGAAATATTCCAACTCTTGCATTTCAACGAAAGAAATTCAAAATGAACTTTGAAAAATCAGGAAAATGTAACTGTGACAAGGTAAACCATAACCAAACACTACTGAAATATTCCAACTCTTGCATTTCAATGAAAGAAATTCGAAATGAGCTTTGAAAAATCAAGAAAATTCAACGAAAGAAATTCAAAATGAACTTTGAAAAATCATGAAAATGTAACTTTGACAAGGTAAACCACAACCACACACTACTTAAATAGTCCAACTCGGGCACTTCAACTAAATAAATTCAAACTGAGCTTTGAAAAATCAGGAAAATGTAACTTTGACAAGGTAAACCCCAACCAAACACTACTGAAATAGTCCAACTCTTGCATTTAAACGAAAGAAATTCAAAATGAACTTTGAAAAATCATGAAAATGTAACTGTGACAAGGTAAACCACAAGCAAACACTACTGAAATATTCCAACTCTTGCATTTCAACGAAAGAAATTCAAAATGAAATTTGAAAACAAAATAAAATGTAAATGTGAAAAGGTAAACCACTACCAAACACTACTGAAATATTCCAACTCTTGCATTTCAACGAAAGAAATTCAAAATGAACTTTGAAAAATCATGAAAATTTAACTGTGACAAGGTAAACCACAACAAAACACTACTTAAATATTCCGACTCTTGCATTACAATGAAAGAAATTCAAATTAACTTTGAAAAATCAAGAAAATGTAACTGTGACAAGGTAAACCACATCCAAACACTACTGAAATATTCCAACTATTGCATTTCAACAAATGAAATTCAAAATGAACTTTGAAAAATCAAGAAAATGTAACTGTGACAAGGTAAACCACAACCGAACGCTGCTGAAATATTCCAACTCTTGCATTTCAACAAAAGAAATTCAAATGAACTTTGAAAAATCAAGAAAATGTAACTGTGACAAGGTAAACCACAACCAAACACTACTGAAATATTCCAACTATTACATTTCAACGAAAGAAATTCAAAATGAACTTTGAAAAATCAAGAAAATTTAACTGTGACAAGGTAAACCACAACCAAACACTACTGAAATAGTCCCACTCTTTCATTTCAAAAAAGTTAATTCAAAATGAGCTTTGAAAAATCAAGAAAATGTAACTGTGACAAGGTAAACCACAACCAAACACTACTGAAATATTCCAACTCTTGCATTTCAACAAAGGAAATTCAAAATGATCTTTGAAAAATCAAGAAAATGTAACTGTGACATGTTAAACCACAACAGAACGATAATTAAATATTAAAACTCTTGCATTTCAAAAAAAGAAATTCAAAATGAACTTTGAAAAATCAAGAAAATGTAACTTTGACAAGGTAAACAATAACAAATAACTACTGAAATATTCCAACTCTTGCATTTCAACGAAAGAAATTCAAAATGAACTTTGAAAAATCAAGAAAATTTAACTGTGACAAGGTAAACCACAGCCAAACACTACTGAAATATTCCAACTCTTGCATTTCAATGAACGAAATTCAGAATGAACTTTGAAAAATCAAGAAATTGTAACTATGAGAAGGTAAGCCACAACCGAACATTACTGAAATATTCTAACTCTTGCATTTCAACGAAACAAATTCAGAATGAACTTTGAAAAATCATGAAAATATAACTGTGACAAGGTAAACCACAACCAAACACTACTGGGATGGGTTTGGGGGTCCAGTGTTGGCTTTTGGGGGTCTGGGTGGGCCTTTGGGGCGCTGGGGGACCGGTGGAGGGCCTTTGGGGCACCGGTGGCCCTTTGGGAGCCCGGGGGACCTTTGAGAACCATGGGAGGGCATTTGGGGCAGTTGGGGGCCGGTGGATGGCCTTTGGGACCCCGTTGGTCCTTTGGGAGCTCGATTGGGCCTTTGGGGGGCCCGGGGATGGCCTTTGGGGTCTGGGTGGGCCTTTGGGGGCGCCGGTGGCCCTTTGGGAGCTTGGGGGGCCTTTGAGGGTCCGGGGGGACAGTTGGGGGCCTGGGGGCATTTGGGGACCGGTGGAGGGCCTTTGGGAGCTTGGGGGGCTTTTGAGGACCGGGACTTCCTTCGGGGTTGGGGTAGGAGGATTGGAACCCTTTGGGGTTGGGTTAGAGGACCTCACAACACTGTTCAAATGAAACTTGTGTATTATAACGACCACAGAGTTTCACCATTAAATTCTCTTCTAAAATCTTTCCTAAAATCATCTTTTAAAATGTCTCTAACCGTTTCGCCGAAATAGTTCCATAACCTGTCTAAAACGGTTTCGCCCAAATAATCCCTAAACGTAAATTCAGCGTGTTCCTTTGTTATTGGCATCTCTGCGCTAACGCATTTCAAATTAATATGAAACCTTTTCGCGCGCTAAAACAATTCATCGCTAAGATGCTTCTTGCCTAATTGTTTCCATGGCCTTTGGTTATTAATATCCTTTGGAGTTCGACCAAAAGAGTTGTTTCCGAGTCAAAGACATTAATGACTTAGATCTATTCCTGGAGAATCGTTTCTAGGCAAAAATTTTTAAAGTCTGATAGATGATGTCATTGATTGATTGATCTGTCAAGAAAGGGAAATTAATTTGTTGTTTCTAAGGGGAATTATTGATTCACGATAGGTGAATTGAGGTCGACAGCACAGGTGTTCCAAATTCCGAGTTTTTGTTGTTGTACGCTCTCAGCGAATGTCAAGGTCGTTGTTGTTGTTGTGAAATTTAGGTCATTGACCCCATTACGTAATCTTTCTCCCTATGGACTCTATGACCATATTAGGACCCCCGTCAGCATTAAAAATGCTGTACGAACCACGTGGTTCGTACGGGACTCAATAAGGCATCTCTACTGAACAATCACTTTTTGCATGGGTGAATACAAAACCGACGCAACAAAACAGGAATAGAAACAAAAAAAGAAGATTCTTAAATGGCCCGATAAAAATACAAGAATAATATCGAAAGCTCTCAACAGTCTTGTACCCATCCTAAAGCCAATAAATTTTACTACATGGTTTTAACTCTCTATAAAACTTCAGAAAGCTTAGTTTTCAAAGCTTTCAAAGCTTAGTTTTTCAGAATTCTACACATACAGGAAAATATCCCGAGCCAGTTTGTTTGGATCAGTTTTTCAAAAATATGTTGCGCGACACTAATTTTTTTTTTCATTTTAAGATTTAATGTCGCTCTTTACTTTCACCGGAAACACTTTGTTTTTCAAATTAATTTTTCTTTAGAATGTTTAGTGGGCGGTATGCCGGTAACCCTTCTCCATTTTATGGTAACTTATGTTACCAAAAACATGCTTTCGTCCAATCTCAATGGTTGTCACTGAACCATTTGAACCAGGCATTTACGCAGGAATTTCTTTCGGGGGAGGAGGGCAGTAGCAAAAACACTTTTTATTTGATAATTTGAATAGGAAATGCTCAGAAACTTGAAAAAATATAGAATTTCTGGGAGTCCAAACCCCGATTCTCCAACCTCCCCGCGTTTTTGAAATTGGCTATGAAAGCTGTTAAAATCTTTGATTTAAGTTTATTTGACTTGCAAAATTTTAAAAGCTTGTTTTTTTTCAAAGGTAGTTGCAGAATATCATTATGCAAAACACTTAAATTCCCCCTTGCTAGGAAATAGAAAAATTGGAAATGTTAAACTAACTTAGTGCCTGGCTTCTTAATTAAAAACATAAAATGGTGGTCTTAATTTTCTGATCGGAGGCCATATGGGTCCAGGAGGTGTGTGCGGGGTCCCAAAGGGTGTTTAAGTGAAATCCAGCAGCCTTTAGTTTTAAACGGACGCGAAGTCTTAAAATTTCTTTGAGCAATGTCTCAGGTTTCTACTATGATTTGTTCTTTATGACGAGGGTAAGGTGAAGGGGGGGGGATAAAGGAGAGACTCACTCTTTACACTCTTTACAACATCTGTTCTATTACTTTGACGGTGAAACAGGAAGCTGTATCTATAAAAAGAAAACTCAGTTTTCCAGATGAAACCTAACCACAGCTCTTTTATCTCCCTCAACTTCGTCTCAGGCCAAAGATTGTGAAATAGCTGTAATGTCATGGTTGGCGCATATTACTAAAATTTTAATCTGGTGCCTTGGGGTGCCTAAAAGTGCCTTTTGGGACCCTCCGATTAGTTTTCACTCAAAAATGTATTACATCTTACAGTTCTTAGAATAAGAATTTTTCAAACTGTCTGTGATCATCCATTCTATATGATGAGTCTGGTGAAAAATAATATAACGGAAACAATATTACTCTTTACTAAGATGACATTACTAGAGAGAATATGGAAGAAAAAGTGGATTTGAAGCAGAAAACCAAACCAGCGTTGAAATGAAATATAAAAATACGCAGTTCACTTACCTCCTTTAACTTCATCCGAATCCAAAGGTTGTTTAAGAGCTGTAATATCGCGGAATGTACATAAAAATAGAACAACAATGTCTCGTTCGTTTTTTATCGGCGCTATCTGAAGCAGAAGCCATAACGGTGTTTCTAAATGAGAAATAACTTGCATTACTTTTGTGTCATGACTTGTTTGTTTTTGAAAGTGCATTATTTATTTTTGAGAGGTCCTGAAAGTGCATTCATTCAGTATTTTTCCTTTTTGCGGTTATTTAAAGGCTGAGAGACAAAATTTATTTAAATACCAAAGAAAATAACAACACCAGCTCCATAGTCACCCCGAGAAGCAGAAAAATTGTTCGAAAGGATGGGAGGGACAAAATTCAGTAATATCCACCACCTAAGCCAATCCGATAAAATTTTATTATAACAGTTCGCCGATAGTACATCCCTATTTACCAAAGCCTTTTGATTGGTTCATATTTGATTCGCTTAGAAAACTATTTTAGTAATAGGTACAGTATACAATTGCGAGTAATATGTGAGAGAATTAGTCCCCCATCTTGAGCAACAAGTAAAATCACTTTTTCACACCGAATGCAGTGATGTGTGTCCAATTTTCTTTCTTGTGTTTTTTTCTGTCACCACTAGTAGGACGCTGGAACATCATAGAGAGATTTTTAGGGATCATATAAAAGCAAATTGCTGCATCTAGTGCATTAAGCCATTGGTACATATAAAGGCCTATCTAATTCCTTTGAAACAAAACCTGGGTCATCTCTATTAGTAGGCAATATGTAATGGACAGGGTGGAGTTCCATTTACAGATTATAGAAAACATGAAGTTATACCTATAATGTTTACATTTGCTTTCTCTGCGAATCTTAATTTTGATAGCAAAATTAAGCTATATTTTGTTTTGCTAAAAACAGATTTGTTTTTGACAAATAAATAAAATTTGTTAGACAAATAAATAATGTTTTATATTTATAAATATAACCTAGAAAATAATTTCTGTGTCATCTTTAAAAGTACCCATAAGACTTTCTAGCCGTAAAGGAATTCTTTTCAATTTTATATCGACTAAGAAATTGGAGCAAGTTATTTCACGTTTTCCTTATAATATGAAAATCACATTCAAATTTCTTTTTCCAGGGACCCTGCTTTCAGCATAGGAAATTGATTATTTTTTAATTAAAATAGTCTGTTTTTCTTTGTCTCAAGAGCTGATGGCATAATATTCTTGTCGAAATTATGTTTAGTCAAGCGGAGACATTTCTAACCAAGTGGAAAACAAATGCAATTCAGAAAATGAACAAAAATTCTCAATGACGATTTGAACCTGGTAACAGCGCTTTAAGGTTTACAAAACTAAATTCAAACGAGCTCTTGAACTCGAACGAAAAAAATTCAGCAGGTCAGATGAAACCTGAATTCAAACTGTGTAAAAAAGACTAAAGGTAAGAGCTCAGAGGATACGAATAACTTCCACGTTACTAATGTTGCATCCGCAAAGCATCAAAAGTTTCATATTCTGAAGGGGGCATTCATGCAAATTCAAAAACAGCAAAAATATTGTGGCCCTGAAGCTTACAAATAACATTTTAAAGTTAGATGTTTTCACATTCAATGCTGGACTAGCTAAATACAATTCGACATAGGTTTGGCTTTTGCGGTTTCAGATCCCAACGTTCGTCAAGGTCACACATGTGAAAGCTCCGTTTTTTTGTTATATAACACTCACTAATGATCAATCTCTTGTGGTAAAGGGCCGCATGTAATGAGTGATCCGTGCCAGTAATAACAGAAAATCCAAAAATTATTTTTAAAATTTCAAAAGACTGGGTTTTTAGCGACTTTTCCCAAATAGACTCAGTAAGAGCGGTTTGAAAAAATCGACTATGTCAAGTCAATAGTCAAAGAGTAGTCAACAGTTGCCACTACAGAGGGTAGAACACTTGAAATTGAAAGCAGTTCAACTGAGGTTCAAGGTTAAAACGCACTCTACATGTTCATCTATCCCCAAGGTACATTCATTTATCTTCAGTACCTATACCCAAGTAAAATCCATACCAGACTATGAATATTTAAGAATTGGCACTTACTGTTTTTCTTATACAGCAAGATTTCGAATTGCTCTTGTTCTTGGTTATCTAAAGAGTAATCGAGCTTTGCTATGGTGTCCTTTTCAGTATATTCACCATACATAAACTGACAGCGACAAGATTTCTGCATCACCTACAAGAGAAAAGAAACAGTTTAATGAATTGTCACTGTTGTCAGAAGGGGTTAATTTGTCTCTTTTCTGTGCAAAAAAGTTGCTTTTTTGAAGCGGCTACTAATTGAATTTTTGCATTGATACATTTTTAACGATAATTATACTTACACCTTAAGCGTATTTTTGCATTTTGGGCAGCGGTATCTTGTACTAGTGCATCTTTTAACCGTATACCTATAAAATATTGAAATCTTAGCGCCAAGAGTGGGGGCTAAGGGGATGGCAAGCAGTCCTTCTCATATATGAGTTAGTTTCTATTCGTTTTAGGTCATAGCATCGGTCTTTACTTTTATTTGAAAAAAAACCTTTTAAAAACTTTCAATTTGGTCTCTATCAACATAATAGTTAGATTTATCCAAACAAATGAAGGGAGCTGCCGAACCCCGCAATTATCTAAACTTCTATGTTCCAATGCTACGAAAACGATAATTACCATGAAAAATTGTACCCCATAAAATTTCACATTATCGACTGTAATTCTTCAGGTCAAAGATTCTTAATTTTGTAGTTGGGTTAGAAGGGGAGGTCTTCAGATAATTCTTGCTCATAAGGGATATCTTCTAACCGTTCTATCTCTGGGCTGTGTTTATATTTCACTAAAGTAAAAGGGAAGCTATTAGTTCTTCAGCATCTTTAGAAGGTGCCTACTCCAAAAATATTCATACAAATGAAAGGAGGTTGAGGCTCAATTCCCTTCCATATTGGTCGTAAGGGCCCTTCATGAACAGTCTAAAAACGTTTGCCTAAAATTACACTTTTTGAGGCTGAGGACTAAAATTTTTTTAACTAACATTCCACCATGCGGAATTGTGGGCGCTGGAACTCAGAGGCTATATAAATAGCTTTGTGGTGCATCGAAATTGAAAATCTCTGAATTTTTGCTCCCCACTAGGCTCTTCACTAATAGCTTGTGTAAACTAAAACTAAATTGCCGTGAGTATTATTGAGTGAGCTGTCACCCAAGGGAAGTGAGAGCCACCAAGAGACACCTGAAGTGGAATTTTTTCCAGTTACTATACAAACAACCAATAATAACCGATCATTTTCCACGGACTACAGACATACCTAGGGTTAAATGGGTCGCCATGTGACATTTTGCACTCAGAAATTTTAGACGCTTTGTAAAAAGCTTTCTAGTACGTCAAGATAAATTGAAAATTTCTGAATTTTTGCTTGATAGCATTTTTGTCAGGACCCAGCAAAAAAAAAAAATGCAAAAATGGGCACTTAGCTATGGCATAATATCTTTTGTTTCTGCAAACGAGCACTAGGATATCGAAATTTCGTTTGAACAATCCCTCTGTTGATACTTTGTGCCTATTGGTCACATCGCCGCTGGTGGAAAAAAAAAACGAATTCAAATGCAAAAATAAATGAAGAGACACCAGTTACCACACTTCTCGGTAAACATATATTTTTGGGGGAGAGGATAGAGGCTTAACCTTTCTGGTCTGTGGTTTTCCAACACGATAATTTGATAGCACAATATTTATCAGCATCGTCCCTTTTTTATGAATGGTTAATTTGACAGAAAAACATGACAAGTCTGATGGTGCAATTTTCGTCAAGACTGCGTAATTTTCCGGAGTGCTTAATTTTCCGGAGTGCGTAATTTTCCGGAGTGCTTTCCTCCTTTTCTAAAACTATGCAAACATCCTTTTTTCCAAGAAATTTCTGTGTGTAAAATTAAACTTACTGAAGTCTGCATAATAGAATTAGCATTAAAAGAACATTTTTAAAGTGTAAAATTGTATTAAGGTTATTCTTTTTTAAAGTTTCTATTGACAAAGGTCACTCCAATCTTAATGTTCATTACCATGAATAGTCTGTTATAGTTTCAACAAAAACTTTTTATAAGTATTGTTCTTTTTTGTTTGGAAAATCGTTTATCTGTACATATGTGACAATCAATTAAAACACTGTTTTGAATCTGTTTGAATCAGTTTCAACTCAGTGTATATATGAGGACGAGAAGTATTCGCGGTAGTGAACAGTAAAGGTAGAACAAACCTCTTCAATAGTAGGCGAAACTGAAAGAAGCGGAAATTTAAAAGCTATCACAGGCAGCGTAATAGCGCTGCCAAAGTAAAAAGCGATAAGGGCACAACATATTATCTTTGTTTTCTTTCTTTCTATTTTAGACCAGAACACTTTGTATTAAAGGAGGTATCGTAGAAACTTCGAAAAGTGCTCATTCTATTGGAAATTGAAATGGCTAGTGCCCTTTTTAATAGTCGAAAGTAATAAGAGGGTAACCAACCCCCTCCCACGCCCATCATTACCTCAAACACATCGAATCAAAATGTTGAATTAGCCATTTTGTTCGGCGTAGATGAAAGGTCCGGAAATTATGTACCCCCCCAGGGCCCTAAGGGCAAGGGTTGCAAGTTATGTCCTGGGGGTATATAATTTTTTTTATAGAAAGCGTGGTCGTATAAACTTCTGAATGGGGTCATTGGATTGGTAATCAGACGTTCTAGTGCCCTTTTTAAGATGGGCCATTTGCTGTCGTAGATACTTCAAAAAAGCCTCATTTGATTGGAAATTAGAAGAGCTAGTGCCCTTTATAACAGTCAAAAGTGATCGGAGGGCAGCAAGACCTTCCCCACGCCCATCAATTCCCAAAAGACATCTAATCAAAATTTTTAGATAGCCATTTTGTTCAGCGTAGTTGAGAGCTCTGGAAATTATGTCTTTGAGGATGACAACCTCCTCCCCCACAGCCTTCAGCGCAAGGGTTTTAAATTATACCCTAGGGCATATAAGGTTATCACGGAAAGTTTGTTCGTACAAACTCCGGAGGGGGCTCAGCGGACGGAAATCAAATGTTCCAGTGCCTTTTTAAGTGTCAAAGTGATCGCGGACAGCCGCCCTTCCCCCTCCCCGCGTGTCGGTAGAAACTTTGAGATAGCCATTTGTTCAACATAGTCCAAGATCATATAATTAGCTCTTTGGGGCTGACATAATCTCCCAGAATCTGGGGTAAGGGTTGTAAGTTATGCCCAAGGGGCATATAAGACCGAAACATATATATGCCCAAAACACATTCAATTGAAATTTTGAGACAACCGTTATGTCTTCAATAGTTCAAAAATCATAAAAATGTCTTTAGGGTGGACACAATCCTCCCAGAGCTTAATGGAAAGGGTTGTAAGTTATGCCCCGGGGCATATAAGGTTTTTATAGAACGGATGGTCGCATAAACTTTGGATAGGATGAAGCTCATTGGATTGGAAGTCGTAAGTTTTAATGCCCTTTTTAAGAGTCAAAAGTGAATGGAGGGCAGTCAGCCCTCCCCCAAGCCTATTATTCCCCAAAAGACATCCGATCAAAATTGTAAGAGAGCTATTTTGTTCAGCATTGTTGAAAGGATTCAGCGTTGCGCAAAACTACCACAAACCACTATCAATAAGTAATTGAAAGTAAAAAAGAACAGAAAGCGCAAATTATGTTCTGGTCTTGAGAAGGCATGAGGGTTACAGGCACAAACTCATGTTAATTTTTGCTCGTTTTGTCTTTGACTCGGCTATTTATTGTAATTAATTAAAAAAGATTTTTCAACAAAATAAGTTTTTACAAGAAAGTAAAGAACTCCATTAAACCAAAATGAACACAAATAGAATCAAATAATCTACCAAGAATAAAACTACCACAAATCAGTATCAATAAATAAATGAAACCCAAAACAAACATGGATTAAAATAAATAAGAATCAAACTCAAAGCCAGAAGAAATTAATATCAGTAGGGTTCTAAACCCCAACCTTTCTGAAAGCAAAATACAATTTTTACTTTACTGAAAAATGAATTTACTGAAAAAATCTGCATTGTCAGTTTAATGTACTTATGCTGATATTTATTCCTTAAAATCTTAATTTATTTTTGATTCCTTAAAGTTAGAAAAGTGAAAACATTTACAATATTTTTTTCAGTAAAGTACAAATTATATTCTGGCTCTTAGAAAGCTTGGAGTTTAGAACCCTAATCATATTAATATCTGCTCGTTTTGAGTTTGACTCTTATTTTTTTAATTCCTGTTTGTTTTGGAATTAATTGATTTATTGATACTGATTTCTGGTAGCTGTATTCTTGGTAGATGATTTGATTCTATTTTTGTTCATTTTGGTTTAATAGAGTTCTTTACTTTCTTTTAAAACCTATTTTGTTGAAAAAGTTTTTTAAATTAATTTCTGTTCGTTTTATATTGACAGTGACTTTTTCAGGGAGAAAGACTGAGCCTCTTCTAAAGTTATCCAACCATCCCTTCTATAAAACCTTAAAAAACCATCGGCATAGCTTACAACCCTTGCCCCTAATCTCTGGGGATTGTTTCAACCCCAAGGGGCTTGTTATATGATATGTTTACAATTTTGAATAGAATAGCTATCTCAGAATTTCTATTAGAGACACATCGGGACAATACAACGTGTGTGTGTGCGGGGAAAGGGGGGGGGGGTAACTGCGCGCCAATCACTTTTACTCTTAAAAAGAACACTTGAGTGTCCGATTACCAGTCCAATGAGCCCCCTCCGAAGATTATATGACCAAGCTTTCTATGAAAACCTTACATGCCCCCAGGGCATAGCTTACAAACGTTGCCCTGAGGCCTGGGGGTTTTGTTATCCTCAAAGACATAATTTCCAGACTGTTCTGATACGCTGAACAAAATGGCTGTCTCTAAATTTTGATTGGAAGTATCTGGGGAAATTATGGGCGTGGGGGGGTGGTATTTTTCCTTTGATCACCTTCTACTAATATAAAAAGGCACTAGTCTTCTCAATTTCCAATCAAATGATCCTTTTTTGAAGCTTCTACGACAAAACTTTCTATAAAACCTTATATGCTCCAAGGGCATAACTTAAGACCCTTGTACTGAGGGTTATGGGGGGAGGATTGACATCCTCAAAGCCATAATTTCCAGACCTTCCAACTACGATGAACAAAATGGCCATATCTACATGTTAATCAGAAATGATTGGGGAAATGATGGGCGTGGGGGGAGGTTCTCCCTCCGAATACTTTCGATTATTAATAAGGGCAATAACCCTTTCAATTTCCAAACAAATAAGCCCTTTTTGAAATTTTACGTCAATGCTTTCTATAGAAACATACTCCCAGGACATAACTTACAACCTTAGCTCTGAGGGCTGTGGGGTGTTGTAATCTTCAAAGACCTAATTTCCAGACCTTTAAACTAAGTTCAACAAAATGGCTATCTCCAAATTTTGATTGGATTTGTTTGGAGAAATGGTGGGTGTGAGAGGGGGTTAGTTACTCTTCATTCACTTTCGACTATTAAAAAGTGAACTAGCCCTCTCAATTTCCAATTTGAATGGGCCCCTGTTGAAGTTTCTACGACAACGCTATCTATAAAAACCTTCTATGCGCCCAAGGCATAACTTACAACCTTTGCCCTTGGGACTCCGGGGAGTTTGCCATCCTGAAATACATAATTTTCAGAACTTTCAAATATGCTGAACAAAAGGGTTATATCAAAACTTTGATTGGATGTGTTCGGGGAAATGGTGGGTGTGCGACGGCGTTAGTTGCCTTCCAATCCTTTTCAACTATTAAAAAGGGCACTAGCCATTTTAATTTCCAATCGAATGAGACCTTTTTGAAATTTCTACGACAACGCTTTCTATAAAAACCTTATATGCCCCCAGGGCAAATATTACAACCCTTGCCCTGAATGCTAGAGGGGGGGGGTTGTCATCCTCAAAGACCTGATTTCCAAAACTTTCAACTACGTTGAACAAAATGACTATCTAAAAACTTTGATTGGATGTGTTTGGGGAAAAGATGGGCGTGAAATGGGGGATAGTTGCCCTCCAATCACTTTCGACTATTAAAAAGGGCACTAGCCCTATAAAAGGGTTCAATTACGTTGAACAAAATGGCTATCTGAAAATTTTGATTGGATGTGTTTGGGAGAAAGGTGAGCCTGAGAGGGGGTTAGTTGCCCTCCAATCACTTTCTACTATTAAAAAGGACACTAGCCCTTTGAATTTGCAATCAAATGAGCCCCTTTTCAAGTTTTCTACGACAAATTTTTCAGTAAAAACCTTATATGCCCCCAGGGCATAACTTACAACCTTACCCCTGAGGGCTCTGGGAGGACTCCTATCCTCAAAGACCTAATTTCCAGAACTTTCAACTACGTTGAAAAAATGGCTGTCTGAAAATTTTGATTGGATGTGTTTGGGAAAATGGTGGGTGTGAGAGGGGGGTAGTTACCATCCAATCACTTTAGACTATTAAAAAGGCACTAGCCCTTTGAATTTCCAATCAAATTCAAATTGAATTTCCCTTTTCAAGTTTCTACGACAAATTTTTCAGTAAAAACCTTATATGCCCCCAGGGCATAACTTACAACCTTACCCCTGAGGGCTCTGGGAGGCTGCCATCCTCAAAGACCTAATTTTCAGAACTTTCAACTACGTTGAAAAAATGGCTGTCTGAAAATTTTGATTGGATGTGTTTGGGAAAATGGTGGGTGTGAGAGGGGGGTAGTTACCATCCAATCACTTTAGACTATTAAAAAGGCACTAGCCCTATCAATTTCGAATTAAGTGAGCCCCTTTTGAAGTTTCTACGACAACGCTATCTATAATAACTTTATATGCTCCCAGGGCATAACTTACAACCTCTGCCCTGAAGGCTCTGAGGGGTTTGCCATCCTCAAATACATAATTTCCAGAACTTTCAACAACGTTGAACAAAATGGCTATCTCTAAGCTTTGATTGAATATGTTTGGGGAAGTGGTGGGCTTGAGAGAGGGGTTAGTTGCCCTTCAATCACTTTCGACTATTAAAAGCGCACTAGCTCTTTCAATTTTTAATCGAATGAGCCCTTTTTGAAGTATCTACAACATTGCTTTCTATAAAAAAAACCTTATATGCCCCCAAGGCCTTACAACCCCTGCCTCGAGGGTGTGGGGAGGGGGTGTTATCCTAAAAGACATAATTTCCAGAACTTTCAACTACGTTGAAGAAATGGCTATCTCAAAATTGCGATTTTATGTCTTCGGGGAAATGGTCAGCGTGAGAGAGCTGCCCTCCAATCATTTTCAACTATTAAAAATGGCACTAGCCATTCAATTTCCAATCGAATGAGCCTTTTTTGAAATTTCTACGACAACGTTTTCTATAGCAACCTTATATGCCCCCAGGGAACAACTTACAACCCTTGGCCTGAGGGCTGAGGGGGGGGGGCGGTTGTCATCCTTGAAGCCTAATTTTCACAACTTTCAACTACGTTGAAGAAAATGGCTATCTAAAAATTTTGATTGGAATGTTTGGGGAAAAAATGGGCGTGAGAGAGGGGTTAGTTGCCCCCCCCCCATCACTTTCGACTATTAAATAGGGCACCATCCCTTTGAATTTCCAATTGAATGAACCCTTTTTCAAGTTTCTACGACAAAGTTTTCTTTGAAGACTGTGGGGGGAGGGTCCTGCTCAAAGATATAATTTCCAGAATTATCAAATGCTTTGAAAAAAATGGCTATATCAAAATTTTGATTGAACGTGTTTGGGGAAAATGAGGGTGTGAGAGGGGGGTTAGTTGCCCTAGAATCACTTTCGACTATTAAAAAGTGCACTAGCCATTTTAATTTTCAATCGAATGATCCCTTTTTGAAGTTTCTACGACAACGCTTCCTATAAAAACCTTATACGCCCCCAGGGCATAACTTACAAACCTGGCCTTGAAGGCTTTTGGGGGGTTGTAATCTTCAAAGACCTAATTTCCAGAACTGTCGACTACGATCAACAAAATGGTTATCTCAAAATTTTGTTTGGATGTGGTTGGGGAAAAGGTGGGCGTGAGAGGGGGGTTAGTTGCCCTCCAATTACTTTCGACTATTAAAAAGGGCACTAGCCCTTTGAATTTCCATTCGAATGAGCCCTTTTTGAAGTTGTTACGACAAAACATTCTATAAAAACCTTATACACCCCAGGGTATAATTTCAAACCCTTGCCCTGAGGGCTGTGGGGGGCTTGTCATCTTCAAAGACTTAATTTCCAGAACTTTTACTGCGTTCAACAAAATGAACATCTCAAAATTTTGATTGGATGTGTTTGGGGAAAAGGTGGGCGTGAGAGGGGGGTTAGTTGCCCTCCAATCACTTTCGACTATTAAAAAGGGCACTAGCCCTTCAAATTTCCAATCGAATTAGCCCTTTTTAAGGTTTCTACGACAAAGCTTTCTATAAAAGCTTATATGCCCCCAGGGCATAACTTATAACCCTTGCCCTGAGGGCTCTGGGGGGAGTGTCCTCCTCAAAAACATCATTTCCATATGGAAATCAACTACGTTGAACAAAATGTATATCTCAAAATTTTGATTGGGTGTGTTTGGGGAAATGGTGTGCGTGGAAGGGGTGTTAGTTGCCTTCCAATCACTTTCGACTATTAAAAAGGGCACTAGCTATTCCAATTTCCAATCGGATGAGCCCTTTTCAAAGTTTCTACGATAACTCCTTCGATACGAAGTACCCTGTTCTAAAGGAAAAAAATAAATAATATATCTTGCCAAACTCGTTCTTTACTTAGGCAGCGCTATTGCGCCAGTGCTTCCATTTCTACTATATTTTAGAGTAGACTACTTTATTTTGAATGTTTCTCCTCTCTTTAGTACTGTATTTCTACTTAAAATTTTGATTTTCCACTTGTTTCCTTTCCGAGCCTATGAATTTTTGTTACGGAAATAGGAATTTTGGATACAACGGCGGGATTTCAGCAAAAGCAATTGACAAACGTTCTTGTTTTCATCGGACTTGGATAGACCCGTGAAATTTGAAACAAAATAACCAACGGGGAAGGACTGAAGGTTTGATTTTTGGAACTGGGTGGCATCAATCAAGACGCCAAGTGGAGAGCTAAAGTTCACTAGCGCTCTTCATGTCATTCGGTTTATTTATGGACTTCCCTGCTCAAATGTCGTTGTGGAAAGACTTTTCAGCGTTCTGAAAACAGTAAAAAATGAAAATAGGAATGTGCTCAAAAACGTATCTTTGACTGCGACGATTTCTGTAAAGTAAGGAATGAAGCGTAAAGGCCCCCTATGTTGGCCGAAAGTTTAAAGAAAAAATTAAGTCTGTGAAATCTGATGCGACTGCGTCCGAATGCGTCACTGTTTTAGGCATTGGGAAAGACAATGGGGATGGCGACGGGAACGGTGACTCAAGGTATTAATCTTAGCATTTGGTCTTTCCTCTTAAATCTTATTATTTGGTAATTCTCATTGAATTCTTCTGAATTCAAATTCAAGTGTGTCTATATTCGTCATTTCCTAGAAAACTGGGAGGCAGGTAGCAGTACAGTCTACAATAGTTACAATAGAACAATTCAAAAGATCAGAATGCAGGCGCTGTCCTTAAATCAAGCTTTAAGTGATTTATTTTTTCTACTATACTTTGCTACAAATTAACAACTAAATATAAAAAAGTCAAACAAAAATAATCCGTGGAAAAGCGACCGGTTGGATATCATTCATGCCAATCCTTCGTACCAATTCAAATAAAAACAAGGGTGTTGCAAAAGTAGTAATAGAGAAGGAAAAAATAATGGCAAAGACAGACAAATAAGTAAAATATATCCAAATGGTCCAGAGTATCAGATATGGACCCGGAATCTTCAAATCAAACCGAACTTAACTAGTCGATAAATACAAAGCATTGTTTTAAACGTCAAAAGAAGATTTTTTGGTACACGTTGCAAAATAAGTCGTCTTGAACAAATACTATTAAAAGTCAGCCTAATAAGTCTTAACTTGTAACTTGGCATGAAGTCAGAAAAAAGGGAAACTTTTAGGGATTTTCCACCAGCCTTTTAGGGATTGAAAAAATTTGAAGTGAAACACTAGTAATATAGCGTAAGAATAAATTTTGTTAGCATTCCTATCAAACAGTTCGTGGTAACGAACTGTAAGTAAGGAGCGACCCGGCTCAATGTTAACCGAAACTCTAGAAAATGGGTTTTTGATACCAATAGATATATCAAAAGAATCAGATTTCAATGCTGATTTCAAATATATAAATTTCATAAAGTTTAGTGCTACCCATCAAAAGTTACGCGCCTGAGAAAATTTGGATGATTTTCAAAAAAAGTGGGAAAGACACCCTAAAAGTTATAGAACCTTAATGAAAATCACACCATCATATTCAGCGTATCAGAGAACCCTACTGTAGAGGTTTCAAGCTCCTATCTACAAAAATGTGGAATTTTACATTTTTTGCCAGAAGAAAGATCACGGATGCGGGTTTATTTGTTTGTTTGTTTGTTTGTTTGTTTGTTTGTTTTTTGTTTTTTTTTCCCCAGGGGTGATCGTATCGACCCAGTGGTCCTAGAATATCGTAGGAGGGCTCATTGGAACGGAAATAAAAAGTTCTAGCGCCCTTTTTTAGTTACCAAAAAAATGGAGGGCAACTAGGCCCCCTCCTACGCTTATTTTTTTTCCCAAAGTCACCCGATCAAAATTTTGAGATAGTCATTTTGTTCAGCATGGTCGAAAATATGATAAATATGTCTTTTAGGATGACTTAATCCCCCGAAGTTCCCAGAGGGAGGGCTAAAAGTTATGAACTTTACCCAATGTTAACATATAGGCTAGTATTGGTTATTGGGAAGTATACAGAAGTTTTCAGGAGGTTTTTTTTCTGGTAGTGGGAGGGAAGGGTGGGTCGGTGGTTATGTTGGAGGATCTGTTCATGAAGAAAGTTTTCATGGGGGAAGGGAAATTGCCATGAAGGGGGCGCCGGACTTGCCAGCATTATTTATTGGTTATTGGGAAGTATACAACCATTTTCAGGAAGGATTTTTTCTGGAGGGGGGGCTAGAGGAGGGGGTTACTCTGGAGAATATTTCCGTGGAGGATGTTTCTTTGGGGTAAGGGACATTTCTATGAAGGGGGTGCCAGATTTCCAAGCATTATTTAAGAAACGATCAGAAATTAAATAAAAAAAAACAAGTTTTTTCAACTGAAATGTAAGAAGGAATATTAGAACTTAAAACGAACAGAAATTATAACGCATGTGAGGGGGTTCTCCCCCAAGTCAGCACCTCGCTCTTTACGCTACAGTTTTTTTTTAGTGCTTTCAAAAGAGATATCTATTCTAATTAAACGGCCTTTGTTATTCCGGGGTTTATTAATAAAATTTTTTTTTAACTTTTAACTTAAAGAGCGTGGTATTGAATAAGGGGAGAACCCCTTCATATAAGTAATAACATATACGTAATAAAAAAAACAATAAAAAAACAAGCGATACGGCTCAATAGTAATCGAAACTTTTAAAAACGAAATTTTGATGTCAATAAATATATCAAAAGAATGTGTTTATAATGCTGATCCTAAATATATAAAATTTATTAAGTTTAGTGTCACTCATCAAAGGCTACGAGCCTGAGAAAATTTACTTGCTTTTTTAAACAGGGGGGATACATCCCCTACAAGTGAAAGATTTTTAATGAAAATCACACCTTTAGATTCAGCGTATCAGAAAACCCTATTACATAGGTTTCAAGCTCATATCTGCAAAAATCTGCAACTTTGTATTTTTGGCCAGAAGAAAAATATACGAATATAGGCCTAGAAGTTAGTTACGTAAGTTAATTTGTAAAGACATCCATTTAGCAAAAGAAAAGTAAAATTTTTATACAAATAAAAGCTGCATTAACTAAAAAACGATCAGAAATTAAATAAAAAAAACAAGTTTTTTAAACTGAAAGTAAGGAGCGACATTAAAACTTAAAACGAACAGAAATTATTCCGTATATGAAAGGGGCTGTCCCCTCCTCAATACCTCACACTTTACGCAAAAATTTGAGTCTTTTTCACAACTTAATTTTTATGAACAATAAAAGAAAATGTATCGTAAATAGCAAGGCATTGAGGAGGGGACAGCCCCTTTCAAATACCGACTACAGTGTGGTCAGTTTGATTTTTAAATTCGCTCCTTACTTTAAGTTTAAAAAACTTGTTTTTTTTATTTAATTCAAATAGTAAGCACGATAACATGATTACTTCCGGATTGTGGCCTACTATAATTCTCCTCTTTTTTTGCACTTAAATACTTTATTTCCACATTAGTGGAATGGAAACACTGTATTGCGCTGCCTATGATTTCTGTTCGTTTTGAGTTTCAGTTATTTATTGATAGTGATTTGCGGTAGTTTTACGCTTGTTAGATTATTTGACTTTATTTCTGCTCATTTTTGGCTTAATGGAGCTCTTTACTCTTCTTTGAAAAACTTGTTTTGTGAAAAAAGTTTTTTTAAATTAATTAATATAGTATGAGGATCTTTCAGTTTCAACTTTAAAATATGAAAATTTATTGCATTCAGAACTACTTATCAAAGATTATTTTTAGCAAATAAAAGTTGCCAAAACTTAAGGAAGAAATAGAAAAACACTCCAAAATCAATGCAATGCAGGTGATGCAATACAGTCTTAAAATAGTGCCTAGAGAGGCCTGCAGCATTGGTGGGAACAACTTTAGAAGATCTGAAGCCCCAAGCTCTTTAGAGATCGTCGTGAAGAGGCACCGCTGTCAACTATTGCCCAAGCCAAATTTGAAATCAGACCGCTCATGGTAATAAACAGTAAGTAAAGAGTGAGTCTTATCAATAGAAATCAAAGCTCCAAGAATCAAAATTTTAATGGCATTATATTTTTCAGAAGCAATTGCTTTTCATGCTTATTCCAAATATTTAATATTCCTTAACTTTCAGCAAATCAAAAATTATTAGCATAAAATTATTTGCATAATTTTGGGAAAGGGAAGAAATGTGAAAAATATATATATTTATTGGACAATTAGCCTCAGATTTGTCATCAAAAGGCTCGGAAATTCTTACTTAGCTTCGGAGGAACTTTAATGCTATTCATGAAGTATATAACCCTGCTTTTCTTCTTCTTCTCCTTCTAATTTCTCTTCTGTATTACAATAATTGGCAACAGTCAGATCCTATATATCATTTCAAATTTGCTATTTTTAGTTGCTAATTTTATATTTGCAACCTATATTTCAAATTTACTATTAAAAATCTCAAGAATCCTTACATGCTAAATTTGCTGGAAAACAAAGCCCTAATAGAAAATATTCTTTTACGGTATTTGGTTTACTCACTTTCTAGGCCTTTTTACCGTTAGATTTTAATATTTTTATCCTCTGTCTTGTGAAGCTACTGTGTCAACCGGAGTATACCTAACTAAATAGTTGACTAGTAGCTTATCAAACCCTAATTTTCTACAGGCCTAGAATTACAAAATGTAGAGAGAATAGCCGATGTGCCCAAAAGCATGTAATTCATGCTTAAAAAAGAAAAAAGAAATCTTACGTTATACTCGGAATCAGCAGACTAACATTAGGTAAGATAATTCCAGGTAACAGAGCATTTCAGGAGGGGGCGGGTGTAGTTTATATAGCAAGTCATGCTTGAAGCCTGGGGTGTTCCAGAAAAAAGTCAGATAAATTGCTGAAATCTTTTCCTCTCTCTCTCTCTCTCTCTCTCTCTCTCTCTCTCTCTCTCTCTCTCTCTCTCTCTCTCTCTTTAAATACTACTATCGTTTATTAGTTAATGCTTGAAAAGTACATGTATTACTCCCCCTCCCTAGCCTTTGTCAGGATAAGTGCTTTGTATTTGTTAACTGATTTGTAATTTTTTTTTTTTTAAGAATACATCTTATCTTTTCTTCCCTGCAACTTGCATCTTCAATCAGATAAATTTATGTATGCGTAATACACTCGGTCTTAGAATAGGTAAAATTAACGCTTAATTTAACATATATTCTACTCTCCCAGAATTAAACGCCTGAGGTGGGAAATTTCTCTTCCTCTGTGATATAAAAAAAAAAAACCTAAAAAACACCTTCGGCTCGTCTAATCGAAGGCATCAACTTATATCCTCCGACCCAGTTTCCAATAAATCCCTTAATATACTTCAATTGGAAGAACAAATGAAGACATTTAATGATATAAAGAAGAGCTGTCCCGAAGTGGACATCTTTGAAGTACCTCATTTGCTCCCGATATTACCTTTTTTTGTTCTTTGTTCTTGAAAATATGAAGTACTTCGTTATGTTTAGCAATTAAGATCAATTATTTCTTATTCTAACTATCTACCAGTGTCTGGGAAGATGAAGATGAGGCTTAGAGGGTTCACCTAGATTTCTAAATAGTTTAGACCTTGTGGTGTGTACCATCCGTGAAATGTGCCGCACACGGTACAGTTAGGCATGGCATTGTGGAAGTGAGTCATGCCAAGCAGAAACAAGCGGCACACCAAGTGGCACAGGGTGGGTAATCCCTTGGAGAATAAGAGCTCTGAAAACTTCATTTTTTCGACGTTGTACATATGAAGGATGACAGATTGCCGAATATTGTTCTTGTTGGCCAACCATCTAGGGCTAAACGAAAAGCAGATCGTCCCCGTCTGGGGTGAGAGGACGTCATAAAGAAAGATTTAAAGGAAATGGGTACTTCGTGGGCAGGTGTAAAAAGGGAGACACACAATCTGTGTCTTTGAACAGATTGGGGTGGAGGAGGAGCGTGCGTAGCTGTGTTGGCCTCAAGTGGCTTGGTGCTGCGGTGAGTTGTTAGTAGTAGTATTAGTAGTATAGTTCATCAAATTAGAACTCAGAGGCTGGACTTAGTCCTAGATTGAGCTCAAAACTACAGGTTCAGAAAAGTTTTCTTAATTTCTAAAGTTTTTTGTTGTTGTTAGGTTGAACAGTAAAACTCCCGACAAATATGAAGAAGGATTTAGGCTCGATTTTCTCGTTCATTAAAGATTGATTCCAAATTCTCTTATCACATGGCTCAATAGTTATCTTATTCTATCTTGACGCTGAGATCAATCATGATCAAATATGAGTTTGGACTCTGTCCTGGCGTAATATTGGGGCGTGAACGCCACTTCAAGCTGCTAGTAAATGTGAAACTTGATGTAAGTAGATCCAGGCTTAGCGAGAAGGCCAGGTAACCCCTAACCTACCATATCCACAAATTTATACCACAGTGAACTTGAAGTACTTTTAGAAAAATTTTGTCGTTATAACTTTGTACCTACCCAAAACGACGCTTTTGGAAGCATTCAAATTTCTGGGATTTCTTTCTTGAAAAACACTTAAGTTTTCCAAGAAATTAAAAGTTTCCGAGCAAAAGTAAAAAACTTAAACTTAGAGATTAAAAACTTAAGTTTAAAACTTAAAACGAGCAACATTTAGTCCGCAATGATATTTCTTTAAGCTACAAAGTCCACTCCTAAGATAAAAGCAGGGTTAAGTTGGACTCAAAAAAGGGTTTACCCTCAACTTTTAATAAGCTAAACTTTCCACTGGGAGCGTATTATTTAAAAAAAATTGCCGTGATAGATATACAAAATTTTAGAAAAAGAGAAATGTCATACCCCTCCCCCAAGAAATAGTGCAATCTTAGTGGAAATTGTATCACGAAAGTTTCACATTTCTTAGAACCACTATATAGAGGTTTTTACTTTATCAGAGGCAACGCTATAGCGTTGCCTATAGTAAAGGCCATACGGCTCCAATGTCTTATTATTATTATTATTTATTTATTATTTTTTCCCCAGAGGCACTTCATATGGAAAGGGTCGTCGTAAAAGAAACTTCAAAGGGAGCTCATTCAATTGGAAATCAAGAGTTATAGTGCCCTTTTTAATAGTCGGAAGTGATTGGAGGGCAACTAGCCCCCCCCCACGCCCATCCGTCACCCAAACACATCCAATCAAAATTTTGAGATAGCCCTTTTGTTCAGCGTAGTCGATTTCCAGATAGAAAATATATTTTTGAGGAGGACGCTCCCCCACAACCCTCAGGGCAAGGGTTTTAAGTTATGCCATGGGGACATATAAGGTTTTTATAGAAGGCGTTGTCGTAGAAACTTCAAAAAAGGCTCATTACATTGGAAATTCAAAGGGCTAGTGTCCTTTTTAATAGTCAAAAGCGATTGGATGGCAACTACCCCCCCCTCCCACGCCCATCATTCCCC
The DNA here is from genome assembly GCF_049724085.1 of Artemia sp. Qi Xiang Cuo. Lineage (NCBI taxonomy): Eukaryota > Metazoa > Arthropoda > Branchiopoda > Anostraca > Artemiidae > Artemia > Artemia sp. Qi Xiang Cuo. The sequence continues at coordinate 11,122,403 of NC_142800.1, forward strand.
CCAACACATCCAATCAAAAGTTTGTGATAGCCATTTTGCTCAGCATAGTTGATTTCCAGATAGAAAATATGTTTTTGAGGAGGAACCTCCCCTACAACCTTAATGGCAAGGGTTTTAAGTTATGCCCTGGGGGCATATAAGGTTTTAATAGAAGGCATTGTCATAAAAACTTCAAAAAAGGGTCATTAGATTGGAAATTTAAAGCGCTAGTGCCCTTTTTAGTAGTCGAAAGTGATTGTAGGGCAAATAACCCCCATTTCACGCCCACCTTTCTCCCAAACATGTCCAATGAAAATTTTGAGATAGCCATTTTATTAAACGTAGTTTTAAGTTCTAGAAATTAGGTTCTTGAGGATGACAACTCCCCCACAGCCCTCAGGGCAAGGGTTTTAAGTTATACCCTGGGGGCATATAAGGTTTTGTACACACAACGTTGTCGGAGAAACTTCAGAAAGGGCTCATTCGATTACTATATGCGTCTTGATACTGAAAACTATATGCGTCTTGAACAGTCTTGGAAAGTATAAACAACATCAAATTGAATATTTGATGTATAATGATATTAATTGTTAAAAGATACATCAGTTCAAGAATTTATTTCACCGTAATTGTATTTTATTTTCAATGCTGTAAGAACTGGAAAAGAAAATATTTTTAATATAGTCCGTTTTTAGTTAAGCACCAAATGACGCAGTAGGCTTTTGGTTTTTATTTACAGTTAGGAAAGGAGGCAGTATCCAAACACTAGTTGGCAGGGAAACTATATTCGTCATTAACAACTTTAAAAAGAGGTAATAAATCAAACTGAATATTTGATGTATAATGGTGTTAATTGCTGAAAGCTCAACAGTTCAAAATTTTACTGCAATTTGAATGTTTAATTTCAATATTGAGTTCAAAAGAAAATATGCTTACTAAAATTGGTTTTTAGTAAAGCGCCAATGACGCATCAGGTTTTAGACTTTTACAGTGAAAGAAGGAAGTGAAACCCAAGCTCTTCTTTGTGGAGATTTTTATTCGTTTCAAGCTGGATTTGCATATTCAATTTAAGTTTCACTCGTTTTAAGATTTATTAATTCATTTTCTCTAATATATATTGTTTGCTTGTTTGTTTGCATTGAGTGTTTATTTAATTTCTGTTCGTTTTAAGTTTCATTTATACTTCAATAGGAAAATATTTTTTTTCGTTTTAAGCTTGATTTTCATATTCAATCTAAGCATTACTCGGTTTAAGCTCTATTTTATTACTTGTTGTATGTTTTTGCTATGATTGTTTATTTAATTTCTGTTCGTTTTGGGTTTCATTTATTCTTTAATAGTAATTTCTGGTCGTTTTGAGTTTGAATTTTAAAAGGTATTTGTATCTGCTGAGCTTATGTTTAAAATTTCCTTTACATTTCTTTGAAAAACTTATTTTCGGAAAGTTTTTTTTTAATTAATATATAGAAAAGGAGAAATTTTATTTTTTATTGAAAAGGATATTCACGAATGTGCATTTATTTGTCTGCTGTTTTGTGCGTGTTTTTCTTCCGTCAGGATGTTTTACCGAAGCTTCAAAGACATCAAGACAAATCTCATTGAAGCGAAAATTGTGATTTCTTGTGTACTTTTAGAAAACGTGCCACAATACAGTGCCTTTTTTGCCATTCTGCACCAAAAACAATACTTTTGGCCAGAAGTCCCAACACGAAAAGATTCGGAGGTAGACAATGATTCTAGACTGAATGAAAGCTTTCTATAAAAATCTCTCCGTTTCTATAAAACCTCTCCGTACTGTTTAATCAAGCCTCCACCCCAAGCATGAGGCCTCTATCACATGAGTAATATGAAGAAATGTTTTTTTTTTACTTATGCATAGAAAGTTTAACATTTTTATCATAATACGACTACTTCTAGAATGAAACGGTTACGCTTTTGTAACTGCTTTTTCATAATATTTTCATGTTAAATGCTTCAAACCATCAAACAGTTCGTGGTAAAGAACTGTAAGTAAAGAGCAACGTGGCTCAATAGTAACCGAAATTCTAAAAAAAAATTCATATGAATTTCGGATGCGTGTTCATTTTTTGTTTTCCATATTGCATCCATTGCATCCACTTTGTTTTCCATATTGTTTTCCATAGGGGTTGCATCGCACCAATAGTTCTAGAATATCGGGAAAGAGCTGACTCGAACGCAAAATAAAATTTATAGGTCCCCTTTTAAATTAATAAAAATATAGGAGGTTAACTATCCCCCCTTCCACGCCCCTTTTTACTGAAGGTCATCCGATCAAAATTCTGTCATAGTCATTTTGTTAAGCATAGTTGAAAAGTTCAGTAACTATGCCTTTGGAGATAGCAAGATCCCCCAAAGCTCCTGTGGAAAGGTCTGTTAATCATAAAATTCACCCATTGTTTACGTATAGTATTTGTTATTGGAAAGTATACAGACATTTTTTTTGGAGGGGGGTGAATTTTCTGCTGGGTTAATTTTTCACGGGGAGAATTTTCCGTGCGGAAGAAAATTTTGGGGGTGGGGGTGAACTTTCTAGGGAAAGTTTTACACTGGGGAATTTGCAAGAATTCCTATACGAAATTCCTTCTATTTGTCTTACTCTCCCTTTACCGACTCAATTTTACATGTGGAGATTTTAAGGAAAATTGTACGGGGGAATATTTTTACCGGGTTGAAATTGCTTAGAGTATCTTTCCGTAGGGAGAGGGATTTTCCACTAGAGAAATTATCCATGGGGAAGGTTTCACGGATACATTCTACAGAGGGAATTTTCTGCGAGAGCAACTTTCTACTGGGGGGTTGGAGGGGGCTGGTATTTAGGGAAAAACTTTTCCACGAAAGAGGGATCTCTGGCAGAATCTTAAAACAATCAGACTCAAAGTCTTTTTCAAATGAAAATGCGCTAAGAAAGATTTTTCACCCGGAATCGTCCGCAAGAAATTTTCCATGGGTAATTTTCAGCAAGAACGGAATTTGCCTGGGGGAAATTCCCTGGAGAGGGGTGGGTATTTTATATTGGATCGAATTTTCATGGAGGTATTTTCCGTTGTGGGAAGGAATTTTCCATGGAGAGGGGGTGTATTTCCTGGTATTATTTAAAACCGATGAGGAAAAAAAAGTTTTTCAACTGAAAGTTAGGACCAATATCAAAACTTAAAACGAGCAGATATTATCACGTATATGGGGGAGGGGGTGCCCAGTCCTCAACATCTCGCTCTTTACGCTAAAGTTTGACTTTGTGTCCCAATTCTTTGAGAACGACTCGACTCCTGAAACACAAGGGCAGTTTAATTAGAATGATATATTTTTTTGAAAAGTTCTAAGAAACGTTTAGCCTAAAGAGCGATTTATTGAGAAGGAGGCAACTCCCATCATATACAAAATAATTTATTTTTGTTTTAAGTCATGAAGTTGCTTCTTACTATCAATTGAACAATTTTTTTTTTTTTTTTAATCAATAAATAGAACAATTGAAATTACTACTAGGAAGCACATTCCAATCTTTAGTGTGAAGAGGGGAGGGGCAGCCCTCCCTTCTGAACGGTAGCAGAAAGATGGAACGGTAGCAGCCCTTTCATATGTAAGAGATTTCGTTGCTGAGTTGCTCATTACTTTAATTGTAAAAGAATCGTTTGTAATAGAATTTCTGTTTATTTTACTACTATGTCAAAAGCTAATCTAAATATGAGTTAGGCTGCATCCTTCCCTTCTGAGGCACTATGCAACCGCCCCTCCACAAAATGGTTCTTCAAAGACAAGTAAAGAGCTCCATTAAACCAAAATCAGCAGAAATAAAGTCAAATAATTTTCTAAGTGTAAAACTACTTCAAAGACTATCGATAAACAAATGAAACCCAAAATGAACAGAAATTACAATAAATAACCGAGTCAAGCTCAAAACGAGACAAAAATTAACATGAATATTACTGACAACCCCCATGCCTTGATTGCCTTCTCAAGACCAGAACATAATTTGCACTTAACTTAAAAAAAAAAAAAAAAAAAAAAAATGACCGTGAATTCTCAGTTTAATATATATATACTGAAATTTATTGTTTAAAGTTGCAAGAATTTTTTATTTATTAAAATAAAAAATGTGAAAAACAGTGGCGTAGCAAGGTCTTGTGACACCCAGGGTGGAATTTCAACTTGCCACCCCCCAACAAACATGTAAACATTGTTGAGTCATACTTGTTTATGGTTGAAACATACAATTAAAAAAATCTATTTCACGTGTTTGAATTAAGGAGTGACAGGAAAAGTAAATTGCGTGCTATATAATATTGGTATGTTAACATTTTTATATATATATATATATATATATATATATATATATATATATATATATATATATATATATATATATATATATATATATATATATATATATATATATATATATATATATATATATATATATATATATATATGCAGAAGTCTCAAAGAACTGCACTTCAGAGGCATTCTTCAGGAACGTTTACCGCTTGTAAAAATCTCCTCAAACGTGAAATTTCATTTAACATGTCTCCTAAAGATATCTGTTCGTAATTCTCAACTATACAGCCCACTAATTTTAGCACTTCAGTTTCTGAACTCTTTAGCAAGTTAAAACTCTTTAAAGCTGCAAACCAAAATGATATTTCTTCCATGCCTTAGCAACGCGGGTTGATTTCTTGTTGAAACGTGTCTTGCTCTCTAACATCGATATTTTTAGTTCTTTTTCCAAAGTTAGAGGCTCGTCTGCAGCTTTATTTCCGGGCATCAGTTTCATTCCTCTATTATTTCTTCGTTTGGGTAAGGGAATGTCCATCTCATCACCAATTACTTTTGCGAATTTCATTTCCTTTTCCACAAGACCATCTCTATTATCATTAAAAAAGGCCTTTAAACACCTCATTTTGATCAGGCACTTTTCGAAGCGTATTTCAACAATTTGCAGTTTGTTTTGGGGTGTGGTTGACTTATTCAAGGGCACTAGTCAACAAACATAAAAAGCACAAAAATGAGAAGTCCCACATCGAAGTCAACAAAGTTTGAGCTGCTCCTCTAGTGGCGAGAGTTTCTGAAGAGTCACAAATTTTTTCAAAGATATCGACAATCTTCTTAAAGCATTTAAACACTGGCTTAACAGCTTCATAGCGAGTACTCCACCTGGTTTCTGCAAGTTGTTTGACCGTAACTTCAACATTTGCCACATTCCATCTGTGTGTTCAGCATAAAAAAAAAAAAAAAAAAAACCTTTCCAAAGTACCGAAAAACGTCACACAGGAAGGAACTGTAGCAAAAGAATGCACTCCGCAAAGATTTAGTGAATGGTTGACACGAGGTACAAACAATGCTTTACGATTAAGCTCACGAATCCTAGCTTGTACTCCTGAATGTACTCCAGCCATTGTTGGAGCGTTGTCGTAGCCCTGTCCTCGGTACATTGCCATATTCACACCATCTTGTTCGATTAAACTTGAAATATCCTGTGTGATATCCTCGGCTCTTTTTCCTGTAAGCTTATAATAGCCTAAAATTGACTCATTTACTTCAACTTTCTTGTTCCCAATGTGCACGTAACGAATTAATTTCCAGACAAAATCTGTCAACAAACTTGAAAACTGCCAAGTAGCATTGCTACTTTGCTATCCCACTTTTAGGTTTTTTTCAGACAAAACCACGAATAGGTTTTTTCAGACAAAATCTGTCAACAAACTTGAAAACTGCCAAGTAGCATTGCTACTTTGCTATCCCACTTTTTGCACGGCGGGCCCTAATCCATCATAAGTCCTTTTAACCCAATTTTTGTCACCCCTTCAGGGGTGGCACCGGCCCCCGTCGGCCCCGCACCCTTCTTCCTACGCTACTGGTGAAAATATTAAAAATGTATTTTGTTTTCAGTAAAGTGCAACTTATGTTCTGGTCTTGAGAAGGCATGCGGGTTTTCAGCCCTATTCATGTTAATTTTTGCTTGTTTTGAGATTGACTTGCTAATCTATTGTAGTTTCTGTTCGTTTTGATTTTCACTTATCTATTGATGGTGTTTTGATGGAAGATTATTTGACTTTTTTCTCCTCATTTTCATTTTACTGGAGCTCTTTACTTTTCTTTGAAAAACTTGTTTTGAGGAATTTTTGTTTAATTAATTTCTGTTCGTCTTTTATTGACATTAAATAATTTAGTTTTTTTGATTTAAAAAGGCACTAGAACTTTTAATTTCCGTCTGAATGAGCCCACTCGCGACATTCTAGGACCAATCAATCGATACGATCGAGAAAAAACAAACAAATACACACGCATCCGTGATCTTTCTTCTGGCAAAAAAAAAAACAAACAAATTCCACATTTTTCCAGACAGAAGCTTGAAACCTCTACAGTAAAGTTCTCTGATACGCTGAAACTGATGGTGTGATTTTCATTAATATTCTATGGGGTGTATTCTATATTCTATATTAAGTGGTGTTTTCCCCTTTTTTCGAAGAAAAGGCACATTTTCCCAGGCTCGTAACTTTTGATTTTTGATATTATAACTTAAATATTTAAAATCAGCATAAAAATCCGATTCTTTTGATGTATCTATTGCTATTAAAATTCCGTTTCTTATAGTTTCGGTTACTATTGAGACGAGTTGCTCTTACTATACAGTTCGTTACCACGAACTGTTTGATTGCAGCTACAGCTACAACCATGACTTAGAGCTCGTTCTGTGCTATAACATTGGAGATTTAGCAAAACTTTCCTTATAATACATTATAAAACATTTTAATCACATTCACTAACGTGAGAAGCTTAGCGCAGTGGAAGTGGCGTTGGGTGTATGTCCGAGATATGGATGGATTGAAGCCTGATTGAAGCTTGCTGGGCCTAAGGTCTAGTGTTCTTGGGTTAGGATGGATTGGAGCCTCTGAAGCTGCTCTTGGTAATAATTATCCATGTCAAAAGCTCAAACCCAATTATCATCGCTATTATTTTCAATTTTGACACGTTTTGATTCTTACTGTCCAGGTTGATTTTCATTGACTCGCTGCTCTTCATTTTCATTTTTGACTCCCTCACTTGTTCGTTGTCGTATGTCTTCTAACTGCGTGTGTCTTTGCTCTTCATTTTGAGTTTTAACACGCTCTAATTGTCGTTTTCGCATATATTCTAACCGCCTGTGTCTTTGTTCTTCATTTTATTTTTGACAAGTTAATTCAGGTGTTGGTTCCAAGAATCATCATTTATAGTAACTGTAACTGCAAATTTTCGTTTTTTGGGCCTTCCAGCAGACATTATATTATATAAACTTGATGAAATTTACATATTTAAAATCAACATAAATATCCAAATCTTTTGATGCATCTACTGGTATCAAAATTCTGTTTTTTAGAGTTAAGGTTACTATTGAGACGAGTCGCTCTGACTATACAGTTCGTTGCCACGAACTGTTTGATATAAGATATCATAAAACAATTAATTAGGTTTTTAAATATATGGTGTAGAGGTTTTTGGTTAGTTGGCTTTTCATCCAACCGGCTCGGGTTCGAATCCCGGCGGGGTAATTATTTTGAAAACATAATTTGAAGAAATTGACTAGCTAATTTGACAAGACATAGGTTACTAAGGCACGAGTTCGTTCCTTACTATAATAAGCAATTAAACAACTCTCTACGATGTTCCAGTATCAAGATATCTGTGGAAAAGAAAGAAGAAAAATAAAGAAAAAGAAGCCATTTATGCAAAATATCGTCAAATAAATATGCCCTTTATTAGGCAGCGAACTGAGTCCAATATATGCAATGGTACCGTTTCATAATTGTCCCTTACTAGGTTTCAGCTTTATGCGATGATCGAGCCTTTATGTAACAACCTATGTTAAAAACCATTATTTATGTAGAAGTTTATGTAAAAACCTATGTAAAAACCATTATGTAAATACAATGAACTATATCGTTTCTTTATGTAATTAGCAAAAAGTATCGAAAACCTAACAAAAAATTAAACTAATTTTTAAATATTCAGGTATTTTTCTAGTTTATATTACAAGATTAATGTTATTGCTCAGATACGATAAATATTTTTGCAGTTTATAACTTTATCGATTCTGAACTAAAACTAAAATAAAATACAAATTGTTTTTTTCAATTTTTACGTAACGTCACTCATTACGTCATGTATGGTTATTAGTACACAATCGGTGTCATATCTTACGTCACGCCATTTATTACTTCATATATGGTTATGATTGCTTAAAAAATCAAATATCTTTTAAAATACTGCAATATGAAAAGACATCAAAAATGCTGTTTTTTTTGTAAAAAATGATTATATTTTTTTTTATTATTAAAAACGGCACTATAACTTTTAATTTCTGTTCAAATAAGGCTTCTCATAATATTTTAGGACCTCTGGGCCGATACGATCACCCTTGGTAAAAAAAGGCAAACAAATAAACACGCATCCGTGATTTTTCTTCTGGCAAAAAATACAAAATTCCACAATTTTACCGATAGGAGCTTGAAACCTTTAAGGTAAGAGTCTCTGATACGCTGAATCAGGTAGTATTATTTTCATTAAGATTCTATGACTTTTAGGGGGTGTTTTACTTTCTTTTCTTTTTTTTTAGTAAGGCAAATTTTCTCATGCTCTCAACTTTTGATGAATATGAGTGAACTTGATGAAACATAAATATTTAAAATCAGCATAAAATTCAATTCTTTTGATGTATCTACTGATATTAAATTCCGTTTTATAGAGTTTCGGTTACTATTGAGACGAGTCGCTCCTACAATACAGTTCGTTACCACGAACTGTTTGATAATCTTTTCTGTGGAATTTTTTTTTATATCTTTACGGTTTTTTTTCTATAAGAATCCTTAGGCTGGCTTGCTATTTGGATATTGGAGTAACTTTTTCATCAATGTTTAATCCTGACACAAATAATATTGTTTAATTTAATTTTATACTTCCTCAAATTGACCTAGAAAATAGAATATAATATCGTTCCCAAAGTTTTTTGTATGCTGTTTGACAACTTGGATACCCTTACAGTCTTTTATTTATTTAAATTGTAAGAGCAGAAATTTTATTAGTAGTAGCCCCGAAAGTTTCAACTTAATAGCGCCAATTGTTATCAATGTATTGCTGAGATGCCTTATTGGCAACCATACACACAGTCCCATTTGATTTAGTTTTAAAGCATAATGGACCGATTACATAATTGTGGGGGGTTGACATACGCAATACCCCTAGAGACATAGTTACTGAACTATTCTGCTATGCTGAACAAAAGGCTGTTTAAATATTTTGACTGGATATATTGGAAAATGAATGGGCTTGGAAGGAGGGTTGCATGCCCTTCAATCTATTTAAATCTTAAAAAACGACACTAGAACTTTTTGATTTAGTTCAACATCCGCGTAAATAGTCGTTGAAAGCTTCACCTAATAATCTTGTCTTGTGTAGTAGCAATTGTTAGTACCATTATTAGCAGTATGCACATAGCAGCTTTGGATTCTTCAGTCCCCTTCAACACACACTGAAAGTTTAAATTTAATACCATAAACCTTTCCTGAAGCATTTCCGATACGACCTCTTAACAACCTGTTTGGGCATAGTGAGTTTCGATTTAGTTCCTTACGGTTTCAATGTTTCCCAAAATTTCCGCCTCAATACCCTTGGTTTTATTAGCAGCAGTAGTAGTAGTAGCAGTAGAATTAATAGTAGTGGCCTTAGCTTTAGTGGCAGTAATAACCAACAAAGAGAAAAATCTCAGTAGAAAAAAAAACAACAAACGAGACTGCGGCCAGTGGAGAGAAAAGAAACGAAACATGTAAAACAACGCGGATATTTCGCCTGTATCCAAACACAGAAACAATAAAAAAAAAAAACCAAGTTAAAACTAAAAAAACAATAAAGCCACCACCAAAAAAAAAAAAAAAAAAAAAAAAATATACAATTGGCGCAAACTGATCCACGTAGGGAAAAGATGCTATTATAGATTTACTTCAGTGAGAACACCGGAGTAACTGAGGAAAAAAAAACAAACTGGAAATTACTTTAATTTTTCTGTTGCAAAATAATACTTTTATTGGCTATTCTTCAAGCAAATCGTTTTAGTCTAGCAGGTAAAATAGTCCCTTGGTGATTATTTAAAATATTAACTCCCTTATTGACTGTTGATTCACTCTTTAGAAGATTATCATAAATTGGGTCAATATTTAAACTACCTGTGTCCCTATTTATCGAAAGGTCAGCAAATATATGTTTTTTTTAAATCCTATGGGTTCTCTCACCCATTGTGTGTACCCCTTATCATTTAAAATAGCTAAGGCCTCATCCAATTGTACAAAGTGATCTGGCTGAAACCAAATATGTTTTGCTAAGGCTGAAACAAAAGTTTCCGGAGGCTTGCTTAATTGTAGGTTTTTTTTCTATTGAATTTCGATGTTCAATAAATCTTTCAACAAATTGTTGGTGAGTCCTACCAATATAGAACTTCCCACAAGAACACGAAATCTTATACACCCCACTTACTAAATTTCCCCGGGTTAAATCCTTACCAGAATTAAAGAAACTACCCATTGGCCTCAACGATTGGAAACATGTATCGGTGTTAAATTTACGCAAAATCCGTGAAAGTTTCTCACCCAAACCAGGTACATATGGTAATGAAATGAAACTTTTTGATACATTTAAATCTGAAGACTGAGAAACCCCAATAACCCTATTATCATATTTAAACACGTCTATTTCAATTATTTTGTTAATAAACTTAATTGGGTAATTATCACAAAACAAAATATCCCTCAAATATAACAATTCCGAATCCAGAAATTCCTGGGAACAAATTCTGAAGGTTCTATCCACTAGTGAAATTACAACCCCTCGTTTCACCGACATGGGGTGGGAAGAATGAAGAAATACCTATTATTGTGCGTCGGTTTTCTATAAATCGAGAAAAGTAAATGGAGATCTCTTTTAATTAATAAAATATCCAGAAAAGATAATTTATTATTTTCCTCAAACTCAACTGTAAATTTAATGTTTTTATCAAAACTATTTAAATACTTACAAAATAGGTCTAAGGAGTCCCATCCATGTTTCCAAACGCAAACCACATCATCCATGAACCTACCCCAGAAGCAAGGGGATTTTTTTCTTTGTTGTTTTTTTTGTCATGTCTGGCCAGTTCGGCTTAAGATCTTTCATTTAGTGGCAGTAGTAGTAGTAGAAGTAATAATAATAGTAGCAGCAGTAGTGGTATGAGTAGAAGCAGTACAAATAGGATGCAAATATTTTTTGGGGTTAGTTCAACATCTCCCACAACAAGCACTGTTAGTTTCAGCTTCATACACAAAACTGCTCCTAAGATATTGATGTTACGCCCTTTTGAAAACCTGCATACAGACAGCGTGTTTTGATTAAGTTGACATCTCCCTCCCCCAAAATATTCCTTGAAAATTTCACCTTCATACCCATAGACATTGTTGTAATAGTAGTCATAATAGTAGTATTTGTATTACTAGTAATAGTATTAACAATAATAGGGGTAGAACTAGTAGCAGAAGCAGTATTATTGTATGGCGTTTACAAGTAGTTGCAGTAGAAGTTGAATTAGTAGTAACTGTAATTAATATAGCAATGATGGAAGTATTAGTATAAGACAATGCACAAGAGAAGTATAAGGCAATGCACATATTGCCTTTTGGTCAATTGACTTTCCGCTTTCAGCATTCTCTGAAAGTTCCTACTACTACTAACAGCTCACCTGCCACTAACAACTCCTCCATCCCAATATAAGCAAAGTCTCCCTCTTTACAACCTCCCAAGAAGTTCCCATTCCCTTAAACCTTTCTTTATGACCTCCTCTCACCCGAACTGCGGATGACCTTCTTTCCGTTTCAACTTAATAACCAAATCAATTCTCGGGAGACGCTCTTTTGAAAGTGTGCCTGCACATAGCTTCTTTTTATCTATTTCAAATTTTTCCTCAATATTGTAAATGGAAGTGTGGTAACAGCAGTAGTAGTAGTAGTAGTGGTAGTTGTAGTAGTATTAACAGCATGCAAATATTCCCTTTTTAATCATCTCCTTTATCATTTCCTGAAAGTTCCAAATTAATATGCCCATTCATTCATGAATTACGCTCTTTTGACAATCTGTATACAGATAATGGGTTTGGATTTAGTTCAACACTCGCCTCAGCATTCTCTTAAAGGCTCAGCTGAATCCCCTTCGTATTTTTTGGTAAATAAAGTTCAAACATGCATATATTTCTAAATAACATCTACTATATGTAAACAATGTTTACATATAGTCCTGTCGAATTGTCCGTCTCAATCTGCTCTTTTAATATCAATGGCACGAAAGCTAAAGATGGCTCATTAAATAAAAAAATGAATGATTTTGACATTTTGTTCTTGCAAGAATATTTACTTCCCGCCTCTCCGTTAATTCTCTACGAAGAAGTAGCCACCATATTGTCTTTACCACCAATGCCCGAAAAATAAAAGGCCGACCTTCCGGGGGCCTTTCATGTGTTATCAAACGATCAGCTACTCCTTTGTCACCTATCTTATTTCATTCCTCTGATAACATTATGGCAATACGACTTGGTCACCTTGTATTTATAAATGTATATCTTCCTGCGACCAGAAACGTCTAGCTTCACTTACTAAGTTTTCTAATGCCTGCTCATCCCTTAAAACTCTGTTATGCAATATTGAAAAGCATGGGTATCGTTGGCTATTGATAGGTGACTTCAATTGTGATGTTCATAGCTCCTCTGCTCGTGCCAACTTAGTTTTAGATTCGTTGCCTATTGGTTACCGCATATTACCCAAAGCTCTTAATTACAGTTATTTTCATAATAGTGGTACTGTGACCAATATTGATCATTTTATTTGCTCTACCGATATTCCCTGTTCTGTCGTTAATGTTGACAAATACAAATGCGATTTTAACAGCATTCTCCGTTCCTTTACTGTGACACTAACTACCGATCCATCTAATAATCCTTAGGCTGCTAATAAAAAATGATGTATGAAATGAGAGTGGAGCAAAGCCAATTGGTCTTTATATATTTCTACCCTAACAGCTCTGTTGTCCTGCGTCAAGATCCCTTTTAATCTATTGTTCACGAGTGTTTTTTCGCCACAAGCCAGAGTGCATCTGAATGTTTATTATCTTCACTTAGTTAAGTGCATGAAACAAGCTGAGAATGTAGCTGTTCTCCTTGTCCGGGTTAAACTCAAAACTCAAAGTCTAATTTGGAAAGAAGACCCGGGTCTTAAAGCCGTCAAAAATCGTGCTAAACTCTGGCTTCGCATCTAGATTGCGTGTGGGCGGCCCTTGCGAGGCCAAGTGTTTGATATAAAGAGTAAGACAAAAGCGCAGTTTAAATCGTATCTTCGTTTGGTTCGATATAATGGTGCCGAGTTCCCTAAAAGTACAGTACAATGAAAAGAAGTTATTAAGATATCTAAACTTAATTCGTTAGGGACCAATGATGTTATCCCAGATTCGTCTTGGCTTGGGCATTATAAAAGTATTTTTTGTAAGATTGAGTACAGTGTTCATTATCATTTTCATTGCTTAATTTCTAAATTTTTGCCACCTAAACTTTTGCAACGTCATGTTATTCCCGTCTCAACTAAAAGTATTGTTAATTGTATGCTTAAACGAAAGTCTAAATCAATTGATCTTGATAGGATTAGCGCTCACTATTTACGTTGTGATTGTCCGGCACTAGTTGCTCAGCTCCAATTACCTTTTAAGTTATGTTTATCTTTGTCAATGGTGCCTGATTCTTTCCTTTGCGGAACGGTAACTTCGATTCTTAAACACGCAAGAAACCCTTTTGATTGCAGTTCATATAGGCCCATCACTGTTGATTGCAATATTAGTAAGGTTTTTAATATGTTCTGCTCCCATATATTATTGAATGAACTGCGAAAGACTCTAACCAGTTTGGATTTCAACCTCGTATTGGGTATCAACATGCGCATAAGGTTTCAGCATCAAATCTTTATGATGCCCAGTCTAAAGGTTATGAATTACATATTTGCGCTTTGGATTTATCTAAAGCCTTCGATAGTATTTGCCATGCACAAATGTGGCACTCCTTGTGTCAGTTTGGAGTGAACCCTTCTGTCATACATGTACTTAAATTTTGGTATAGTAATTAAATTTTGGTGTAGTAATTAAATTTTGGTATAGTAATTACATTTTGGTATAGTAATTAAATTTTGGTATAGTAATTAAATTTTGGTATAGTAATTAAATTTTGGTATAGTAATTAAATTTTGGTATAGTAATTAAATTTTGGTATAGTAATACATTTTGGTATAGTAATTAAATTTTGGTATAGTAATTAAATTTTGGTATAGTAATTAAATTTTGGTATAGTAATTAAATTTTGGTATAGTAATTAAATTTTGGTATAGTAATTAAATTTTGGTATAGTAATTAAATTTTGGTATAGTAATTAAATTTTGGTATAGTAATTCGTTTCTTCGTTTAAAATCTGGTAGAGGGTACTGCGGTAATATACCAGTTCAATCTGGAGTACGATAGGTTGGGGTGCTATCACCTTATCTATTTAATGCTTGCATTCAAAATGTGTTGTTAGGAATCAAGCCTTCGTATTTTTATAATTTATCTGATGTGTCTTATATTGTGTATGCGGACGAACTGCTAGTTTTAAGCCGAACCAAGTATATTTTGGCATTATCGGTGCAACCTATTTCTATGATGTTTCGGGATGTTGGTCTGTTTTTGAATTTTGATAAATGCGAATATTTAGTGTTCAATCCAAAATCATCTGCTCATAATTTGTCCTGTGGATCCTCAGTAATCCGCAATGCTACGAGTGTACGGTGGTTAGGAATTAGTATTTGTTCTACACTCACTTTTTTGCGACTTCAAGTTTTGAGAGATGTTAAAGAAAAGTTGAAGATCGGATATGCGAAAATTGTACCTAACCGTGGAAAATATTCACGCCGAGCTTTAGCTAAAGTGTATTCCACATATTGTGACCATTCTGTCTTGTTTCTAAGTGGAATGTATTTGTTATTGAATAAGAATGATTTGCGCCAGATTCGTATCGCTTATTTTAGATATTGCAAATCTTTATTGTACCTTCCCACTCCATATCGTAATACACGTATTATTGAGAAGTATGGTGCTACTGACATTATCCAATCGTTTGAATTGCTTAATAATAATTTGACAAGAAGTGCCTTTGTGTCCCTAGGCCCAAACCATAATATTATCCCGTGTGTTTTTGTCAGTGATTAAGGTCTAATTTATCTTTGTTTCTGTGTATTGGATTTTTTTTTCCTTTTTAGTGTGCTTTACTCCGCTTGTTTTGTATAAAAGTGGGTTATAAATAAATTATTATTATTATTATTAATGAACGAATTGTCTTACTTACAGCCCTTAACCTGGGAACTGTCGGGAGGTTGACATCCCCAATGGCATAATTACTAGACCTTTCAACAATGGTGGACAAAATAGCTCTCTTAAAATTTTGATTGGATGTGTTTTGGAGAGTGATAGGCTTTTGGGAGAGGGGTTGGCTGCCCTCCATTCATACGGAAAGGTTGGTCACATAAACTTTGTAGGGAGCTCATGCAATTGGAAACTGGAAGTTCTAGTTCCTTTGTTATGAAAAAAAGTGATCAGAGAACAACTAACCCCCCACGCCCTTTTTTCGCAAATGCATCCGATAAAAATTTTCAGATAACCATTTTATTAAAAATAGTTCAAAGATCAAACAGCCAAACTTTGGGGTCAATAACACCCCCCCCCCCATAGCGCAGGAGCAAGTGTTTTCAGTTATGCCCCAGAAGCATATATGGTTTTATGTAAGGGGTGGTCGTATAAACTTCAAAAGTGGCTCATTTGATCAGAAATTTAAAGTTCTAGTGACCTTTTTATGATTCAAAAGTGATCGGAAGGCATCAACCCCACGCATATACACCCTCTTTCCCCCAAACACATCCGATGAAAATTTGGAGATAGCCAGTTTGTTTGAAATAGTCAAACCATCAGATAACAAATTTTTGGGGTCAATGTACTCCCTCCCAGGAGCCTGGGAAGGGGTTGTAACTTATGCTCCGAGGGCATATAAGGATTTTATGGAAGATGTGGTCATATAAACTTTGGAGGGGACTCAAACGATTAGAAATTCAAAGTTCTAATTCCGTTTTTTAGAGTCAAAAGTGATCCGATGGCAACTAGCCCTCCCCCAACCCTCTTTTCCCCAAATGCGTCCAATCAAATCTTTATATAGCTATTTTTTCAAATTAGACGAAAGATCATATAACAAAAACTCCAAGGATAACGCAGCCCCCCCCAGAACCCAGGGCCAAGTGTTGTAAATAGTGCCCCAGGGGCATAAAAGTTTTTTTTTTATGGAAGGCATGATCGTATGAACTTCGGAGGAGGCTCATTCTATTGTAAATAGGAATTTCTAGTGCCCTTTTAAGAATCAAAATTGATCGGAGGGCAAATAGCGCCCCCCTCAACGACCTTTTCCACAAAATGCATTCGATTACGATTGTGAGATAGCCATTTTGTTAAAATAGTTTAAAGATCAAATAACAAAAACTTCGAGGTTGATATAACCCCCCAGAGCCCGGGTGCAGGTGTTTTAAATCATGCCATAGGGGCATTTATGGTTTTTATGTAAGGTGTGGTAATATAAACTTCAAAGGTGGCTCATTTGATCGGAAATTGAAAGTTTTAGTTACATTTTTATGATTCAAAACTGATCAAACGGTATCGATCCCCCCCCCACACACACCCTCTTTTCCTCTTATACATCCGATGAAAATTTTGAGATAGCCAGTTTGTTTGAAATAGTCCAACTATCAGATAACAAAAGCTTCTGGGTCAATATACCACTCCCCACAAGAGTACGGAAAAGGGTTGTAACTCACACTCTGGGGGCATATCAGGTTCTTTTGGAAGAGGTGGTCGTATAAACATTTGAGGGGACTCAAATGATTATAAATTGAAAAAGCTAATTCCCTTTTTAAGAGTAAAAAGTGATCCGTTGGCAAATAGCCCTCCCGTCCCCCCACTCCCAACCCTCTTTTCCCCAAGTGTCTCCAATGGAATTTTTATGTAGCCATATTTTCAAAATATACCAAAGATCATATAACAAAAACTCCAGGGATAGCACAGCCCCCAGAACCCGGAACCAAGTATTGTAGATTTTGCCCTAGGGGCCAATAAGGTTTTTGTGGAAAGGATGGTCGAGTAAACTTCGGAGAAGACTCCCTCGATTGTAAATCGGTGCTTCTAGTGCCCTTTTTAAGCGTAAAAAGTGATCGGAGGGTAACTAGACCTCCCCCCCCCCGAATGTCCTTTTCCTCCAATATATTCGATCAAAATTTTGAGATAGCCATTTTGTTCAAAATCATTTAAATATAAAATAACAAACACGACGGGGTCCACATAACACCCCAGAGTCCAGGGATAAGTGTTGTAAGTTATACCCTGGGTATATAAGGTTTTATGTAAGGGGTGATCGTATAAACTTCAGAGGTGGCTCATTTGATTGGAAATTGAAAGTTCTAGTTATCTTTTTAAGAGTTATCAAAAGTGATCGAAGGGCATCGACCTCCCCACACCCTCTTTTCCTCAAATGCATCCGACCAAAGTTTTGAAAAAGTTATCTTGTTTGAGTTAGTTCAAAGATCAGAGGAAAAAATTTTTCGGGATTTACATAAGTCTAATCACACCTGTTACAGTATCAAAGGCCCTGGCAACATTCAAACCGATAAACGGGCAGCTAAGTAGATAAATGGATATTCGTTTTCTCTCTTGGAACATTAATGGTGGTCTTATAAAAAAAAAACCTATTCTTGAAAATAAACTTAATAATCATGATAATCTTTGTTTGCAGGAACATTTCCTGACCAACAACAGCCTTGGTTTACTTCACATTAGTGGCACCTTCAAAACTTTTTCGGTTCGAGCTAAACGTAGTGCTTCTAAAGGCAGAGCTTCTGGCGGTTTTGCTACTTGTGAGGCATCAAATCTTAGATCTAGTTCTTTCTTTCACAGTGATATTATTCTGGCTGTTCGAGTAGGTGAGTTCGTAAAAATAAATGTGTATTTCCCCACAGATTACAAAGATGAAGATTCGGAGAGAGATTTTGCATTAGCAGTTAGTAAACTTAGCTCTTATCTTCGTGATGTCCTTAAACTGAAAATCCCGCTTTTGATCGTAGGTGATTTTAATTGTGATTTAAATTGCAGGTTGTCTTCAGCTTCTATCCGTGCTTCTTTACTATTAGGAATATTTGGTGATAGTTTTAAAGTTCAACAGAAATCTGCTCACTTTATTTACATTCATTCTTCCTCCTCCAAATCTAACCTTGAGCATGGTGTGTTGTATAGACTTGACATACTTTATGTTGAGGTGGTCTCCAAATTTCAAGTCTCAGACGACCTTCCAATTGCTTCTAGTTTCAATCGAGAAGCCTATCGGGTTCCAGTATTACAGGATCATGTTGTTCAAAGTCATAAGTAGTATACTTGTCGCGTTTGGAATAAAATTGACACATCTCAGTTCATCGAAACTTCAGATAGCATCCTAAACATGATCCGAGCTCCATTTAATCTTTTGCAAAAGTCTCCTAATAAAGTCATTAATAAAATTAGATTTACTCTTGATATCTACTCAGCGGAAATCTGCCATGCACTTTTGTGGGCTGAAAAAAGGGCAGTTCCTCTTAAAAAAATACGTGGTGGTACCCAAGTTCCCGGGTGGTCAGGAAATCTAGCGCTGTCTGAAGCTTGTGAACGTGCTAAATTTTGGTACAAATTATGGAGAGATTGCCTATGCCCCCGTCAATGAATAGTCAAAGAACTGAGAAAAGTGTCAAAAAAAATCTTTTGCTTGCCCTTCATCGATCTAAAATGCAGACACTTTATTCCGAGAAGGTCAGGAATTCACCTGATCTACTGTGGAAGCTATTACCTCGTATTATCTCCTCCAATTTAACAGACCCGAATGACATTCCTTTGTCCGAATGGATATCCTATTTTTCAAATGAATTTTCTGATCCTGATCCAGTTTTAGAGTCACAATTTTGTGACGAGCTCTGCAACTTCATTGATGAATCTCCTGACCTTGATGTTATTGTTACGTGTGCCACTGTCAAAAAAGCCATGTCCCGATTAGAAAAGAAAGCGTCTTGTGGAATAGAGAAGGTGAGCACTCTACACATCATTAATGGAAGTCATCTATTGGTGCGTCACCTTAGCCTTCTCATGCAAATGATATTTGTTACAGGTATTGTTCCTTCCTCGTTTTGCATTGGTGATCTGACTCAGATTCCCAAAAAAGGAAAATCTGAGCTGCAATGTTTCTCTTTCTGTCCCATCACCGTCTCTACTACGATATGCAAACTTTTCGAGCTCTTTTTTCTTGATGAGTTAAAACAGAAATGTTACGTTCCCCATGTCAGTTCGGTATTTAGGCTAATCTTGGCTTTTCCCTTGCTCTTACAGCAGTTTTTACTGCCCTCACTGACACTGAATCTTCGGGGAAAGTATGATCCTCGCCGGACATGACGTTAAACTTGCATGTATTCCTTAATTCATTCGTCAATACTTCTTCATATGGCAAGGCGAGGCGTAAGTCCATCAGTTGTCCGTGTTCTCAGGGATTTATATAGGAATCTAAGAATGCGTTTAAAACTCCCATCCCGTTTTCCCCTGCAGTCGGCTCTTCATCAATCCCAATGTAACTGCATTAATTCTCATGTGAAGCCAAGCTCTTCGAATGCATCAAATATGCCTGTGATTCCTCAGTACCCCATCCTCGTTAAGAAAGGGACTAGACAGGAAGCTATCATTTCCCCAACCCTGTTCAATAACAGTGTCCTGTATGCTCAGGCAAAGTGTCTTCCTTCATGCATTCTTGGGAGAATCGATATGTCTATTATTTGTTATGCTGATGACATCTTGAATCTCAGCCGTATGATCCAGCGCATTGAGCAGAATTTCAAAATCCTCAAAGATGAATATTCAAAAATCGGGCTGTCTTTTAATCCTGAGAAATCCGAAGTTATCCTTTTCAATTGGCGAAATCCCTCTACTTCTCTTCTAAATCTGGACGGTTCTCTTATTAAACCCGCAGACCTTATTACATACCAGGACCTTCCAATTGGCAAATCTATAGGTCACACACGACGTTTGCTGATTTCTCACATTGAGCTTAAAATTATCATTTCTTACGCTGTAATCGTAAAAAACAAACTACGTTTCAACTGTTATATTCTAACACCCATCTATAACGCCACAGCCCTTCCACATCTGCTTTACATTGCTCCTTTCTGGAGATTCTTTACAGTTACAGATAAAAAGTACCTACGATCAATCTTCATCAGATTTGCTAAATATCTTTTACATTTGCCCCCCTTGGACAAGCCGTAAAATTATTTATTTGTATAAGCTAGCTGACCCTAATATTAGCATTAATAAATCTCTATCCCGTTTTCAAAGTAAGTTTAATCATCCATTCTCAACAATTTGTTCACAATAGTTTTTTTTGTATTAATGTAATGTATGCAATGAATTTTCTTTTTCTCTAGTTTTTTGTTACTTTAGTGATTATTCTGTATATTTACCTTTTTTTTGACGGGCAATAAATGAATAATAATAATAATAATAATAATAGTGCTAATAAATCTCTTTCCCGTTTTAAAAGAAACTTTTATCATCCTTTTGTTAGCATCATTCTTCGTATTAATATAATGAAGAGAGTTTTTTTGTCATGTATTTGAATTTTCAATGTGTGTTTGTGTCCTTCTTTTTCTTTTTTTTTCTTTTTGTTTTCTTTAGTGATTACTCCGTCTACTGTACCTTTTGTACCTTTTTTTTTACGGGCAATAAATGAATAATAATAATAATAACCCCACCAGAGCCGGGGATAAGGCTTGTAACTTATACCCCAGGGAGGGTATAGTTTTTTCGTGGAAGAGATGGTCGTCACTTCATAGAGAAGTGACGGAGGAGGAGCTCATTCGATTGGGAATTGGAAGTTATCATGCCCTTTTTAAGATTCAAAAGTGATGGGAGGGTAACTAGCCCCCCCCCCCATCCTTTTTTCCCAGAATGTATCTGGTGAAAATTTAAACGTAGTCCAAAAATTAAAAAGCAAAAACTCTGGGATCGACTCAACTCCCCAGGGCGCAGGGACAGGCGTTGTAAGTTATGCCGTGGGGCTAAGTACGGTTCCCATGGAAGAAGTGCTCGTATAAACTTCAGAAGGGGCTCATTTGATTGGCAATTGAAAGTTCTAGTTCACTTTTTAAGAGTCAAAAGATACCATAGGGCAACTAGCCCCCCCACATCCTTTTTTCCCAAAACCCATCCAATAAAAATATTGAGATAACCATTTTGTTAAAAATAGTTCAAACATCAGATAACAAAAACTCCGAGGTCGATATATTCCCCCAGAGCCCAGGGGCAAGGGTTTCAATTTATGCCCCGGGGGCATATGAGGTTTTTATTAAGAGGTAGCCGTATAAACTTCAGTTGTAGCTCATTTGATTGGAAGTTGAAAGTTCTAGTTATCATGTCAATAGCCAAAAGGGATCGGAGAGCATCCACCCCTTCCCCAGACACTCACACTTCACAAACGCCCTCTTTTTTCCAAATGCATTGAATGCATATTTTGAGATAGCCATTTTGTTTGAAATAGTCCAACAATCAGATAACAAAAACTTTGGGGTCAATATAACCCCCACCAGAGCCAGGGAAGGGTTAAAACTTACACCCTGAGGGCATATATGGTTTTTATGGAAGAAGAAAGCTTCGGAGGGGACTCAAATGACTCAAATTCATTCGATCGAATTTTTTAGATATCCATTTTATTAAAATAAGTCAAAAGACCGGATAACAAACCCTGGGGGGTCAACACAACTCCCCAGAGCCTTAGGGCAAATGTTGCATGTTATACCCTGGGGGCACATAACGTTTTTATGCGAGGATTTTGGAATACTGAGCCCCACCCCACTAGAAAAATTATTAACGATATTTTATTCCAAACTTAATGGAACTAACCCCTTGCTCTCTCGGCATGGCCTAAACCCCCCCCCCCCCTCCCCCAAAAAAAACTACTTATTAACGATATTTTATTCCAAAATCGTAGGAACTGAACCCCTGACTCTCCCATGGCCCGGTCCTATCCCCAATAAAAAACACATTATTAACGATATGTTATTCCATAAATGATGGGAGCTGGCCCCTGGTTCTCCCTGGCCCAATAAACCTCCCCCTGCGAAAAAAAATCAATGATAAATCATGGGAGCTGACCTCTCGCCCTCCCTCATATATTTTCATTGCCAATTATTACACCATTGAAATGAAAATAAAAAGGACAGTGAAACAAAATCTTGAACTGATGATCTTTTAACAATCAATACCATTATATATCTAATTCTCCCCTGTATATTTCCCGAATATATAATTATATATCCGATCCTCCCCCTAACGTAAAAGTTATTAACGATATTTTATTCAAAACATATGGGAGCTGGCCCCTGGTCCTCCATGGCCTTACTCCCCTCCCCCTCCAAAAACAGTCAATGATAAATCATGTTACTGACCTCTAGCCTCAGTGGCGGATCTAGGGGGCGAGGGGTGCCCCCCTAACGTAGTCTAAAGCAGTGTAATTTACTTAATTAACGCAAGTTTGCGTTAATTAAACTTGCTCCTAACGCAAGTTTATCGGCTCAACCTATTTTTCTCCCCCCCCCTTAAAAAATTCCTGGATCCGCCCTTTTCTAGCCCTCCCTCAAATATTTTCTCGGCCAGTTATTGCAGCATTGAAAATGAAAATAAAAATTACTGTGAAATAGAATCTTGAAATGAGGATCTTTCAACAGTTAATCACTCGTATTTAAATTTTGGAATTAACATTAAAAATAAACACAATTGAAACACAATTTTTACAAAATAAAGTAAAGAGCAAATTAAGCACGAAATTTTAATATAAGAAAGGGCAACTACCGGTTTACCCCCCTCCCCTTTTACACTAAACATTAACTATGCTTCCCAATAGCATTTTAAAGCACATCAATAATTGTTGCTTCGTAATTTCAGTTGTTTTAATGATTGCCATTTAAAACATTTAATCTAATAGTATTATGCAGAAGCAGTTAAAAAAGGGTAATCCTTTCATTCTAGAATCTTTCGTGTTTTGAGTTTGCTTGTATTCAGGCCAAAAGTGTTGTATTATAATGCAGAATGGCAAAAACAGGACTTAATCGTAGAGTCTCTTTTTTCTTAAAGGGCACAAGAAATTACAAGTTTCGTTCCAATAACCCTTTTCTTGATGCCGGAGAGCCACTGGTTTCGATAATATCATCCTGGTGGAAGAAAAACACAATAATAAATTATATATATATATATATATACATATATATATATATATATATATATATATATATATATATATATATATATATATATATATATATATATATATATATATATATATATATATATATATATATATATATATATATATATATATATATATATATATATATATGTATATGTATATATATATATATAATATATATATATATATATATATATATATATATATATATATATATATATATATATATATATATATATATATATATATATATATATATATATATATATATATATATATATATATATATATATATATATATATATATATATATATATATATATATATATATATATATATAAATATATATACAATATATATATAATAAATAATATATATATAAAGTTATATATAATAAATAATAATAATACAGAATAATAAATATTCATAAATAATTTATAAATATTCTCCACAAGAAAAATTTTAAATTTCTTCTTATCTGTATAGAAGGCCAAAAACCACATTTTGAGATTCTCAGAAATGTAAAAAAAAAGTATACAGTTTTCGCTAAGATCACAGTGCTTCTAATTCTTAATGCTCTACTTAGCGCGTATGTCATTGCCCTGTTTTTCTAAAATTATGCACATGTTTTAGGGTAATAACTATGGTTGGTTAAATTAATGTATTTTACATATTTAGGTACACAAAGATTGAACCTTCCAAGGAATGCATTATTTTCAAACTTTTGTTTTCAGATTTTTTGTCGCTATCAATATTATCAACTTTATTTCTACCAGTTCTACACTACATTACACAACATTAAATGTATTAATTAATTACTATTTATTTATTATTAATAAAATGAATAATTAATTACAACATAAATTTCTATGTATTGTTGAACAGGTCAACTACCCGAAAAAGCAGAACATACTTTAGAAATTGAGCAGTGGATGTTGAACAAAGTTGAATGAATGAATTAATTTATCGATTCAAATCAATACAATATAGCATTGCAACAAAATAATACACACCCAACGGATAGTTTAGCTTGTCTAAGGTTACGTAAAGCCTTTTTTTTAGTCAAGAGCAACACTTTTTTTTATCATAAGAGTGAACAGAATTGCTTATGGACCAAAATGTAAGTGAGCTAAATTTTGCTTGTTTTAACTTAGCCTGACTTTTTTATTTCTATTCGAAAACTTCTATTTTCCCGACATCCTACACAGAAAATTTCCTGATGGAAAATAAAATTTAAATAAAAATATGAAATAGGAATAAATCCTTTTAATAAACAGTGATTAATTTCTCAAAAATACTAGATATTTCCGTCACATATGCAGTGACTGTCATCTTCATCAGTAGTAATACTCTATGACGTAATACCCTGTTTGAACTTTTTATTTATCTTCATGAAAAGGCAGTGGGGTCTTTGAAAATATCTACGTCATGTTCATGAGGATAAAATGATCAAAGATGTTTATAAATATATAAACACCTATAGGAAACATGCAAATGTTATCAACCGACAGAATTTTCTTCCTGTGAAATATGTGCCACCTGTGAGAATTGTGGTCTACCCTGAGAATTGTGCC